>NW_020172364.1:7069494-7395342 GCF_003031525.2 Neophocaena asiaeorientalis asiaeorientalis
CTCTAATTACTGTTATTTTTCTGAGGCATTCTTCTACTTCTGTCAGGCAAGGAACACTCTTGATGACTTGAACCTCCTTGCTTCCTCCTTCAATTTTCATTAAAAAGAACCTCCTTGGGGGACTTCCCTGGTGGCACAGTGGTTAAGACTCCATGCTCTCAATGCAGGGGGCCCAGGTTCGATACCTGGTCAGGACACTAGATCCCACATGTGTGTTGTAACTAAGGAGCCCATGAGCCACAACTAAGGAGCCCACCTGCTGCAACTAAGACCCAGTGCAAATAAATAAATAAATATCAAAAGAAAAAAAAAAAAAGAACCTCCTTGGTTCCTTTGCTAGATCTGCAACTATTCCTTTTCTTTCTTAGAACTCCCTTTATCTTTTTTTCTGTCCCTAATTTTTTAGGTGCCCACTCAGTGTTCTCCCTTTTGACCTTCTGTCTTCTCTCAGTAGAAATCACAACTCTCACAGAGTCAACTTCCATCCCTGTCTATTTAATGACTTGGACTGGTTACGACTCTTGGCACTGTGTCTTTCTTTGACAACTATTGTGCCGTTTATCCATAGAAAATCTTTCCACAGGGAACCCCTTCACATTCAATAGGTGTACAAATTCTACTCACGTCTTCCCCCAAAACTTCCATTCTGTTAGAGGTACCACCATATTTTCTTGGCTCCCAAATTCTAAACTCTGTGGTCACTGTTGATGTGTCTTGCTTTTTAAATATATCTATCACCAACATCTGATTTTTTTTTTTTTTTTGGTTCAAAATGACTCTCAGGTTTGCTCTGGTCTCTTCATTTTTTTTTTTTTTTTTTTTAATTACTGTGCAAGAACTCATGCATATTTCTTTCTATTTTCCAAAACTTTTTATCAGATTCAGTCCTGGCTTCATTTTTTTTTTTTTTTTTAAATTAAAGCTGGGTTTTATTTCTGGATTTCCCACCTACTTGCTGCGTGACCAGGAACAAGTCACAACCTCTCCTTCAGAGCCTCAGTTGCTCATATTTTATTTATTTATTTAGTTTTGCGGTACGCGGGCCTCTCACTGTTGTGGCCTCTCCCGTTGCGGAGCACAGGCTCCGGACGCGCAGGGTCAGCGGCCATGGCTCAACGGGCCCAGCCGCTCCGCGGCACGTGGGATCTTCCCGGACCGGGGCACGAACCCGTGTCCCCTGCATCGGCAGGCGGACTCCCAACCACTGCGCCACCAGGGAAGCCCTAGTCTCTTCATTTTTGATGTCCTAGTTCATTCCTTCTCCATATCACAATAGACTCATTGCTTTGTGTTTTTTTTTTCCCTTCCAGATGCATTTCCCTAACCAATTAGTCTTCGAAAAATGTTATTTTCCTTCTATGGTTTCTTTTGACTGCCACACTAAATTTCATCTCTTAGTTGATTTTCAGAGTACTCCAAGACCTACCTCATCCTTTAAAGTACACCTCATCTCCCACTGTGCTCTTTTCATCTTTGCTCTTGCGAGGCTGATGGCGTCACTGTCAGTTTCCCATGTGAGTTAATTCTCCTTGTGTCTTTCTTGGTGCCTGAAGTATCCTCAGCTCTCAACTGATCAGGAATCCTTCCCATTTTTTAAAAGCCTAATTCGTACCCTCTGACACCGCCAGTTGTGTCATCCCCATCTCTCCCTTCTTTGCATCCTGACTCTATTGACTGGCTGGTTGGTGAAGTGACATGAACCTAGGGTTTAGTGCCAGGAAGCTCTGGAAGTGCCAGGAAGTTGTGTTACCAGTTATCTTCACATGCAAAATGGGAATGATCACTTAGAAAGTTATTTTGAGGATTAGTTAAGGTAAAGAGTATAGAGTATCCAGTAGTATCTGGTTCATAGTAAAGGCTACAATGAATCAGTTAATGGATGGATCAGTTAATTATGTTTCATTTTCCTGCCACTGAATATATGCCTGTTTGTGGACTGATGTAATTATATCATGTGCCTCCAAACTCTATATCATAAAGCCAGAATCAAAATACGACATGGGGGAGACCTGTAGAAATCACTTAACATCACAAATCATAGAGCCTCAGCTTCGAAAGGATCATAATCCAGTTCATCTTTCCTGTGATGAGGAAATGGGTGCCCAGATTTCTTGAGTCAACTGCCCAGGGTGACACAGTAGGAGAGGTGACCCCAACCCCCATCCCAACTGGAAGTTCTGGACTCACAGATTTGAATGCTATCTATTATTCTCTTGTTATTCCCCTTTTAGAAACTGTCTGAAGGTTGGATCACAGCTCACATTCCTGTATCACCCATAGTGTTTATCTCATTGAGGGATATTTGGTAGATATTTGTGGATTGATTGATTCATTCTTTGTCTTGGCAATAAGAATTCTCTGGAAACCTCTATGGAGTATGTACTATACATAGGCTTATCACCCTTTTGGTGCTTTTGACGCTGTTGTAAACACTCAAAGGGTCCAACATGTATACTTCTGTGCACTGGCTCAGCATGGTGGGGAAGGGAAGCGGGAGAGGAAGTTATGTTATATACATCTTGAGCAAATCAAGCTTTTCTATTTTTAGTCCTTGCTACTGTTTGGAAAGTACAACCCTGTTCATGGCAGTCTGGCATGTATTTCCTTAGTGCCATTTCAAAAAGGGAAAAAAATAAATATGGGAATTTTTTTGTAGTGAAAATAGTTACTCAGTGAAATCACATAAGTTCCTTCTTTTTCTCTTGATGAAACCTCAAACCCACTAGGCACAGATTCCTCAACCTCAACTATGCATGTAAAGGCTCATGCAGAGGAGGAGACTGGAGTCAGCAAAACCGAGGATGGCAAGATGTGCTCTGGTTCCTGAGAGACAGGGCAGAGAAGGCAGGGGGAGGGGAGGGAGACACACCTCCATCAGTGGAGTCTTGGCCGGCTACCAGATGTTGCCCCTGGAGAAAGCTGAACTCTGAACTACATAGATAAAGAGACACCTAGTGTTACAGCCCTTTGCTCAAGCTGTTCCTTCTGCCTGAGTGTCTCTCTCTGCTCTCTTTCTTTCCCCGAGTGCCTTACAGCCGCTCCCCTAATTCAAATAAGTGAATTACTTCTCTTTAGCTGTTTAGGTGACAGTTTGGGGATTTTCCCAATCGGAGGCTATACTAGTTATCATTTGGGAACAATAAAGAACTTTATGAAAGAGAATAAAATTACCTGGTCTCCATTTAGATGGCTTTCTATAATATAGCAGGCCTTGACTGGTCAGAAGTGGCAGTGGTAGGATGGTTTGGAGTCAACTGCGAGTCTAGTGAGGCAGACCAGAGCCTGAAATGGGGTGGTGGCCATGACCATGGCGAAGGGGAGCTAAGAGTCCAGAGCCATTTGGAAAGAGGAGAGATGGGAACTGGAGGAGTCCAAGATGCTTTGCAGGATCCTGACTTTCTTCAGGAAAGAGATATTTGCTTTCTATCCTAGTGTTTGCCAAATAGGAAATTCCTCTGAAAAATCAGAACTCTGAGGCAAGTGAGATGCGAACTTTACTGGAGGAAACGTAGATACCACTGAGCAAAGATTACTCCTCGTTAATGAGAGGGACTCTACAGTCTCCAGACAGAAACAGCTCTGCTTAGATAAAATTGTGACGATGGGGTGAGAATCATACATGGCTATAATGAATGCTGATTTGTGGATATTGCTGTATTGTTGTCATTGCTTTTCAATTGAATATGTATTAAGCTCCAGCAGGGTGCTCTGAGTAATGCCAACTTATCGTTGATTTATCAGAACACTCAGAAGACTTTATAAACGCCAGTAAATGGAAACTCACAGCACTCCTTCAAGGTGGTAAACGCTGCTGCCATTTCTACAGATGAGGACAAGTGAAGGGGATTGTGTTTGCTCTGTAGGCACTGTGGGTGAGAACACAGAGCTGTCGAGGGAGAGAAAAGTCTTTTCCCTGTCCCCGGGAATTGGGTTAGAATACATTAGTAAAGAGTTCTCCTTAAATGTGTTCAGAGTTGTGGGATTTTAATTAAATTGTTCCAGCTATTGTTAGCACTTGCATTAGCGCCCAATGACCAAATTCTAGGCCAGCAGATTTCAAATTGAGTGTGGGAAAGAATTAGGGGAGGGGTTGCAAAGGGCTTGTTAAATTCAGATCACTAGGCCCTGCTCCCAAAAGTTCAGATTTGGTAAATCTGGGAGGGGGCCTAAGCATTTTCCCTTTTAATGGGCATCAGAGGTGCTTCTGTCCTCAGAGGTGGCTCAGTGTCCCTTCAAAACCTCAGCCTTTTCCTTCTTGTAGGGTCTTTCTTTCACCACCAAAATCTAGCCTCATCCTGAGACCAGGACTTGTGATTTAATATCTGTAGGGTCTCCTACCATTCGCTTAGTGTAATCTCCAATCCTCTCATTTCCAAACACCCTGTGAGCCAACACTGACAGAATAACCTGCTGTACCCTTAGCATTCTACAGGACATGTGGTTCCCAAGACCTTAGCCCACCTGGTTTTCAAAGTATCCCTGTGGGAGTTGTATTATTATTTTTCTATTTCATTGGTGGGGACTAAAACCAAGAGGGGATATGACTCGGTGAGATATCTCACTACTTTAAACCCTTTTGAGTGAAATTCAAGTGGGGACCTGGATTCCACTTTGGACAACAGTTGGGGACAGAGCATCTAGAACTGGTTTAAGTGGAATGTGTCATAAAGAAGAAGGTTCACGATGCAATAGGTGAGAGGAGGGCAGGAATGGTAAGAAATGACAAATTCAGTTTTTCATTATTTCCTTGTTATTTGTCCTGGTTCTTTAATATAGACTAGGTATTGAGCCATCACTAAGTAAATAGTAGCCATTTGATTATGGCTTAACTCTGAATATTCTACGAAAAGGAAACATTCCTCAGGAAAGCCTGATAAGAGGCATGAACAGAGTTGTGGAGTAGAGGAAGGCTTTTTTCAGTGGAGCTGAGAACGCTGAGGCTTGAGACAGCATCATCCCTTGCTCCTTTGGCTTCTTTAGTTTCTGTTGAGGGTAATAACAGACTTTTCATAGCACTTGTTCATTTGTATTCCCGAGGTCGAAGGCAGAAATGTTTGTTTTCTTGCGGACTCACATTCATTCCTGATTAAGGTGAATTCAACTTTCTGCTATGGTCCCATACTCACTCTTTATCAATGGCAACCTTTTCGTAAAAATAGGAATTCCTCCTGGGAGTGTCATTAATGTAAATTGTCTGTGCACGGCCCAAAATATATGTGATTCATACGATGTGTTTGTTTCCACATCAACACTAAGTCCCAGCTTACAATGACCCCTGCCCACTCTCTCCTTTCGTCACGAGGACCATGTTTATCCTTCGGATATCTGTTCCCTGGATACCAGCCAAGCTTCTTCTATGCCTAGGGTTTGCACACCTGCATAATCTGACCACAGCTGATCCTCTGAGTCTGATCCTCCTCTATTTTTACCTAAAAGGACGCTTGTATTTGCCAAGTGCTAGTGCACACTGCAGTGTTTTCCGTCTATATCTTTATGTTCCTGTGGCATATGTCAAATATTTTTCTCCCTCTAAGATCGTCTCACTTCTCACTGCATCCGTGCAGCCCTCTCTGATTTTCTGTTTTTTTGCTCTAGTATCTTGTGTTTCATATACTTTAATACTTAACGTGCCTGTGTTCAGCCCTATAGTACGGTTATATGTGGACGAACTAACCCCGCTAATGGAATTGTAAGCCCCTGGAGGACAGAGAATCAATGATTTTCCTTTCTCCTTTTTTTTTTCTTTAAAGTAATTCCTGTCCTTCATATCAATATGTAGTGAATATCTGATAAATATTTATGGAAAAGTGAATGAAAACTGTGCTAAATGGGGAGATAGAAGGCGAGAGGGAGGAACGGAGCTTGGCTTTTAACAGTAGCTGCAGCCGTGACCTAATTCATGGTAACCTAATAGGCCCTTATACTCTCCGTTTCATGTGTGAAGGGAAGACCTTTTGCCTTTAACATTTCCAGCCTAGTGTCATGGAAAGTACAAGAATTAGAGCTCTGGAGCAAAATGTTTGAGTCCCTAATTTTAATTCTTCTGTTTTCTACCTGAGTTACTTGGAAAAGTCTTTTATTCTCTGATCCTCGGTATTCTCTTTTGTAAAATAGGAATAATGGCTACCAGTCTCTATGATTGCTGGGAGAATTGAATGAGATCATATTTATGAAGGTGCTTTTCTACACTTAGGCACTTCTCTGTTGATAATGGCAGCGTAGAGAGAGGGAGCTATGATTTTCTTTCTCCATGTTCTCAGCGGTAACTGTGTCCCAGGCTGTGGACAGTGGACTGGGTAGCTGGCCAGCAATGCTGCAGGTTCATAGGCTATTTCCCAGAACTGTCTTGGAACAGAGAGTTTGACCAAGAGAAAATGATGAACAGATCTAGAATGATTATTAGGGAACTGATGTACCATTGATTGTTAGAAAATATGAGTCCTGCCATTTTAGGTAATTTCCCCCATAGTTTTTCCATTCTTAGCCTTTGAGATAAGACATGACGTGTGTTTTGCCTTTTCCCCTCCTGCCTGCTTGCTAGGATGTTGTCACTCTCACTTATCTTTTTCCATTTCCATTAGTCAGCTAGTGACTCTGAAAACAATACAACTGAATGCAGCTTCCTCTCTGAAGTTGTTATCAGTAACCCTATTTTTGAAATGAGTGTTTCAAATTATATCTTGTTAGTATCTGCGCTATATCTTCTGTATTGTCGACTATCAAAGTACACTTACACTAAGTAGAAACAGAGTAATTTGGTTCCAGTAAGTGGCTATAAGGGGAAAAAAAAACAACAATGAAAAACTTTAAACTCCTCATAATGTTAGGTGGGTTGTATTTATATGAATGTGTTAGAGTAACAGAACTTTTAAACTAAAAGAAAACATAAAGATCAGGTCTGAACCCATCATTTTGCTGTTGAGAAAACACAGGCTTAGAAAGGGAAAATGATTTGCCCAGGGTCACCCTACTGAATTAAGGCAGAACCAAGACAAAATGCCTCGTTTGTTGTTTCTCTACTTTCCTTGCCTACACACGCGCCTCAGTATTCACTAAAGGGATTTCTGTGGTTGCACTGGGTGGATAATGTGTCACGTTTCTGGGTCAACATTTCTAAATATTCAGTCATCTTCTGACATTAGCGTACTTACTAGTTTCTTAGGAGAAAATTACAATCCTGTCTTCATTTACTTGACAGTGAGTTTTGAGTGGGAAGACTGGGACAAGGAAGCATTGATTCAGGTCTCCCTGTGCCATCCTTATCACTTGGTTGTTTGACCAGTAGTAAATCACTTATGCTCTCTGGGCCTTTGTCTCCTTTCTGGTACGGTTATGATATTGTAATAGATGTTAGCTAAGGATCTTCCTGTCTTCAGTGCCACTTCAATGAATCTAAGTGTCTCCATCCATTCTGGTGTCTCTCTTCTAGGAATTTCTGTAGCACTGGTTTGCACCTGTGTGTCCATATTGCATTCTCCACCGGCTGGAGGATGGAGTCCTTGCTTAATTTTGTTGATCTTGTCCCACAAGTGAGGCTGGAAATCCTCAGACAGTGCCTGTGCTCCTCTCTTCCATAAAGTTTCCACATCTGGAAGATAGGATGAGAGGAACTTTCTGCTTATTTCATGGATTCTTAAGAAGAACAGTTGAAATAACGCATGAGGTATTTGCTTTGGAGAAGATGTTTCACAGTATAAGGTGTTCAGTTTTTAGACTGATTTCAGTCTTTCACTGAATTATTATCACTGACATCTAAATCACTTCTTTGGGGGCACTTTATTATATTTAAGTGAAAATGCTGGAATAACTGCTTCAGTTCCCCTTCCAGTTCTAATATTTCTGAGCCTGAGTTACCTTTTCTATGCCAATCGTCTATAATCTATTCACACGTTGCCAAACATCTCTTATCTGTAAGTCCTGGTTGATGGTGCTTAGCACACAGATTCAGAAACACAAAAGTTTAAAGGAATTTCTTACCCCTTACCTGCTTCGATGACAAGCCCCTTGGCTTTATAGCTTTGGCTACTTGACATGGAGTGCTTGACATGGGAACTGAACACTTTCCTTCGTTTTCAATTTTGGTAACGTTTTGAGGAGTCCTGAAAGGATTCAAGGATGAAAGGTATGAGGATGATGAACCAATATATAATGCTCCCATCACATTTCTAAGTATTTGAATATTTGCTTTTGGTATTTCTGTCGCATTGTTGGGGCGTGTGAGGAAGTGGTTTCTGGAATTTATCATGCCCCAACCCATTGGTCCTGTGTTATCAAAATGCAAAATCAGAAAGCTGTCTTCCATGAGGTTTTAAAACAAAATCAATTGCAAAAATACCTGGCATGGGCTATTTTCTACTGCATGCTACAGCAGGTACCAAAAATATTTCGTCAGTCTATTTGTTTTGTAGGTTTGAATGATAATTGTTCTTTCCCTTCCCCACTCAGATATTATTTCCTTAAGGGCAAACCAAACTCTTTTTTTCTCTACCTTTTAAAACTTCTAATACTTGTATTATTTTGTGTTAATTGTATTAGCAAAGCATTCCTGGGAAAGTTTCCATGACACTATATGATGGTATCTTTATAGCTATTTCAGTTGGCTATATCTCCTTCTTACACACACACACACACATACACACAGGCACACGCAGTGCAGAAAAGGCAGCTGGGTATAGTGTTGCCAAACTATGTGTGTGGACTGACTGGCAAGGTGGCTCCCCTAAGGATCCTGTTTCTTCCTCTATAGCTCGCCCAGAAAATCAGCAGCAGTGATTTTCCAAGTATCTTTTATACAACTGCTTCAGCAGACGTTATTGGAGGCAATGGGAAAAACCCAGTGGGTGGAACTGTGCCCTTCCCTGTTTGTACTTGAACCAGAGCAGCTCTGTTTTTATCTGTTTTAAGTAATGGGGTTCCGTGTATGATTTTATTTTCCCCATAGGGTTCTGCTGCTTAATAAAGGTGTGCCAAATGTCTCTTTTACTGTCAAATAATCAATCTTATTATGGTTATTTTTATGGCTCTTATTTTATCGATGGATAGATACTGTACATATTTTCTATGTTATTATATAGCTATTCTCATACAAATTGACTTTTTAATTTTAAGGGACTACTTTAAGAATACATTATCAATATTTATTTCATAAAGATTAGAATCCAGTAGAAATAATTCCATATTGTGTGTGTGTGTGCGCGCGCGCTTATTTGTGCGTGTGTATGTTTTGCTTCTGAATAGAGCAGTGAACAAAGGGGCTGCTTGTGTGTACTCAAGCACGGACCACTTTAACCACAGCCCTGTCCTTCCTTACATCTGAGTTGGCTTAAACTCTGAGTGGGCCTAACTCTGGTGGGTTTGGGTCTGGTTGCGAGTGGGCAGCAAAGATAGTGGCAGGCAAGCTGTGAAATGTCATTTATAGACGCATGCAACGTTCGAGCTTAAAGAAAAATAAAAGTGGACCTGGCAGGTTCATACCCTTCGTTTTATAGAAGTGAAAGTTGGGTTTCAGAAAGGAAAAGTGACTCCCTGATGGTGTCACGAGCAGACCTGACTTCTGGCTGTCATCCCTGTGAATGAGTGGGTCTTGTGCTGGCTGCTTCAGGAAGGCTGACTGTGCAGCAGAGGCCACCTGGGGTATTTCCATATAAAGGAGTTTATCTTAAGGATCCACGTGGATGAGATCTGACACCAGAAGGCTCGAGGATGGGACCATATCTCTCTCCTTTTTATTCCCCTTTTTCTTCTTCCTTTCCTTTCTTCACTCTCTGATCCTCTTCTTTTCTATTATTGGCATTCCCATTAATCTCCTCTCTCCCATAATTGCATCGTATCCTCTTACACGCTCTAATTATTAGCCGTGAACACGATCCTCTTGTTTCACCATGACCACAGTTCATCCTCATGGCAGTTTTGTCACAGGTTGCTTAGTTCATATTTATAAGGGAAGGAGGTTTATTGCCTAGCTCACCTTTCTGTCACGGACCAAAGGTTAGATTCACCAGGCTGTTTGTAGATGGGCTGTCCAGCCTTGCTTTTGTGGGTCACAGTGCTGTGCAGTGGAGTCGCATGGTCCAAAACATGGCTCTGTTGGCAACAAGGTCTGGGGGCAAGACTCTGCTTTAAAGAGATGTGTGTTGACCAAACATTATCAACTTTGGGTGAGTGTTCTAGGCCTGAAAAGGATGGGATGTTAGGGAATTGGAAGGAAAAAACTGAGGCCTGTGTCAAGCCTAGTGCTGAAGTTTTATCTTGATGTTTTTTGCTCCAGGTAGGCTAGAACCGTGAAAACCTCTCTTTGTTTCCTGTTGTCACCTTACTTTCTGTTTATTCATTGCCATACTCCCAGTTGCCAAAGTATTGTTCTACTTTGAATTGTGAAGATGTTGTCTCTATTTTGAATGCTACAGTGTTTGCACCAAAGATGGCTTTTTGTGGCACTTTTCCTCAGGGTCCTTAACCTGTGGGGTAGACGACTCTTCTTACATAATAATGAGACTCGAGTTTTAGCCTAGGTTTGCACATTAGAAAAGTTGAATTGTATTTCTATCAGCCATTGGATAGTAAGCTTCTTAGGGAAGGTTTGTTTGTTTGTTGAAATCTCTGCCTCCTCTGTGTGGTTTTACAGAGTCTTAAAGAACATAAGTGTATTTGATATCACAAGGCAGCGGTGAAGGTCATATCCAGTAGACTGTAGCTTCTTGAGGTTGGGGATCATGCCTTCCTCAGACTGCTTGCTACTTAGCACAAAGATTTCATGGAGCAGCGTGGGATAAGAGCCATTCACGTGAACCGACAATGAGTTACCCTGTGAACCCTGCTATCAGAGAGAATTAGACAAAGAAGAGTCAATTATCAGATAAGCTGGGTTATCAGTGATGCCTTCCTGGAGGAGTATATATGATGAGATAGATGGGTTTTTGGAAAGGTAAGCCCTTCAACTCAATGAGGGGGAAGAAGAATGCACATGAACTAAACCTTATTTTTTTTCTCTTTTCAACATTTTCCTCCAAATTCAATAAAGTGACATTTCCGTTAGATAAAATAGGCCATATTTTCTGGAGTTCTTACTGCTGACTGCTGCCTGTCAACTCAGCATTACCGGAATCAGTGTGATGAGGACGCTCACGCTATTATATAGCGTGCGGGATTATATTAAGAAGCAGTGCTACTGTTTCTGTTTTATTTTGATCCAGGTTTCTCTTACTCATTATTTGGATTGCCTATTGGCATTTTCATGGCATCCATAACCATATAAAATATACACTGTTTACCCTATCAGATGTTCGTTGTGTTAGAAATGTACTTAGAGCAGTGGTTCTCAAAGTGTGGTCCTCAGACCAGCAGCATCAGCGTCGCTCGGGAACTTGTTAGAAATGTAGGTTCTCGGGCCTCACCCGAGATTTACAGAGTCAGAGACTCTGGAGTGGGATCCGGTAATCTGTGTTTTAACAAGCTCTCCAGGTGGTTGTGTACAGGCTGAAGTTTGAGAACTGCTGATGCAGAATTGTATGCTTCACAGTTAATGCCTAGCACCATCATGTGTTAAGAAGCATAGGTGCCCCATCTAATTGAAGCCCCCAGCGGCTGATTTTTACTTTGAATCAAAATGCTTTGAAAAGTTACATACTCAGTTGACTGACCATGTCAGCCAAAGCATTTATTTTGAGACTGTGATCAAGGTAATGACTGAGTAGCTGTTGTTTATTGAATACTTAAGATGTGAACGGTACTTGACATGTATGAACTCATTTAATCTTTACAACTGCATGACAAACTGAGACCCAGAGACCTTAGGTAAATTGCTTAAGGTCACAAAACTGGTAAATGGCAGATCCAGGTTTCAGACCCCTCCAGTCTGACTCCAGAGCCTTCACCACTACCTTTTTTTTTGGGGGGGGGGCTGCGTTGGGTCTTTGTTGCTGTGCGTGGGCTTTCTCTAGTTGTGGTGACCGGGGGCTACTCTTCGTTGCGGTGCACGGGCTTCTCATTGCGGTGGTTTCTCTTGCTGTGGAGCACGGGCTCTAGGCGCGCAGGCTTCAGTAGCTGTGGCTCGCAGGCTCTAGAGCGCAGGCTCAGTAGTTGTGGCACACGGGCTTAGTTGCTCCGCGGGATGTGGGATCTTCCTGGACCAGAGGTCGAACCTCTGTCTCCTGCATTGGAGGGTGGATTCTTAACCACTGCGCCACCAGGCAAGTCCCACCACTACTTTTTTCTTGTTAAGGATGCTTTGGGAGTAGAATTCAATTAAAATGATCACAAAGAAATTCATTGATTATTTTCTCAGCTTCATCAAAGAAAGAAAGATGATGGATAAATGACAGATACTTAGTTTTGTTGCTTAGAGATAATACAGCTTTTCTGTATCCCTTTTGTTTTCACCAACCAGTATCTTTTTAACATTAATTTAGAAATAAGGGAATAATGAACTTTATTAACCATAAAAGAATACAAAAATGAAGTGAAATTCACACTGTATTATTAACACTGAAATAATACCATTGAAAAGAAAATCAAAATTGTATGTAAAAGGAATATACTATTTTGTGCCACTTGCCTCCTAGGGTTCCCTAAGATTAGATAGTTTTATATTGCTCAGCTCTCAGGGAGAGCTTCTTTTTTCTCTAATGGACCACAAAGGGAAGTCCAGGCATAGGTAGGGGTTGGGAGTCCCTTAGTGTTACACATAGGGTCTGCCCCGAGGAGTTCCGTGAGCTTTGTGAAATGCAATGTAAATATCGCAGATTTAGTACCTCCAACATCAAGGGGTCTCTCTGATTATTTCGAGCAGTCACATGCGGATCTTGGTTCTTCAAATCCCCCTTCTGCGATGTGTCAGTGTGATCGCTTGGCCACCTCAAGGATTCTGGATGTTGTTGAGGATTAGGTCGGTTCATGCATGTTTGGAGTGTGACACTGTGGATTGGCTCTAATTCTAGGATGTTAACTTCCTAGGGCAGAGGGTGGTTCTTAATTAACTAGACCATTCCCCAATCCTTTGTGTTTCTTAACTGCCTGAACGAGACAACAATTACAAATCTCTGTAACAATGCTGATTTGATCATTAGGTTCCTGATGTTTCTTCAGAGCAGAGGACTTTGCAGTTAGTTCTGCTCCCTACCTCAAAAAGGAAATGAATACTTAACAAATAAATTGTTATTATGCTAAGCAGGATCCATTTATTTCCATTTGTTAATAGTGGATGCTCTCACCATTTTGCAACCACCAGTGCAATCATCCATGCAGGCAAGAATCGTCTGTGGATACTAAAATCATTGGGTGAAAGGTTTGTGATGAGCAGAATATTAGCAGAGTCTCAAAGTGTCACCTCACACATCATGTATTCATTTAAAAGGGAAGAAGACACTTTTACAGTGAAGAAATCTGGTGGACACTACCTTAACCAAGTCATCAAACTTGTCATCACTAAATGGCCAAATAACATTATGAGCTTCCTGATGCGATGCAATGGAAAGAGCACAGCATCATGCATGGACTCTTCCTGACGAACTTGTGTAATCTGAATCTCGTCATCAGACAAAGCCATATTGTTCAACGTTTTATAAGGCACCTGGCCTGAATTCTTTACACAAAGTCAGTTTCATGAAAGGGGAAAATAGGCTGGGGCCTGTTCTAAATTAAAAGAGACTAGAAAGACATGTCACCTCAATGTATGATCTTTGATTGGATTCTGGATGGAAATTAACAACAATCGATAAAAGGACATTACTGGGACTTCTGGTGAAATGTGAACATGCATGCATCAGATTACTGCACCCACATTACATTTCTTGGGTGTGACAATGGTATTGAAAAGTTAGTTCTTAGGATATGTAAGCTGAAGTATATGGAGAGGAAGTTTCTGCAACTTCTTTCAAATAGTTAAACTACAATAACAAGCAAGCAAATGTATTTTTGTTATTAGAAGGGGAGGCAAAATGTTGGCCATTGATAAATCTGGGTGAAGGGTGTGTGGATGGAGTTCATTTTGCTACTTGTTCAACTTTTCTATGAGTTAATTTTTTACGTAAGATATTTGGATGTAAAGAGTGAGTAAATAAATAAATACAAATAATGCTCTTTCATGACTCACTGCTGGCACTCCTTATCTATCACCTGTAGTTAGTAGACTAGCAATGTAACCCAAATGGCCTCACATGCTATGAATTCTGGTTCTAGGCCCTATTTTAAATGACTCACAGTGGGAGAGTCATCACCCTGTAATCCTAGTAGTGGCACTAAGAATTATGATTTTCCAAATTATAATAAGCCCTGATTGTGATTTGGTGAGCTTTTATCATATATATGTTTATTGAATGAATGAAATTAAGTGTCTTATAGGAAATAATATCCCATAAATGGCTTATTCATGTGAGTTTTATAGCTGTTAATAAGGGGACACAGTCACTGGACACCCTTTGTACCCTACTTCTCACCCTCTCATTCCACCTTCAGATGCCGGCCATTGCCATGGCAACCACCACTGCATAGGTATGACCTAGCAGTACCTGAGACAGTACAGCCTCAGCTGTAAAACCTTTCTCTCACTCTCTGTCCTGGGACTTTGCTGCTACCTCTGTACTTCTTGGGACAAGCATGAGGGAGTTAATATCCCTGTAGGTGATTCTAAACCAGTAGAGGACTAGAGCCAGAGGATGAACATTCTCTTCTCTCATTCCCTACATGGGAAAATCTGAGGCACGTTTCATGGAGATCCTTAGAGGGCTCCCAGGAAAATGGAGCCCTAGTTATCCGTGTTGGTGACCAGCTCAATTCAGCACCTTTGAATTGGCTTTCCCTCCTCCCCTGCTTAACTTGTCCGGTCCTTCAGTACTGTGTTTTGGGACTGATTCCCAAAATCAGTGACCTGCACACAAGCCTTTGTCTCAGGCTTTGTTTTCGGCAGATCCTGGGCTAAGACAATGGAATCTTTCATAATACTTATTGTTGAAGAGCTTAAGAATCATTATTATTATAGTGACCACTTTATAGGAGGCCCTTTGGTATCTGGAAAAAGCATTAGGCCGAGAGTCAGGAGACTCTTCCTTATTGTTACTTGGCCTCGGGCAGGTCATTCAACCGTCAGGTGACTGGTAAGGCTGCAGTGACAGGGAGTTAAGGAGAAGACGTGTAGGTAAGTGTGTAGGATTCCATTAGCTGGTTATAGGACTGTGTCCTCCAGTGTTCAGTGTAAAGTGTTGAGAGTAGCAAGGTAGTTCCTGGATCTAAGTAAGATGCTGTGGTAACAGATGAAGCACCAAGAGAAGGGCTGGTGGTGAGACTTGTGCAGGACTTCAGCTGTTTGAACTGAGACATTAAGTAGAGAATCAGTGGTGAGAAAGAAGCATATCCTAGTCCATAATGGGGATTGAAATGTAGGAACAAAGCTCTTATCAGAAAGCCAGGTAGGGCAGCAAGGGGGGTCTTGGGTGAAAAATCTCACAGCATTAGGCTGCAACTTGTTCCATGGCATCAACCTAATATGAGAAACTGAAAATGGGGAGTCGTCCCAACTCAGAGGGAAGGCAGAATGAGGTCTTACATGCACAGGCTGGTCGGACACCATAATTACTTGTTTCATGGCATGGCTCAGGGTAATTCTGTGACTTCTGAGGCTCCATGGTATCCCTTTACTCAGGGCATGGGCAGTTGCTGTGCTGTCTGCTACAGTGAAGTACAGATGTTGAAGACCTGATTAAATCCTGTCTCTTTACTGATACCCCAAGGGAAGACTTAATAAATGATGCTCGCTTTAAGAAGAAGAATTAACAATAGCTATATTATTCATATTAATTTATAGTTACTGGTTGCTATAATTAATGTAATTTATAAAAATCATAATAATTATAGCGCTTTACAATTTAAAGAGTGTTTTTCCCATCCATTTTCTTATCTGAGTCTTGTAACATCCCTCTGGCTTCAGTAGGGCAGATGATGTTCTCCTAGTTTTATAGATGAGGAAACTATGGCCCAGGGAAGAATTTAACTAGACTCCAGTCCACCACCCTTACCAATATTTTGTGTTGTCTGTGAGTATATGGGAATACAGTGACCAAATTCATGTTAATAATAATGTTTTATAACTGCATATAAGAGAATCAGGTTCACACAATTCTCAGTTGCCTTCCATAACGCAACTGAGATCCTATCTTTCCTTGTACCAGAATCCATTGCCAGAATGTTCACTTGAATTTTAAATTTTTGAGGGTCTTTTTTTCTCAATAACACCACAGTATTTCATAGTTATTAATACTCAATGAAGTAAAGATGAGATCACCTCTAATAGAGGGATTAGCTCTTTGAAAACATCTGGTCCTCGGGCAGAGACCCACTGGTCTTAGAGGGTTTGGTCAACTGGAAATTCAGACTCTGAGAAGACATAACCAACCTGTCATTCCACTGTTTTCCCATTTCTGGCTGTAGCAAGAGGGCTGAGGAAAGCCTCTCAATTTTCACAAGGATGACTTTCAAATCTGGGCCATATAGCGTGAAATACACAGACACACACACGTGTGTGCATACAGGCACACTGAGCCTTTTCTTCCCTTTGCATCCACTGACCCTGCTGTACTTTTAGCTGATTTTACCCAAAAGATGTTTATATGGAGAAGGTTACGGGCTGGACCTATGGCAGAGTCTGCCATTACTTATTCATTTATTTACTCAAATAATTCATTGAACACGTTCATGGATTAGGCCCTGAACAAGATTCTGGGGAAATAACGAGGAAGGAAACAGACAAATTCCTTGCCCTCATGAAGCTTACATTCTCCTGGGGAGTCTGATGTTAGACAGACAAATATACATAAAATATAATGTTAGATGGTGATAGATATTACAAAAATAAACCAAACAGGGTAAGGGGCTAGAGGGCCATAGAGGGGTCATACAAATGCATCCAGAAAGAGAAAATGATGAGAAGGTGGTTTTAGATAATGTGATTAAAGGTACCCATAGTTAAAGAGGGCTCACAAGAACAGATGCCGCTGCCTACGCGGCAGGCCGCAGTCTTCGGGCTTGGCTCCAAGGGGCTGGGCTGTAGCTTCATACACCTTGATGTTATCATCGTGCCTGGGATAGATGAGGTCCAGAGGGATTAACTCATGCTGGCTAAATTCACAAGAGACTGACCAATATGCTAGATCCCAATAGAGATGTTTTATGCAGAGAATTAAATAAGGAATAAGAACTCAGGGAGGGTTTTGGGAACAAGCTTCTAAGGGAAGAGAAACTAGTGGTCTTAATTGGAAATACCATTATGCTATCATTGTCTGGTGCCGGAGAATTGTAAGATTTTAATGCTAGCTTGTCAGGGACCCTGGGTTTTGTTGTCACCGAGGAAACTCTGGTTTCTTGGTTTTTTGCTAAACTCTTCCAGACACTATACTGATATTTAACCTCCTTAGACACGTGCAATAGAGTTAATTCAATTACACTAACTTCCCATTATTTCATTCCTACCGGGCCTTACTGCAGATTCACTTTGATCTCTTGATGGAGTCTTAAGACACATTCTCATCACATGTCCATGATCGTTATTACATTGTCACCTTAAAAAATTATTTTAACTCACCCTGCTTCCAAATTCTAGGGCGACCTTTATGGTTCCCTGGTATTTCACTCTCTATTTCCTTGCCTTAAGCTCTAGGCAAACTGTTGGCTCGTTTGTCCTAAGCTTGCTCCCACTTCCTGGGGATGCCCTTGTGGCGGTGTTATTGCCCGCTGCTCGCTCCACGTGGATTCTCTAACATGGGACACTGACATATGAAATCCACAGATCCCCCTGCTCATAATCAGCGGTCACAGTCACATGCTTCCTCTGCAGCCCCTTGGCCAGGACCCTGAGCGGTCTTATTCTAGTTCACTTTTTAGGGGCATCGCTCGGGGCTTGCCATCTCTCTCTGACACAGACACACCTAGTCTACTGATCTCGCACTGATTCCATTCCTCTTCCTGGACTGTAAGTCTCTCCTTGCCTTTTCCTGCTCCAACTAAAATGTCATCATTCTATACAGTGGTTTCTGAACGTGGAATTTGCATTACGTCCCTAGTTGGATCTGCTCCTTGAGTGCAGGGATGGAGACATTTACTTCCTTTAACTTGGATATTCATCAAAGGGAATATCCTCTAAATATGAGTATGACTTTAGGAAAAATCACCTCATATATTTCAGTTTTCTTACCTGTCAAAGAGGGATGATTCTCCAGCCTGCCTCACTGAGATTTTATCAGAGCTAAAGGAAATGAGGTGCAGAAAACCTTGGACAGAGTCACAGTATAACTTGAGAAATTTGAACTCAGATTGATATGGATGGAAACTGGAAATTTCCCTTTTTAACATGACTGTGTTGCTTCTCACAGGGAAACCCTGGAGGCAAGACCCTTGAGGAGAGACGCTCGAGCCTGGACGCTGAGATCGACTCATTGACTAGCATCTTGGCCGACCTGGAGTGCAGCTCCCCCTACAAGCCTCGGCCTCCACAGGTAAGAGCTATCTGCAAATAGTCACCACAGATAACCTGCAATTATCTGAAAGAACAAGCTGCTTCTTTTATCCCTTCCATTCTTTTTGGATTTTCTCAGAGTCAACGGTCTAAGTTGTCTTTTTATTTAATATCAACGTGTGTTAGTTAACAGACATTTCTTTCATTGATTTGATTAGTCTTTTCTTTAAAATAACCCAACAGTGTTATACACAAACGTTATAAAATTAAATCTCTTATTCCATTGCCCTGCTCTTTTTCTGGCTTTGTCTAGGTGGATATTTTGTTATACGTTGGTATAATCTTCAGAAATATGGCTTAGCATGGCTATGTTAAACTTAGGGTGAGGGCTACATCTTTTCTAAGAAATTCCTTACGTTGGATATCGAGGCCGCTTGCTTTTTTGCTTGTTGGAAGTAATGCTATGTGGGGCATTTTCGTGTATATTTTCTTTGAAGCTATTTCCCTAACTCAGGTTTTTTTAGAGCGGGATTTCTACATTGGGGATTACGAGTGCTTCTTTACTTTTCTTTCCACGGGTGGTACATAGCTTATACTGGCACCAGCAGTTTGAATATATCAGTTTCTCCCCAATCTTACCAGAATTTGGTGACAGCAATTAATCTTTTTTTTTTTTTTAATGCAAATGGTGCCTTGTTATCAGTTCTTCTTTGTATCCTTTGGCTTCCTTTGGAGCATGGCTGTTCTTCTGCACCTTCATTTATTATCTGCATTTTGGAAGCCGACCTCGCTTGTGGTCATTCCCTGCCTCCCTCCGGTCTGGAGAAAGTAACGGCAAGTCAATTTCAGGGCTTATGAGTCCTCAGAAGACAGCCAGCAGGACTCTGCATGCAGATCTTGGACTGGCACTGTTGTCACCGTGTTGTTTGACTCTCGTGGGATGTTTGCTTGACCTACAGCACTCCAGTTCTTCAACAGCAGCCTCTATATTCACAATGGTTCATTTCACAGATGAAAAGCCAGTCCTGCTTCTCTGCTGTCAGTCATTTCAACACAGAACTTTGTAAGGTGCTTTCCTCTTTAGACATGTTCCCGTTGCCTTTTCTAGGCATACGATGGGACTGTCAGCTATGTAGGGGCACAAGGCGAAACACACTAGAGCTCAGCTCTTCCTTAGCTCTCGTTACCCTTGGCTCCACTAGACCTGTCAGTGGTGAAAATTCACTTTATTTCTGTAAACACGTGCTGAGCTGCAGGTAGGTAGCATGGGCTGTGGTCTTTTGGGGGAACTGTTAGGAGGTTGAAAGGGAGAAAAATAGGACCGAGTTGTCATCTGTCAGGAGCCTATAATATCCTAAGTTCAACAATGGCAGATATATAGAAGCACAAGGAAAAGAGCGAGATATTCTTCGAAAGGTGGCAACATCTGAGAAGGTTCATCCGAAGATTTGCACGTTCAGCTAAGGGATGGGTGGAACGGTGATGTTGGAAGCAAGAGGGGAGAGAGAGCAGCCTGAGTCGCGGGGCAGGAAGGTCCAGGCTGCATTCAGAGAACTGCAAGCAGTGTGATGGCTGCAGACGAGGCCATCGCAAGCTTCAAGTGGACTACATGCCTGGGGGCTTCCTGCTAACAGCCTGTGGACTTGTTTGAATGCCAGATTAAGATTTTGGTCTGTCTTTTATAAATAATGAGGGATAGTTGAAGGTTTTCAAGCAGGGGAAAGCTATGATTCATCCTGAAAAAGGAACACAGGAAATAAGACAAACTCTGAAAAGATGCAAGAGGATGGACCCAGGTCTCAGGAATGTTTTCCAGCAAACTGTAGTTTGATGTTAAGCATGTTTCCAATTCCACCCAAGCAAATACCTCAAGCCCACTTTCTCGGAACAGCAAGGCCACTGACTTTGCCCCTGGGCGCATCCATTTTGTGAGTAAATACTTCTATGCCCTCTCCTCCTTTTTAAATAGGAGTTTTGTTTGCTCTTTTTTTCCCCCTCCTGAGTTCTCATACCCTGATATACACTGGGGAGATTCTGCATAGAGGTTTTTGCTTAATGTAGCCTTCATCCTTTAAGACTGTGTCTACACATGCCTCCCATAAACCCCTGCATTTTAATGGGTTTATTCAGTAGCCACAGTTTTGTTTGAGCAATCTCACTGTGCACACAAATTCCTGCTCACTGATATTTGCACAGTGCTTTACTGATTGTAAAATAAAGCACTTCCACATCTATTCACACTTCAGTGAAATACAGATATCTCAACTCTGAGATATAGATGGTGTGCTGATTTTGTGGATGAGGAAACTAAGTTAGGACATATGACTACAGTGTGCGCACAGCTGGACCTTGAATTTAGACCTGTGTTTGATTTTTAAGTTCTAGAACCGGATTGAGGATATCCCTCTGAATGCTTTTCTTTTTATGAGGAAGCCATACTCAGGGACACTAATCAGTCACGTGCGTAGCAGTGTCCCTTGAGTATGGCTCTCTCATAAAAAGAAAAATATTCAAAGGGTAAAAAAAAATTAGGGCGGAGGGGCAATATAGGAGTGGGGAGTGAAAGGTACAAGCTGTTGGGTATAAGATAGGCTCAAGGATATATTGTACAACACAGGGAATATAGCTAATATTTTGTAATAACTGTAAATGGAAAATTACCTTTAGAAATTGTATAAAAATTTTAAAAATTAACAGTGATAACTCTTAAGTAGAACAGGTTGAGAATTCCACTTTTCAGCTGCCTGTTCCGTTCAGAAATTAAAGAGTGATCCATTCTAACTTCTTTATTATTCTAATTTAGGAAAGCAAGAGTTAATTGGGAGAAGCAGCTCATTCTTCTGAATTATCTTTACTCTCGTGGAACTAAATTAGATGTTAGTATTTACTGGTTAACATATTATATGCTGTGAGGACAATAATCACACACTTAAAATATTAAAAGTGTGTGCTGAGAGCAGATGATGTCCGCAGTAGACTGTGTTGTGTTGTAAACGGAAGGCACTTGAAAAGTCCTAGGAATGTAGACTGTTACTGCCCAATTTTGATGTTTCCATTTTTGATCCAAAGCAAACTGCAGAACCTGTTGAATCACCTGACTGCTTAAAGTAGGCTGGCAGGTCTGTGATTTCTCATTATTCAAGCATGTGTTGTGTGCTTTTCCCGAACCCACCTCTGAATCACCTTTGCAAGGCTGCTTTGACTCGTGGATTGAGCAGAAAAGGATCATATAGGTGGAATGTTTGTACAGTAAGTGGTCCAAAGTTGCTCTATTCACATAACAACTTTGAAAAATATCTGAGCTCTCGAAAATAGATTTTTATGGGGCTTTTTCTTTCTTTTTCGAAAGGGGCAATTTCCACTCTCAGATGTCCCAACTTTATTTCTGTTTGCTTATTTATCCATATTTTTATTTGGGAAATACGGCTTCATTCCACATTTTCATTCATTCAGCTAACATTTATTGAGATCCCACTGTGGATTAGGCATTGGAAATGTAGAGGTTAGTGTGTCAGCATGTTCTTGATCTAGAGTAATCCGTAGTCTTACAGAAGAGACAAATGCATAAACAATTCAGAGGGACACAAAAGAAGGGCTTTGTTGGATGTGCTACTTTAAGTTACTGTGTGACTCACCAGATGTTGAAATTGTTGGGAAATCAAAGATAGGAATATCAACATTATATTTTATACTTTTCTAGGGAAGTGTCAGGGAGGACTGCACAGAGCAGGTAGAATTTGAGTTCCCTTGGCTGCATATGTCATGGGAAAGGCATGGGATTCAAATGAGAGGATAACAGGAACGAGAAAGTCAAGCAATTTGAAAGTGAATGCCTTGTTGGAAGAATAAGGTAGTTCAGTTATGATATAGGGTATGTGGAATACAAAGTGAATGGCAGATGAAATCACAGGCACTAATTTAATACCTAAGTAGCCTTGATGCCCAAGGACTCTCTCAGTAAAAGGAGAAATTTGGGGGGGGAGGGGCAGGTAGCAACAGTGTTTCTGAAGACAGAGGGTTTGGAGGGTAACACCTTTAGCAAGTTTTACAGAAGATATAAATTGTACATCTGTGCCAGCCACTGCCCAGAGTAATGCAATTAAACTACCTTAGTGTTTAGCAATAAAATTTCTGATCATTTAAAAATGTGTGTATTAGGGAGTGGTTTTAGAAAAACAGGTGTGAGAAGCTTGGAAGTGGTTGTGGGGTGAATTGCAGACTCAGTATGATCTGAGAGTATCACAGCCTAGAGGTCATGTAGCCAAACTCTTACTTTACAGAAGGAAAGTTTTTGTCTAGAGAGGGAAAGAGCATTGCTCAGGGAGGCTCAGTTAGAGGTAGGATGAATGATTTTTTTCTGCTTTGCTTGAACCATGATGTAATGGTTCCCTGTGGATGCTAAGGGCAACCAAGGGACACCTTGGTTCCCTTTAGCATTTCAATTAGTTTATTCCAAAATATCTCTCTTTTGTGGTACTTTCCTTAAAATATAGCTTGGAAACATAAAGGAGTAGACAGATCAAAAACATAAAGATAAACAGAAAATTTATGATAGTATAGTGTCTTTGAATTAGTATGTGTCTAGATCCCACCCATCTGGCTTTCTACTGTTAGTAAAAGTACAGCTTAGACTCTTGGGAAGAGCCACACGGGGTCACATTGAAATTCTCTTGATTTCTTAGAAGACAAAGGATAAATCCATGGACTTAACGATTTTCTTTCCCTTCTCTTGACAAAACCAGGCCTAGAGTGCTGGCCTTCGAATTCCTACTACAAAGCTGCCTTTTCTTCCCTGCAGTGAGTTTAGTAGGGTTGGAGCTGGTACCGAGGTGACTTGGAAGAACTTTCAGATATTGTATATTAATTGTAACTGGGGATTTAGTATTTTTGAATCAAATTTCTTTGGAATTGAAATTTCACTCTCCTCATTTAGACTAGTATGAAAAAAATTGGAGCGATTCCAGGGATAAGAATAGGGTTGGACCTAGTTTGATAGTCTAGGCTCCCAAGTTTGCCAATACGAAGAGCACTATCTTCTCAATTCCCTGTGATCACCTCTCGAAAAGGAGCTCCAACTGTGTGAATTCTCCGCATCACCAGTCTTAGCTTCCTTTTCTGTATTTCTAAAATGGGCATGGTAGCTACAGTTTTTCCCCTTTTGCAGAGATACCGTATTGTTCTAGAGTTACAAGAAATAAGATGTTGGCTTTGAGCAACAGTCCACTCAATCCTTCCCATTTTTGTTTTAGGATTGCTAGCTTGTGTCTGGAGCTTACTTTGAAGCTTCAGGTCTTTGAATGTTTGGGGTTTATCCTTTCTGAATGCTGGTTGCGCTATCAATGATCTATTTATCTTTCTCATTTAAAGCATTTTAAAAGTATTGTAATTTCTTAGTCTATTTGGAAACTGAGTACATACATGCTGTTTGATCACATGGACACATCTCGAATTGAAATTCCAATGCTGCCACACTGAGTCCCTTTCATGGAGCAATAATCCATGAGGCAACCTAAGAAATTATTTCAGGTGTGTCTGTGTTGCATGGAAGTCTTTTTATTTGGAATTCATGTGGCCTGAGGGCTTGCAGGCAGCATAATCAGGGTGGAGTCTTATGGTGCCATGGATCTTCTGTTCTCTTATGCTCCATGTTCTAGCTTGCAAAAGCCATGAGCAGCTGCAGGGGAGATTAATTAGGAATTAAATTTTTAATATTCCATATTACTCGTTGCAACCCAAACATGTAGGCTACTGGGAGATGAAGGCTGCAACATGTCGATACTGTGTGGTAAGATGTAGACTGTCCCTGCAGACTGGGAGATGAAGGCTGCAACATGGTGGTACTGTGTGGTAAGATGTAGATTATCCCTGCAGACTGGGAAATGAAGGCTGCAACATGCTGATACTGTGTGGTAAGATGTAGACTGTCCCTGCAGACTGGGAGATGAAGGCTGCAACATGGTGATACTGTGTGGTAAGATGTAGACTATCCCTGCAGACTGGGAGATGAAGGCTGCAACATGCTGATACTGTGTGGTAAGATGTAGACTATTCCTGCAGACTGGGACTTTGCTGCTGCTTTTTTGGCTTCTTGGGAATTGAGATAGGAACTGGGTATTATACTGTTGAAAAAGAGGAAAGGTGTGGATAGTGTCATTTTCTCTTCCCATATTCAACTGGGACAAAATGAGGTGCATACTGTGATTTGCTTAAGAAAGAAAAACAGATTTGTCTATGTGTCTGTACTGTCTGCTTACTAATAGTTTTCTCTGAGAGCTAGGGTCAAAGTCAAAATATAGTAGAAACCTCATATATGATACCAAATGGAGTCCAATAAAATAAGAGAGGCAAAAATACCATTTTAAAAGAACAGGGGATCTAATTCTTTGCAGTGCCCATATTTAGAAGATCTGGGTTATTTTGAATTAGTCTCTACCTGCCAGGAAACCTCAACATTAAGTAACAATGAGGTCGAGGTGGTGGAGCCCTTAGCTGACTCAGAGTTGCATGCCGTGAGTTTGATGACGGGCAATTGATTTTTAGATTGTATATAATTGCATCTAATAACATGTATACCTCCTTCTCCTCTTTACGAGGGTGATGTTTGTGTTTGTGTCTTATGTGACAAGCATAATAAAGTTAACATTTAATCTTGTTTTGAGCACCATGAAAATGTAACATTTTCAGAGTGGAACTTTAGGTTGAAGATCTACCTTGAATTGAACCTCTACAAAACTTTTGCCCAAAAATGCCCATTTTACTTGTCCCAGTGTAAGGGTGTGCTCTGAGTATGTGGTGTAGGTTAGCTCCCAGCAATGAAATAGGAGGAAGGTAAGCAAAGCAGCTGCTGCCGAGAGAACCCAGGAGAAGCCAGCTCTGCTGGAGCCTAGGGCAGGGAGGGGGGGAGTCTTCTATGGTACCCTGGCCATGGTCCCTGGGGTAACCTTTAGCTGTGATATGTTTGCAAGACCTTGGCTCAGAGATGATTGTGTTTCATTACACTTAGTCCCTCCATCCAGGCATTGGTTTCAAAAGAAACTCACAAAGACGCCTGTTGAGTTCTCCATTTTACAACAGCATCTTAGTGGAAATAATTAGCCTTATGTCCATGCAGACGCACACATCACATTTGCAGAATTAAAGAGCTTTCTTGTTAGGACTGGTTTTCTTATTTCTGTCATCCTCTCCCACTGTTTAAATATCTATTTTGGTAGCAGCCTTGGTCTCAAACCCCATGGTTCCCTTTATTCCCTTCTTCTTCTTCTTCTTCTTTTTTTTTTAATTTAAAAGCAAATAAACAACAAAATACAAATCCGGCTATATTTTTTACTCGAGATGATTAGATTTTACCATGGCAAGTACATGGGAATATTGTGTTTTAAGAGCAGAAGCTGAATCTCAGATAAGATATTGTCACTGTTTTGTGCATTTTGACATCCATTTCCTTTATATGCCAAACTAAAGTATAATGATGATGACGATGGCCTCTTTGGACAGAAGGTTGGAGGTGGTTAATAACCAATCCTACATATCACCATTTGTCATGGTGAGTAACTGGTCTGTCCTCTCCACAAAATACCACATTGGAGTATAACTGCTAAGTTTCCTTTCACAGTGTGCAAGAATTACCAGGAAAGTTATACATCGCCTTTCAGTGAATATATCAACTACAGATATGAAAGTTTAATTTGTTATGTTTCATAGTTTGAACATACATATTCCCGGTTTACATAAAACTACAAACGGGAATTTTATTGAAATAAAAGGTACAAATTGGGCACTTACTGCTGTTGAGCCAGTAAGTATAATTTTCATCTGTAAGTACAGACAGGGCCACTTGTGAATTTTAGAATTTGCCTCTCTGTGAATTTGACCTCTCTGAGGTCCTGGGCCCTCACCCAGACATGCACCTAATCTGTGCTGTCATATTGGGGTTCAAGACCACAGAATAGAACTGGATTATGTTTTGTTGTTCTAAATCACAAATTACTCAAATATAAAGTAAAAATTTAATAACTGTACCTCACAGAGTATACCTTACAGAGACAGTATAAAAGTGCATAATGCCTTAAGCTTGAACAGTAAAAATATAATTGTGTTAAATACCAGAGTATGAAGTCCTTGAGGCAAGATTATCTTTTCGTTTCCTGGCAAACAAGAGACATACAAATTCATATGTGCTGAATAAATAAGTAAATATTGTCATCAAATCCAATAATGATGTAAAGATTCACACCCTAGAAATCTGCTAGAGAACCCACTCCGGAATTGATATCAAGTTAGTATATGACATAGTTATAACTGCTTTCTGATTTTTCCATAATTAACAGGTATTTGCACCAATAAAAAAATAGTACAGCTGAGGCAAATGAGTTTTATAAGGACAACTTAATGGTAGCTGCTGAATCAGCTAAAATTTCTACCTTTACCCCTGCACTGCCTTATATCACTTGAAGGCAATGCACTTGGTTGAAAAGATGATATTATTTGGGGTTAAAATTCAATACTATAACTATTCTCTTATTATTGGGTTGATATAAAAATAAATATCAAGTTCTTTTCTGCATCCTCTAAGGAACTGCTGAAAAGAGAAGACCTTCATGTTACTCAGTGTTGCCTGAAACAAAGATCAACACAATCAATGCTTTGAATTCAATGATAGGAGACAAAAAGTTACCTGGCTGATGAGCTGATATATGCTTCCTTTTTCTCAGAAAAAAAGCAAAAGTCTGCAGAATTGTCATACGACTTTTGCTTGAGACCCTATGATTCATCTCCTTCCTTACCACATTATTTCTGATACTTCCTGACACGATATTTGAAATGATATAAGTGTATGCCAATTATAAGCTCTTTCACAACTAATTAATTGCCTTAACCTAACTTGTGCTTTTAAATGGAAATAAACTTTCTATCTATATGTCCCTGTGAACATCCTTAAAAATATGTAAACTTCATACTTATTTTAAAGAGATAATTTAATTCTAAATGGATTCTTTGCTTATATTGATGGTAAACAGTGGATCCATTAAAGTAACATATTCTGCTTGTGTAAGTAAAATAAAAGAATTAAAGTGGGCTAAAGAGATAGAATATTTATTTGTTCCTTTTAAGAAATGTGGTGTTTCAGAAAGCTTGAAGTACTGGTAGTGAGACATGTAAGCCTGTTAACCGAATCATTTGTAAATTGTCTTGAACTGTTTTGAATTCCATCTTGATATTGTACTACTTATATGAAAATACTGGAAATTGTTATTTCTCAGGTACTGCTAGAGGTGTAGTAAGGAGTCCCCTTGGCTCTCTCTGCCACCAGCCTACACAGAGTGCTGTTTTATTTCCTAAATGGCCGATGTTGGATTGATCCTTACCAAGGCAGTCAAAGCCAGGGAACAGATTTTACAAATAGCATCCTGGATGACATAATACTCTATGTAATCCTAATTGTAGGGCACCTTTTCTCATCAGCCAGCCTAGCATAGCTAAAAATTATGTTGCTTTACTTCGTTTATAGGGAAGTCTACTTGTAGATGAGACCTCATAACCAGCGCATGGAGAAACAAAAGAGGGAGGTTCAGGGTGGTGTGCTGGCAGCTGTGTTAGAACAAGTTTCCTGGAGTACCTTCTGAAGGAAAGGTGTGAATGGAGGTGCATCATTCAGCCATCACCTCTCCACTACACTGCATCATATCAATGGAAAAAAGAGAAAGAAACTATAAAATTTATGACCAAAAATGTGAGAATTCCCTGGTGGTCCAGTTGTTAGGATCCTTTGCTTCCACTGCAGGGAGGCACAGGTTCGATCCCTGGTTGGGGAACTAAGATCCCACATGCTGTGAGGGGGCCAATAAATAAATAAATATCCATTCTGAAAAAAAAGAAAAGAAAATCTTCACGGAAACCTGCCATGCATGTGCTGCTGCCTCTGCCTCAAGTTGCTTAGTGGGTGCGTCTGCCCTTAATTTATTAAAAAAAAAAAAAAAAGCAAAAACCAAGAAACAAAAATGTGAGGAAAAGACAGAAATGTAGCTTGAAAACTGAGAGTAGTAAAGGGTGGCTTTTTGAAAAGGGAAATGCGATTTGAGAAGGTAGCCATTGTGTATGTTTTAGTAAGAGCTCTCTTATTCATTGATTGGTTTGTTCACTCATTTATTTAGTTTTTTCTTTTGTTCACTGATTATAACTGAACATAAAAGCTCTGTTGAATTGTTGAGTGATATTAAAGAAGACCCAAATAGGTGGAAAGGTATTCGGGTTCTTTGCTTGGAAGATACAATATGGTTAAGGTGGCATGATCCCCAAATTGATCTGCAGATTTAATTCCTGTCAGAATTTTCCAATTTTCTTCTTTGTAGAGGTTGGCAGGTGAAGTATAAAATTCATATGGAAATTCAAAGGACCCAGAATAGCCAAAACAATTTTGAAGAGAAAAAATGAAGAGGTTTACCCCATTTCAAAACTTAATACAAAGCTACAGGAATCAAGCAGTGTGGTACTGGCATAAAGTATACATATAAGATGATGGAATGGAATTGAGAGTCCAGAAATAAACCATTACATTTATAGCAATTGATTTTTGACAGGGATACCAAGATATTCAATGGGGAAAGAATAGTTTTTCCAACAAATAATGCTGGGACAACTGGATATCCACATGTGAAAGAATGAAGTTGGACACCTCCCTCATATCATATACAAAAATTAACTTAAGGTGGATCAAAGACATAAATATCAGGAGTAAAGCTATAAAACTCTTAGAGGAAAACATAGGAGCAATCTTCATGACCTTGGATTAGTCAGTGATACCAAAAGTACAAATGGCTAAAAAATTTTTGATAAATTAGACTTTTTCAAAATTAAACACTTTTGTGCTTCAAATGACACGATCAAGGAAGTGAATAAACAACCCATGGACTGGGAGAATTCATTTGCAAGTAACATATTTGATAAGAGATTTGTATCTAGAATATATTAAGACTCTTAACAACTCACTAAGAAGACAAATAATCCAATTAAAAAATGGACAGAGGATCTTAATAGGCATTTCTCCAAAGATATACAAGAAGCTAATATGCATAGGAAAAGATGCTTGGCATTATTAGTCATCCAGGAAATAATCAAATCAAAACTACAATGAGATACCACTTTACCCACACTAAGATGGTTATAATACAAAAGACGGACAGTAACACATGTTGGCAATAATGTAGTGAAATTGGAATTGTCATGCGTTGCTGGTTGATTGTAAAATGGTACAGCCACTTTAGAAAAAGTCTAGCAGTTCCTCAAAAGATTAGACATAGAGTTATCATATGATCAAGCAACTGTATTCCTAATTACATACCCAAGAGGATTAAAACATATCCACACAAAAACCTGTCAATGAATGTGCATAGCAGCGTTATTCATAATAGCCAGAAAGTGGAAACAACCTAAACGTCCATCATTTGAAGAATTAATAAACAAAATGTAGTATGTCCATAAAATTGAATGTTATTTAATCATAAATTAAATACTGATACATGCTATAACGTATATGAATCTTGAAAATTATGCTGTATGAAAGAAGCCAGACACAAAAAACTTCATGTAGCATGATTCTATTTATACGAATAGGCTAATATATATATATATAGAAAGACTGGTGGCCACCAGTGACTGAGGAGTGGGGAGAATAGGGAGTGACTACCAGTGGGGACAATAGTTATTTTGGGAATGATCAAAATAGTCTGGAATTAGATAGTGATATAAATATATTAAGGAACACTGTACATTTTTGAAGAGTGGATTTAGTGGTATGTAAATTATATCTCACTTAAAAGTTTAACAAATAAAGCTCTATATCGAGCAGTGTGCCTGGAATACATAGATAAAATTGTGCATGGCCTTCGCCTTAAAGAAGCTCACAGTCTATTGGGAGAATACAAACCTGACAATTACAGCACAGAGTATACATCCTAAGAAAGAAGCACATATAGAATGCTTCTGGAAGAGGAAGAGGTAGAACTCAGCCTGGATGTTGTGGAAGCTGTCTGTGCTTTCCATCCTTACTTGGATAGGAATCTCTGCAGATAGGAACAGACTTCTATGCAGCTCCAGAGAGCAGAACAAAGCTTAATATTTAGAGGCCAAGAAAGGGAATCGGCAATACAGTATAAGGACAGTACCTTTCTACCAATAAAGACAGTTGAAGTTCAATGCAGGCTGCCTCAGAAAATGGCAAGTTTGCCTTCATTGGAGCTGGTTGAAATGATACTCTGGCATTTACCAAGTGAGTTATTTAAACTCTCTAAAACCTCGGTTATTAACCTGAGTTAATAATACATCTCAGAGTTTACATGAGGACCACGTGAAATAATGGGTGTGTGTATAATGTGTGGATACGCTATCTAGCACTTAATGACACTTATTACTGTTGCTCTCACCGCCATCATCATTATCAAATGAAGTTTGGCAATAATGCTGGGAAAAGAATTCAGGCAACAGATGGGAGAATTGATTTGAATGATGCTAAGATTTTGTGGTACTCTCATTCTTGGTCACAGGGATTGGAGTTTTCTGTTCCCTGATATAAAACTTGGAAGGAAAGACAGACCTTGGTCCTATTCCAGGCCCCCAGATTGACTGTTTCTGTGTCTAAGACAAACTACTCAGCCTCAATAATGGTTTTGTGCTGTTTGCTATAATAGCTAGTATAGATGTGTGATTTTTTAAGAACTGTTACTGACAGGAACCTTCAATGACCTTGGAAGATGGTCTTTACGAATATCAATAGAACTCGGATGAACACTGAGAAGGGCTATAGGTGAAACAGTGTGAGGGTGAAGCAGAAAGAGACTACTTCCTCAGCCTTGCAAAAACATGTCATCTCTTAAAAACAAGCTGGACAACTTGGTTAGACCTCTGGAAACAACTATTTAAGATGTCTTACAAGGTCCAGAATTTCCATGACTGGCCAAAGATATCACTACCTCTCTTTGGGTCTGTTTCAATATCTGTAAACTGGACTTGAGGAATGAGATGATCTCTCATGGTGTTTTTAGCTTTGAGTTGGTATGGCTTTTGCCCTGTATAAAAGAAAAAAATATGTATATATTGATTGTTCTTTCTGTCCTTTTATTATTTCACTATAGAAGATTTTTCTGTACAACTGGTTTGAAGTTTCTGGGAGTCATTATGTGCAACCAGAGGAAAGTGTCTGCAAATTGAAGGGCCAAGTTCATGTTTTTCAAGATAATGTGAACCCAGATTCATGGTGTTCAGGATGATTTGGAACCAGCCTCACAGAATTTAAGATGATTGAAAATGCTATATATTGTAATGATTAAAATCATAGATTCTTGGACCAGACTGCCTTGAGTTTAAATCCCAGCTCTACCATTTTCTGTGTGACCTGGGATCAGTCAGTTAAGCTTTTTGTACCTCAGTTTTTTCATCTCTGTAATGAAGATAGTTATAGTATCCACCTCATAGGACTGTAATGAGATAAATGAGTTACCATATGTAAAGCACTTAAAACAGTGTTTGGTATATAGTTAGCACCATTTGCAGTATTAGATCTTATTATTGGGAATTAAATGCTAATGCCTATTTGAAAATTGTCCAAGTTGTTGCTTTTATGTAAAAAAAGATTGATTTATAAATTTGGTCTGTAATCACGATACAACTCTGAACACATTATCTATCTTATATATAGCGGAAATCGTTCTTACAATATGCCAAAGAGTGTGGGTCTAGCTGTTCCTCAGCTTCTGTCCAGTTCTTTTGGTTATTTTAGTGGCTTCTGATGCATGGATTCTAAAGCCAATGCTAGAGCAAATAACCTTTCATCTGACATATGCATGAATCACCAACATCTATTTCTGTGGATTATAGGGTAATCCCTCTGATAACCAAATAAAGTTCACTTTAAAAACAAAAATCATGGGCTTCCCTGGTGGCGCAGTGGTTGAGAGTCCGCCTGCCGATGCAGGGGACACGGGTTCGTGCCCCGGTCTGGGAAGATCCCACATGCCGCGGAGCGGCTGAGCCCGTGAGCCATGGCCGCTGAGCCTGCGCGTCTGGAGCCTGTGCTCCGCAACGGGAGAGGCCACAATAGTGAGAGACCCGTGTACCGCAAAAAACAACAAAAATCATGATTCATAGATTATGATCTTGTCACAGTTTAATAAGCCTAATATTGGACTATTGGTGTAGTTTATTCTCATTGTGTATCACCTGCACAGAGACTAAAGCGTGGACAGCTGTGGTCAAGTTACTCTTCTTCTGGATGCCCTGGCAGGTTTGTCGAGAAGAGTGCTGGCCTCCGCTCTCTGAATTTCTGTTGCAGTAGATCTGCAGTGATTCTCAAGAGTTCGTATTTCTAAGAAGTTCCCAGATGGTGCTGATGTTGGGACCATACTTTGAGAACCCTTTAAAGCAAACATTGATTTGTCAGTCAAATGTTTTATAAGCAGCATCCTTTCCCTCCTTTGTCTCACCTCTACAGCTGTACTCTCCGAAGGCTCGCTCTAGTGTCAGTAGTGGACACTAGCCTAATGTCTTCATTTTCTGGAGGAGGAAACCCAAACTCAGAAGTATTTCCCCCTGGTTACACAGTAAATTGACAGAATCTGGAAGATTTTTGTTTTTAATTGAGAATGATTTGCATCTCTAATTCTTAGACTAAGCATTTAGATTTAGAAAACTAGCATTCCAATTCCAGCTCTGCCATGTTAGGAAGTATGAATTTTAGTTACTTTATCTCTCTGAACCTCATTTTCTTCATCCACGATATGAATACCTCCTCTGCTTACCATATATGGTTTTGTGAGAAGTAAATGACATACTGTGCATTAAAGTGCTTTGTAAATTATGAAGTGCTATACAAATATTTTTCAAACTCATTCCAGTTTTCAGATGCAATATCATGTTAAACATAGTATATTTTATGGTAGGCACATCATTCTCTCACTCATCTAGGGTAAATATTGACGTTTGTAACAGATTTTGGGAGGAAGTAGTACATTATAAACCTGTCACCTTTTGCATAGAATTTTTTTTATTTCCTTCCAACATTGATTTCTCTCCTAATCTGCTTTTAAAACTAAGCAATTAGAAATTGTCATTTGGCTATTTATGTATCTGAATACTTACATATATGTGAGATGTTGTCATACACATATGCATGTACTATGAATTTTTCTCCTAGTATCCTTTTATGTAAGATACCTGCAAGTCACATTTATTAAGAATGAAATATGTGAATTGCTATTTTGCTTGAAATGAATCTTTTTTTTTTGCATTTGCGTTGGAAACAGAACTGAATTGAGCTAACAGAAATGGATTCTGCTCCCAGTTCTGCAATTAACAGGTTGTGTAAAGTCAGTCAATTCCTCTGTCTAAGGCTCAGGTCCCCATTTGTAAATGAGGCCAGATCTTACTCATTCCTTCCACTCATAGTGTCTATGGTATTAGAGTTATAAGGCAGCTTTTAAATGATATTTATCACCTTCTTGAGAAACTCTGAACAGAGTGTCCACATTGACCTGGATCTATTCTAATAGTATATTTTCCTTTTCATGCCTCAGGCCTAACTGCTGTTTGCATTTCATATGATGCAATATAACTCCACCATCCCTTTCCTTCAGGGTCTGACTGGGTTTCCTAGGGCTGTGATTCTGTTGGTATGATTGAAAATGTAACAAGACTGTGTCTTGTTTTGGATCCCCTGAGATAGAGATGCTGGGTGGTGTGGGTGGAGACAAGGCTTTCATGTTTTTAGTGAGTTTTTCCCTTCAGTGACATTCGGAGGATCTCCCTTATTATTAATGCATAGTAAAAAGTATTAGTTCCCTATTGCTGTGCAACAGATTGCTTAAAAATCTAGCAGCTTAAAAACAGCACACACTCTCACATTGCTTTTGTGGGCCAGGAATCTGGACACAGCTTAGTTGGACCATCAGTTCACAGTCTCTCCCAAGCCTGCAATAAGTATATTGGCCCCAGAGTCTACAGTCTCATCTGAAGGCTCGATTGGGGAATGATCTGCTTCCAAGCCCAGCTGGTTGTTGTCAATGGTTCAGTTTCTCCTGGGTTGTTGAACTGAGAGAGCCTTAGTTTCTAGCTGGCTGTTGGCTGGGGACTGCTCTCAGCTCCTGGTCATGTGCAGCTCTCCAACACGGCAGCTCATTACATCAAAGCATGGAATCTGAGATGGCAAAAGGTAGAGGCTGCCCACCAGATATAAGTCATAATCATGTGAAACCTAATTGTGAAAGTGATATCCCATCACATATACCACATTCTGTTGGTTAGAAGTAGGTGACTGGGATCAGACCACACTCAGAGTGAGGAGATTATGCAAGGCTGTGAATACCAGGAGGCAGGGATCACTAGGGGCCATCCTAGAAACCTGCCTACCATAGGAGAGGGTGAAGTAAGACTTCTTGTGCACAGGGATTTAACACAAACGTGAATTTGCTTGTGGAATCTGGTGGATGTGTGAGTCAAGGACAGAGGAGGCAGGTAGGATATCAAGAGAAGAATTCAATCTGGAAGGAATAAGAAGTAATGAAAGGCTCTAACAGGTGTAGGAGGATTTCTACTCTCTGAGAATATTCGAGCTGTGTGGGGTTTTAGAGGTCTTTTGATCTAAACACTTCATTTTCTCAAGGACTCCAAAGCTCATAGAGGGCCTTGCTCAAGCCACAGGGGTTGTAACTGAGCCAATAGTTGGATCAAGTCTTCAAACCTCTTTGTCCAGATTGTCAGCATGATATAATGCAAGCAGCTCTGGATTTGGGGTAAAAAGATGTGGCTTCATGATTTTTCATTTGCCTCTGAGTAGCTGTGTGACCTTGATTGATTTACTTTCTTAAGATACGGTTACTCAGTTGGTAACATGGAGCTATCATTTGTCATGTATACTTATTTATGTGTGATGAACACATTGACTATTGTTTGTGAAAATTCCTTATGACCTATAACAGCCTTTTAGAAAAAAACTATGTTTTTGTTGAAACAAATGATGTGCATAAAACAAACAAACCCTTTTCCCAGAAAGGGTGAATATCAGTTCATAAAAATACAGATAATTTTATCTATTTCTAGATCTGCATCAGTCATCTATTGGTACATGATAAACTACCCCAAACATAGTATTGTTTATTTTGCTCACAAATCTATAATTTTGGTACTGCTCCATGAGGATTGTTTATCTCTGTTCTGTGAAATATGGCTGGGTGGCTTGACTTGGGGGTGGAACATTCACTTTCAAGATATGTGACTATTGGTTGGCAGGTTGGTGCTGGGAGCTTGGCTAGAGCTGTGCATCAGGGATCATGGTTTCTCCCCATGTGGATACCTCCACACACTACTTGGGCTTCCTTATAACATGGTGGTTGAGTTGCGAGAGTGAATAGCCCAAGAGAACAAGGTGGAAGTGCATGCATTTTTATGACCTAGTTTTAGAAGTCAAGTATCACTTCCACTGTACACTGTTGGTTAAGATAGATAGTCACAAAGACTCACTAGGTTCAAGGGCAAGGGACATAGACTCCACCTTTTCTTTTTTCTTTTTCCCCCCGTACGTGGGCCTCTCACTGTTGTGGCCTCTCCCGTTGCGGCGCACAGGCTCCGGACGCGCAGGCTCAGCAGCCATGGCTCACGGGCTCAGCCGCTCTGCGGCATGTGGGATCTTCCCGGACCGGGGCACGAACCCGTGTCCCCTGCATCAGCAGGCGGACTCTCAACCACTGCGCCACCAGGGAAGCCCCTGGAGCCCATACTTTTAACCACACTACCTGAACACTTCTATGTTTTTATCTATATCTCAGATCCTTCTCCATACCATGCTCTTGCCCACACCTTTTCCATCCCCATCTCCAACTATCTACCTTAAAAAGAGTGGATAGTTGGAGAAGCAGTATTAATAGGGAGGAATCACATGCAGGAGCAGTACTGCCTTTGAAGTGATGGGTCTAAGCCTGTCACCAGGTGCTCCAGGGACCAAAGCTAGGAGGCCCCAAGAAAAGAAACAACATGCCGTTGGTTCCATCCAGAGATTGCAGTGGTCATGAGGATTTTGCCTTTAATTTAAAAAGACATATGGGAGTCTGGGGCAAGCCAGGGAGAGCAGCTGAGTAAGAAGAGACAGATGAGAAGAAAAAATGGACAACAGAGGACAATATTGGAAAACTAAAGAAATTGAGGGGCATCTTTCCTTGTCCCACCAAAGCTCAGCTACTGGGTATTCTGCCTGGTGACCTATCCAGCAAACTAAATCCTATATTGGAATTGGTTTCTATGTTGGAAGTTTTATTAAAGTCTAGCCCCAAATTGAGAAAATTATAGCTAATTATGTATTAATTTGTATCAGTTTTTAAAACTTATTTATTCATCAAATCGTATCACTTCTTTATTCAACCAACAACTGGTAAGCCCATGCTGAGTACAGGATGCTGCAGTTTAAAATCAAGGGGATCACAGTTCTTACTGTTCCCCATCCCACAAGGGACTTCTAGTGTAGGAAACAGATGCCTAAACAGATAACAAGGGTCTATAACTAATGCAGTGAACAAAACTTTATGGATTCATAGAGGAAGATGCTCCAGTCCCCTCCTGGAGAGGTCAGAGGAGGCTTTCCAGAGGTGGCATTTACGTAGATATATTAAGGAACTGGAAATAGTTCAGCCTGGTTGGAACTCAGGGTGCGTAGGGCAGATGTCATGGCATATGCCTGGAAAGGAAGGCAGGTAAACGTTTCTGCAAATGCATTCCCTCATTCTGTCTTCCTGTCTGCCTTATAGACACAGTGATGACTCAGGACAGGAAATCTCAGGCAACAGACAACAAACATACACAGTGTTACATTTCTCTGTGATCCCTCTATCTATCTGTCCTCAGTGCAAATACCTCATTGCCAGTGACTCACCTAAACGCTGTCAGGATGGGGGCTAGAAATTCATGTGTCCCATCAGGGTAAAATCACACCAGTCATAAGTCACTGGAGCCACTAGGATCAGCCTCTCCTCTCACATCCCTTCTTTATAAAGCTGCTGGACCTGTCTGTAGCAGTGTCCTGTGGTAACAGTCATGATTTGGAAGGGCTTCACTGCACAAAAATCACATCTACTGTACAGTGTCTTTTTGATTATTTAGCACATATAGGTTGTTAATCCATCTAACATACGATGAAATTTAGGTCCAGAAATATGAAATGTCTTGCCTTAATTCTCACGAAAAGCAGACTGGAGAAATCATTGCTTAAATCCATATCCTCTGTCTCCAAGTCCCAACACATTTCTAGTACATCAGTGGTCCCCCATGGTGCGATCTCTGTTCAAATGAGCTCTGAGTGGGAACTCGGTATATCAAATGGCTAAAGTGAAACAGCTCTGGTTAAAATACGGCATTGGGACTCTGGAGCATCGCTGAGTGTTATCCTGCTCACTCCAGATGCTGCCCTGAGGCATCTCCATCTCTAATGTGAAAACCAGTCCCATTGCACTGTGCTAATTCTTCATATCCTTCCCTGGAGCCCTCAGGAAAAACCAAATGATCATTTTGCTTCTGAGGGTAGGATTAACAAGGGGCACGAGTCACTCACCGCCCATGTGGGGTCAGATCACACCACTGATCCTACTATGAGTTCCTGTGGCTCAAAGCCCAGCCCATGAGAGAGTACAAGAACCAGAAGATGATGAAGGCAGTTTGGTGCAGTGGGCAGAGCATGTGAATTCTTATCTTAATTCTCCCCCTAACTTGCTGAGGGATTTTTAGCAGACAATCTATTTCTCTTCTCTTGTGCCAGCATTTCAATTCACAGATGAAGGATTTGGATTCCTAGTCCCCTCGGGTTCTGTTAGAAAATATGCCATGAGGCCTTCATTCCTTGAGGAAGACACATAGCTTGTCCTACCTCAGACCCCAAAAGGATCAACCCTAGTGCTTCCCACTCCCTTTCATGACGTCCTATGGTAGATACTTCAGAGGTGTCATGTTTCATGGATAGAGAGAGCTTGGCCTGCTGAGTTGGATAAATTATCATCATGTAGGAATTAAGTACTTACTCACTTTTTGTCCATGTGTTGGTTCATTGGGTTCAAACATTTCATTAGACTTCCTGCCATATATTGCTGCCTTGAATGTGGGGATAATAAATGAGGAAATCCTGGGGGTGAAGAAGAAGGAGGGGAAAGGCAGAAAAGGAGAAGGGCTATGAATGTAAAAATTGCCAGCCACTGTATCTCTTGTCCTACAAGAATCAGGACAGACTTGACTCAGATCTAAAAAGCAGGAAGGAGGCAAGGTAGACACCAGGAGGGGCATGGATGGTATTGATGGCAGAGCCCTTTGTAAAAGGCTACATATTTCACCTTTCCTCTGTCCAATACTACAATGTGGGAAGGGTCCTTGGAAGTCTTCTGGATCAAGCCCCTCAATCTTAAAGAGGAGGGCAACCAGTCCCGAGCTGGAGACTGACGTGCCCACTCACAATGCTACCGCACACTCCTTTCACAGGGCAGTTTGTAGAGAATGGCCTCCACTGGAAAGCGGCGGGTGCAGGGGCCAGGTGGTCCTAAGATGTCCCAGAAAACTGTGGGTCCATCTAAATAGTCATTAACAGGTGCTTGGTGCTAGGGGTGAGACCTAACTGAGAAGAAATAAAGACTCCCACAGGAATGGCAGGAAAAGAAAACCACGAGCTTAATATTTTGATAACAACAGGTGCCACTCTCATTTCTGGATTGTACTTAACATGTTTAGAGCCCTTGAACTTACGAAAATATGTATGAGATGTTCCAATACAAAACAGTTTCCCATATAAGCTGGATGCTGGTGGACAGTTTAAGAGAAGACTTTGTTTTGTTTTACTCATTAATGATTCCATTTTTGTTTTGTTTTTTTGACTTGGAACATAAAATATGGCAGTACTGGAATATACTATCTCCCCTCATATATTAAAGCTCCATATAATTTTTTAAAAATCCAAGAAAGATATAAATTGATGAGGCCTCACTGTGGTAATTCTACCTCTCCAAATCCTTTTTTCTGATGCCATGGACACCATCTGAAGACATTAGAGGATGTCGACTTGACTGGTATCTCAGAAACCTGCAAACAGTGGTTTTTAAAAAATAATTTTATGTAGTCTGTGTATCTTTGGTAGCTCCAAGCTGGATTACCAGACAATTCTGCTTTATAACAGTGGTCTGGCTTTACCACTGAAGGCTATAGCATTTTGCTTTATCTCATCATCTCCAAGTATAGCATGTGAGGTGAAGAAAGGACTGATAAACCCAATACATATAAACTCAGCTTACCTGAGACTAAAGATCACAGAGGCCTCCACCACCACCCATTTCCTTTTCTTTATGGGGGAATGAAGTTCTTCATTAACAATTAAGTTTATATTCTTATGACCGCCTCACAGCCTTTTCCTGAAGTGGGTAAGAAACATCTGAGCACAGGCTCACACGTTTATGCTCGTTCCCTGTCCAGCAATCTCTGAGTAGAAAAGTCCTTAGAGTGGGAAGATAGATTTGGAAACTTAATCTAAAGATGTGTCATTATTGTGCTATGAGATGTCTAACTGCCCTTCTGCTTTTCTTTTTTTAAACAAACACAGGATGTGCGTTTCTAAAGTGTTATCTGTCAAGGCCTTTATTTTTATTTGTAAACTAGCTTCTTCCCATCTACCTGACCCTGAGTTCTTTAATTTTTCCTTCACCCCTTTCCTAGCTTTCCCAGCTCTACATGCACACAAGCATACGCACATTCACTTATATCCCCATACTTACACATTTATACGAACACATCATATACACACCTACACTTACGCAGCATACATGTGCATATAGAATTATGTGCACACAGTCACACACAGACATACATATGTGCAACACACCCCCCTCTACACTTAACATGCCTATGCACACACCTTACACATATAACGGAGATGCACACACAGATACCCATACATTCTGAGCACTACTTAGAAGTGTGATCTTTACTGTCTGAAGACGTAATAGTCATGGTCTGCTAAATGCTTTGCATGCATCATCTTGTTTCATGTTTATACTTAAGAGGTGGTACTAGTAGTATCCCAATTGAACAGAGGAGGAAACTGAGGTGTGAGAGGGGGTTAAGTAAGTTTTCCAGAGTCACACAGCCCATGACTGTATAAGCAGGAATTACAGCGGTGGCTGTCTGATTCCAAAGCCCATGCTTCTATCTACTACACAATGGTACTCTGAGGTAGTCCTGAGAAAAGATTTGGCCACTTGAAAGACTCTTCAAAAATAAATCAGAATTCTTTGCACATTGAGATTTATATCAAGTAACTTTTCCAGACAGGGAGGTGACCTATTATGGTAGGAATAGATCTGGACTGGAAATCAGAACATCTAGGTCCTTATCACTTTCTCTGTCTCTTTCTGGTGATTTTGGGCAGGTACATTATGGGAAAATAATTCAATTTGTAACCGCATAGAGGTGTAATTAAGCTCTGTTGAGATGGTCCCATAAGAGGTCTGTTGGAAAACACGCAAAATTATCTGCACTTGTGGTATGGCTATTTTTGTCCCCTTACCTCTCACACCATCTTCTGCTATTGACCTTGTTGCCTAGTTGTTTGCCTGGGAGTGGGGAGGTGGGGGAAGCCATGTCAGATCTCATCAGTGGCCTCTTGTTTATTCTAGCAAACACTTGGACTGGCTTCACTATTACCTCATTGCAGGGATATTCAGAGCCAAGACACAGCTTTTAGCTGTTGTGTATAGTTCCACTCCCTGCAAGAACCAGTATCTTAGGCTTATTCAGCAGTATCTTTTCCAAAGCGCTGCCACATATATGTTGCACTTTACTATAACTGAGAACACTGAGACATATCACTGGCTTAAATTTACAGAGTATTTAGAATATTTAGAAGATAGGGGATTTAGTAAAATAGGATTTATGCTTACCAGTCAAGTTGACTTTTCATTAGTTCATCATTCCTACCTTGGAAGTTGATGAACACATGGAGGTTCAAGGCTGGTGTGCATTAAAATATTAGTGCTAAATTTTCATTGCTACTTTTGTGGAAAGTAATGTTTGTGACCTCTGTCACTGTATTCACATCATCACTTGCACGCTGGTCATGAAGCTTTCCTGAACTTCGTGTAGGTCTCCGATGATGTATTGATAGTATATTGACAAGGTACTTCTATGGTAAAAGAAAAGAGATGTTGTTTTGGTGTTAATGTGACCAAGGTAATTCAAAGGCAGTCTTAACTCTTAAAGATTCTGTTAAGGAATCTTAACAGAACTCCTTCTCCCCACTTGACACTCTCCACAACGTTTTAAATTGAAAGAATCCTCTGTGTTATAAATAGTGATTTGTGCAAAGTTTTAAAAGTATAACTCAAGATAGGGCAGAATAAGAAATCAAATAAACGAAAACTAGCAGTGCAACAGTTTTTGAAAAATAAGACAAACAAACCAGGTTTTGGGGCATTAACCATAGTGGCTAAGCCCTAAGCACTCATTTCTTTTTGGTAATTGAGATCTTTATAAAGCACAGATCAGCTAGTCCATTGAACTTACAGGCTTTAGGTTACTGGAGAGTTGGCCAGGAAGGCTGCTGGTTAGAGGTGGTAAGAAACATAGATCATGATGAGAAAAGTTGTAGGAATGAATATCCCTTATTTCTAGAATGGAGACAATGTAGCTGTGCTTCTTAACTCATGGGGTTGTGTGTTAAATGAGATAATATCAATGAAAGACATAATAAATATGTCTCCAAATATTAGTTGGTGTCCATGGATCTTTTGACAAAGTTTCTCCTTATGATCCTTAGGGAGCTTGTTGTAGCTACAGTAAGAAACTGGATCATAGGATACTTTCAGTACGAATTGTATAAATTTCTACATAGTGAAGTAATATCAAACTTAATAATAAACCTAGTTGTTTATAGAATATCTGATATTTCCAAATATTTAAAAAACATATCGGCCTCTCATCAAACTAACAGATATGTATGGAACAGATACTATGTTAGTCACCAGGCTGTAGAAAAGAAACCTTCCCTTTAGAAACTTACCTTTTAGTAGGGAAACTGTTACATATACAGTAACAGAGAATAGAGAGGAGCTTTGGTCCATAAGAGGTGAATGGAGAATGTACAGCTTATGGGTATTGGGAGGTGAGAGGGATGGTGGTGGCTGTTGAAGAGTCACTTTCTGCCAGTGACATTGTTGAAAAAAATCAACACTGAAAAAAATCATGTTTGAGTCTGGCCTTTATTTATTTAACTGATCAACTGTGAGCATTCAGTGATACTGGTTGTAGTGCTGCTGTAGGAGCAGAGATCTCTAGCATAAGCAATTTCAAGAAACCCTGAGCAGTTTAGCTTTTCATTTGGAGTAGGATACAAGGAGGAAGGAATGGTAAAAGTTCAGATTAGAAAGATGTGATTCCATCATGAAGGTCCTTGCAAGTCAGGTGGAAAAACTCGTGCAAGTAGTTTGAATATTCACTGATTCACTGAAAGAAAATTACATTGTATCCATGGGGACTTCCCATCCCTGAGCTTCAATTTGCTCATCTATCAAATGAGAGTCTTTACATTCTAACTTCTAAGTTGTGACTATGATCTCTGACGTTTCGTAATTCCTTGAATTATTAAATCTTAATCTCCCACTGAGAATTATTTATTCAGTACATATTTATAATAGAACTGCGGTGGTTCTACAGTAGATCTATAGCACCCTGTGCTAGGTCCCAGGGGCCCAGCACTGAATAAACTCAAGTTATGAGAGGTCCAGTGGGAACTGGGGTTGGGAGAATAGTCATGTGTTTCTGATTTAAATATGATCTGGAAAACTCGTATGAGAAGTAAGTAGAGGATTCTGTAAGCACCATTACCTGCTCAGGAAACATTATGGGCAAAGGCCAGAAAGAGGACATGAGCTTGGTATATGTATTAGTTTTCTATTACTGCTGTAACAAAATATCATGAACTTGGTGACTTAAAACAACACAGTTCTCTATTATCTTATAGGTCTGTAGTTCAGAGGTCCAGTACGGGTCTCATTGGCTAGAAGGAAGGTGTTGGCTAAAAGAACTGCATTCTTTTCTGGAGGTTCTAGGGGAGAATCACTTTCCTTGCCTTTTCCAGCTTGTAGAGGACACTGTATTTTTGGCTTGTGGCCTATTTTTCTCAAAAGGAAATTCCAGTTCCTTTCAAAGCCAGCAACATTCCACCTCTTTGACCATTCTTCTATAGCTATGTCTCCCTCTGACCACAGCTCAGAAAGGTTCCCTGCTTTTAAGAAGTCATGTGATTAGGTATGGGCCAGCTGGATAATCCAGGATAATCTCTTCATTTCAAGATCTTTCATCTTAATCACACCTGCAAAGTCTCTTTTGCCAAACAAAGTAATGCTTTCACAGGTTCCAGGAAATCAGAGTGTGGGTATCTACAGGGGAACCATGATTCTGTCAACCGTAGTCTTTTTATGGGAATGTAAATAATTACACATTGTTAATAATGTATAGAGAGTGCGGATATAAATGAGAAGAGCTGAAGTAGCCAGATCATGAAGTGTGTTTTGTGCCTTATGTAGAGTTCTAAAGTAACCTGATGGCAACAGAGTGCTAGTCAATTCTTTTTAGTACAAGGGTATTTAATCTATAATGAAGTTAAGCTATTGAAGTAAGAAGTTCAGTGGTACCCAACAATCCTTTGCATTTATTTCTATGGGAAAATTCAGTCTATTTTTGAACTCAGTATCCTGGGACATATTTTGTGTCCTGTGCATAGTGTTACATGCCCCATTCCTTTGTACCATGTTCTTTTCTACCCTCTCTCCCTACTTAGTTTTTCTGGAGCCTGAAGGAATGCCATTCATGGTCTCTGACTTGTTGGGTGAAAAGTTCAGGATGGCTTTCATCGGGCAAAGGTGTCTCAGATTTTGGAAACTGGAACTTGGTAGCAGCAAGGGGTGCTTCGGTGGACAAAGAGATGCCTGTTCCTCGGAACAGCGGTACGTAGAACTCGTGCTTCCTGGAGCTGACAGAGCCTGAGTGAGGAGGTGGATGGCCTCTTCATATATTCAACCCAGGAGCAACCCCCAGCTTTCTCTTGGGTCCCCAAGGAACAGATCTAGGAAGTCTAATGAGAGAATTGGCACTGCTCCCCTCTGCCTTTAATGTAAAAGTGGGCAGTTAACTTGTATACTCGTTCAGGAATGATTCGTAATCCTGAGGAGGAATTGCTGAATAGAAGGAGCCTGGTAAATTCAAAGATTCTCCTGATGGAGCAGGGAAGTTGAGATTTATTGTTCAGTCAGTTCCAATTGCCCTGTTGTCTTGCAGAGGAAAGCAGCTAAACAGGATGTTGGCTTGTGATACCACCAAGGGGGGATCAACCTCAAAGGACATGGTGTCAGAGCCGTGTTCAATGCCTGATCACCCAGCAGGCGAGTCACTTGTGAGATGATGCCTTAACACAGATAGAATCAGGGTACCCACATTATATCTGATCGCAGAAATGTTGATGCAGAAGAGCAAACTGGCTTTGATGTTCATGAGATTGCAGGCTAGGGAACAAAGAGAAGGTTGCATTTTTAAAGGTCATCTCTATTACTTATGAGGAAACACATTTTATGCTTATGTGAGACTGCATATCGAGAATGGGAAATGAGCATATTTGAAGGGAAACTGCAAGTTGTTTTCCCGTGTGTGAATTTCACATGCATGCATGTGTGTGTGTAGGTGTGCGTATCTGGAAGAGTTTAGCATCCTGAATACTTGTTCCTTCTATGCTGTAGTTGATAATGTCTAACATCCACTGTGGTGCATGGAGTGGAAGAAGCGTCTATCTTCCACTTTAGATGTTAATTATGTTTTTTTTCAGAGAAGGCATGGAATTTCAAATGTGACTTCTTTCCTGATTTGCAAGTAGAGTTGACAACAGTGAACTGATCTTCTCTACCCGAACTCAGAAGGGGTATCTGTTGAACAAGTAGTAGTTGAATTTCATACCAAACTACAAAACGTTAGATACTTGAGGTGAATTGTTCTTTATTTGGATGAACGAGGAGAGCCCACAGGGCTGAAGCTGCTAGTCTGAGGTCATGCAGTAGGTCAGTAGCACCGCCAAGGCTGGAGCCATCATCACCTGACTCCCCGTTACTTTCTTTCTGGTCCAGCACAGCTGCCTCCCAAGTTTAATAGTCTATGACTCACAGTCCAAATCTATGGTGACATATAATATGTTACTTTGATTCTAAATCAACAAGCCACTTTTAGAAGTGCTTACGCGGCTGCCTTACTTTTTACGCTATTGGATTCTTCAAGTTGAGTCTTACTTCTAGAACCCCTATAAGAGTAACAGGAGGAGCCATGTATTCAGGATCATTTCAAATATGTATTGAACACTTGTTGGGTGACAAGTCTCTTCTAGAGGCTGAGGGTGCAGCTATGAATAAAACAGTGTATTTCCTCAAACAGTTCCTTTTCCTCTAGGGAGAGGCATCATAAGCAGATAAGTGAGTAAACATTTAAGTCCAATGGATTTAAATGCTGTAGAGAAAAATAAGGCAAGATAGAAAGGGGAGAGAGAGTGCCTTGGTTGGAGTGGAATAATTGTGGTTGTTTTACATCAGGCAGTTAGAGAAGCTTAGAGACGGCAAGTAGGTGAGGGAGTGTGCCACGCAGGTATTTAGGACAGAGGGAAACGTGTTCCAGACAGAGGAAAGTACACATGTGAAAGCACTGGGAAGGAGCCTGGCTGGCAACTGGCTTGTTTGAGAACGAGTAAAGTTGGCAAGGGAAGCTGGAGCTGAGTGATCTTAAGGAGAGTGAGAAAAGATAAGGGCAGGGAGGTGACAGGGACTGTCACACAGGGCCTTGTAGGCTGTTCTGATGACTTTGACTCTTACTCTGAGCGAGATGGGGACCACTTGAAGTCATGTGATCAGACTTACATTAAAGATCACTCTGGCAGATTTGTGGAGAATTGAATGTGGGCTAGAAATGATAGTTGGTTGGTAGCTATGGAGCAGGTGCTAAGAAGTAGTGGGGTTCTGGATATATTTTGATGGTATCATCAACCAGTTTAGTGGACAGATTAGATGTAGAATATAGGAGCAAAGGAAGAGTCAAGAATGACTGCTAGGTTTTAAGCCTGAGCAATGAGAAGGATGGACATGCGATTTAGAGAGATGTCAGGAGGACAAAAGATAATTAGTTTTGTGGGTTTTTTTTTTTTGTTTTCTTTTGTTTTGAGAAGAAAAGGTGATCAGGAATTTGGTTTCCAATATGTTAAATTTGAGCTGTTAGCCTTCCAAATAGTGGTCGAGTAGACAATTATATATTTGAGTCTGGGGTTCAAGGGCAAAGTGTTGACTTGATATAGATTTAGGAGTCAGGAGATATGAATTTAAAATCTTGGCACTGAGTGACATTATCTAAGATGCTGGATTAAGCTGTGAGGCCACGACTTTGAGGTCCCTTGGAGACACAGAGGAACCATTAGAGATGTCATGAACAGGGGTATTGAGGTGGGAGGAGAAGCAAGAGACAGAGCCATCCAAAAATGTTGTGGAAAAGGTGCTTCAGGAGGGAGGGAGGGAGCAAGTTACCTGCACTGTTGGGTTAAATGCCATGAGGACTAAAAATGGACCACTGGATTTAAATCTTTGATGGGTGCTACCTTGACACAAGCAGTTCTCATCATTCTTCTGAGCTGTTGGCTCACACTTGCTTTTCTTTTCCTTTGTGCAGGTGGAAGCCACACTAAATTATCAATACAAGGACTCTGGAATTACATTGCCTGGAGTCCAATCCTCGTTCCATATTTACTGGTTTTTGAAGTGTGTACAACTCATTTTACCTTTGTCTGTGCTGCTTTTTAAAGGGAGGAAATTATATTATCCACCTCAATGAGATAAACACTTTGCACAGTATCTGTCACATAGTAAATGACCCGTAAATGGAATAAAGCAATCAGTAAAATTAACAAAAATACTTGGTATGGGTTAGTCTCTCAGTGGATGTTTGCTGAACCAATGAAGACAAAGGGTGGGAGGGTGAGAATTAAACCTTCAACACTTTTTTTTTTTTAACATCTTTATTGGAGTATAATTCCTTTAAAATGGTGTGTTAGTTTCTGCTTTACAACAAAGTGAATCAGCTATACATATGTCCCCATATCTCTTCCCTCATGCGTCTCCCTCCCTCCCACCCTCCCTATCCCACCCCTCTAGGTGGTCACAGAGCACCGAGCTGATCTCCCTGTGCTGTGCGGCTGCTTCAATACTTATTAAAACAACTCAGCGAATAGAGTTTCCAGGACTGCGAGGCCATAGTTGTTTTTGCCTTTTTACCTCCCACTTACAGTTCTAAATACAAGCAAAATAAAACTACAGGTTCCCCAAAGGTCACAAATGAATGTGATGATCTAAAGGATAGTGGGCCACACTGATTACATTTGATTAACTTTCTGTCTAGTGATAGGCATAGGACTCTGCTTTTCTCAGAGGAGCGATGGCCTTTGTCCTATTCTGAACTCACGGGTAAAAGAAGAGTTACTATTACAACAAAGAGCTTGACTTCTTGTCTCCAGTGGGAGACACAGATCTCCACAGAAATAAGGAAACAAAATATCTGTGTTCCAGTGCACCACTCTGCCTATGCTCCTGTCTAGCCATGTGACCCTAACATGTCCCTGCCCCTTCTGGGCCTTAGTCTCTCCAGATGTCACATGAGGAAGCGGAAGTAGTTAATTTCCAATGCTTCCTCCACCTGGAATTCTAGGTTGGAATTGAGTAATTCATTCTGATGACATATGACCCAACCTTCAGCTCTTAATTGGCCCACCATCATGATCACAAGTACTTGATTATTCACACATTTTTGAATATATGAATTGCATAAAGCTGTTCAGTGATGGTGAAAATTGAGTCCTAAATATTCTATCAGATGTATATGTAATGTAACCTATTCAGTATCTCATTAGAGTGTAAAATGATAAGTGAAATATGCACCAAGCGAGAAAGAGCATTATAAGGGAGTAAATACAATTTGATTTTTGTGAGTTAAGGATGATGCTATAATAAGAGCTCCAGTTACAGGAAGCCTGAGCTGCCATATGTAGTACTGCCTCTAGTAAGGAAAACCAATGATCATGTGTTTTCTTTCTTGAATCTCTATGTTCACAGAATCAACTATTTCGCTCAAAACTGGAAAACAAAGCTTCCTGCTAGTCTCTTTGTTCAAGTCATTCTGGCTCCTGACTCATACCAGTTATATTTATAGTTTTGCATATTTTATTATTCTTTAACCACAGCAGTGCCACAAACAAAAATATTTTTCCTTTGAAAAAGGTACCCAGAATTGCCCAGTTTCCCATCAGAGAAAATAAAAACACTTACCTCGCATAAACTCACTTCAGAAAATGTGAATGTAACACTGTTCCCCAAACCACTTTCTCCTTTGAATGCCAGCTGTCTACACAGCAGCTCTCCTGACCTCCTCCTTCCAGCATCTCAGGCCCTTCTGCCTGCTGGGCTGGGACAGGGCTGGGGTCGTCCATCTGGCAAAGCACAAAGAGCTCCTGGTCTCACTCTGATAATCCTGGACCTGGATTCTGTTCTACCGCTCAGCAGTTCTGTGAGTGCTGGAAGGTATTGAAGTTCTCCAGATCCTAATTTCCTCATTGGTAAGAGAGGAATGATGACATTTACTTTTTGACGTGGCTGGAATTATGAGAAAGAATGCGTAGAAAGCATTCTTTTCATGCATGGGTCCATCCCATGACCCATAGTATGTGCCGGTTTGCCTCCCCACCTCTAGATGGCCCGTGGTCTCTGTTGCTTCACCTGCTTTTTCTCTCTGCTACTCTATCCCCAAGGGGGTCTTCCACTGCTCTGATAAGTTAGGAAAAATGGCAGGCAACTACTGCTCAGGATCCCATCCAGTTTAGTGAGGCCTCAGATCACTCGCCAGCAGACCTCTTCAGCACTGTGATGTCAGTTTCCTTGTGTGTTTCTTAGGCTTCTGTTGTTTCAGTCTCCATAAGGTAGTGTGGGATCCACCATACCTGGGCTCCAGTCCTAACTCTCAGGTTCACCTTGTGTTTGACCTATGTCAACCCATTTCCTTCTACATGTTTAAATGACAGTCCTATCCCTTAAGGTCTCCCAAGAACTGCATAGATTATTTATGCTTTTGTTTATTACATATTGAAGTATTGAGGGCCATCCCCTCCTGTGTTCCCTTCCTTTCTTAGGATTCAAAGTTTATATGTTCCCACTGTTACCCCTGAAATAGGCACTAGGTAACATTTCTAAGCCTGGTTAATCTACAGGCCCTTCAAGGGCTGGTCTTCCTTCCTGATAATGATAATGTAGTGCTTTCCTCTGATATCTTAGAGTTTACAAAGTATTTTTATATATTCTTTCGGATTGAAGTGTCATGATAACTCTTGGAGATGGGGATTCTTATCCACGTCTTAGACATGAGGAAACAGGCTGAGAGACAAAATGATTTGCCCAGGAGTCCTATAGTAAGTGTCGCATAACCTAGATTTCAGGCAGCATCCTTCTTTTCCCAGACCAATGTCCTGGCCTTTGTTCTGAATGTAAACGTGACCCCCAACCTGAGTTAGTGTGTCTTTGTGCTTATTAGACCCTAAGCAAATCTGTCTTTTTTAACATGAGTATAAATCGAAACTTTCAAACATTTTCTGAAGCTTATAGGATCTACATTTCCCTCCTTTTCCAATACATTATTAAATTTAAATTCCTTGTTAAGCTCAAGAAATTCACTGTTACCTTGGCTTCTGCAGAATTCTCAGTAAAGCACATTTCTTCATTGTGATGGGCAAGAGCGATGCACTCGGTAGCTGAATGTACCTCGCCTTGAGTATTAACTCGAGAGGCAGTCATGGTAAAAGAAAGCACACTTATTTTAATAAGCACCCTTGATTTTTCTCCCCTCTCTTTAATGGAATGCCATCCCATGGTTAATAATCCACTGTGCTTGTCAGTACACGTCCCTGTCATTACTCAAAAATGTAAGGGAACAGTATGGTGTAGAAAGAGCACTGGGCTAAAAGTCAGAAGAGCAGATTCCAAGCCCTCCTCTTCCACTAATTATTTGACTTTGGAAAAACCACTTCACTTGTCTGAACATCTCATTTATCTTTTATAAAGCATTGAACTAAATCTTTTCTAAGGTTCTTTTCCACTCTAATGATTGGTAAATTCTTCAGCAAGTTTTTCTCCTTTGTAACTTATTGGAATACTATCTGTCATTGTTTGCATCTTGCAGGGAAATGCTTGTTGCATGTACAATTAGGAGACTTTACAGCTATGTATTGAGTGCATTCTATGAGAAATATAATTAAGGTATAATGGAAGTTTGGAGGAGGGAGACATCCAAAAGAGGAAATTATGAGTAATGATAGGACAGTTTGAAAGTTCAGGTTCTATTGAGAATGAGGCATTACTGAGGATCTATATGCATGGAGGTGAGCAGTTAGAGATAAGGTTGTGAGGAAGGGCAGTTTGGCGTGAGTTTGGGGGATCTCCACAGTGTGTACTGCAGGCATGCTCACACATACACACACGCATATGCACATACACACCTCTTTTAAGGGTCTCCTGACTGTTGCTCTTTTTACTTCAGCAAGTGGATAATCTGTCAAGATTAAGTAGATGTGTACATCTGAGAAGTAACTCCTTTACAACAATGGAGAAAATCAGGTATACCAGCATCTTTGAGCCATATGATTGTCATTTGGGATTGTAAGAATTTATCTCCCCTGCTGGTAGTGACTCCTTGTGGGAAAGAATTTTGTATATATTCTTTCTTGAATATCCAGCACCAAGCATGGTTCCAGCATAGTTGGTGCTCGGTAGGAAATGCTTGTTGCATTGAATTGCCACCTGCCTAAAATCCTAGGAAGGAGAGAAAGTAGGTGGTTTTTCTTATGTCGAATCACTAGGAGAATTTTTTTTAAAAAATGAGCTGCCAGTAACAAAATAAAACTGCAGTGAAAGAATTGACAGCCTGGATCTGTAATCTGCCTGACCTGACAATTAAAAGAACTTATTACTGTGTCAGCCTGCCAGATGGATCTCCTTGAAGTGTAGCGCTTCTAAGCGTGATTCAAGTGCAAACTTCGTTTTCTCCCCACTTCGTGTTTGTTGAGCTTGGGAAAGAAGCAGTTTTTTATGAACTAAACCCACTCATCTCAAGTGTGTTTAATGACAGCAGTATGTGACAGATAAAATAGAATCCTATGGCCTCATTTGATGTTTGTTTTCATTTCAGACCTTAGTGAGAGGAGACAGAGGAGATAAAAAGATGTGGCTCAAACAGAGGAGTTTAAAATAAATTATCTATTATCAGAAACTTGTCCATTTCTCTCTGGGGAAATTGGAGAGGTCAAAAAACGCAAACACTACTAGTAGTAGTTGAGATTTATAGAGCGCTTAGCAGCTTATAGGGTGGCCTTGTGTTCATTTCTCATCCTATCCTGACATCAAGTTTGTGAGTTTGCCTACCAGAAACTACTGTCCCCTTAATACACACAGATTGAATGAATTGCCCCAAACGCCTGCTTCTAAAGTGGTCCTGTTGATTTTGATTCTTTTTTTTTTTTTTGGCTGCATGGCATGTGGGATCTCAGTTCCCTGGTCAGGGATGGAACTTATGCCCTGCATTTAGAGCAAGGAGTCTAAACCACTGGACCTCCAGGGAAGTCCCTTGATTTTGATTTTGAATCCAGTGATTCCTCCAATTTTCTGTACTGGCCCATCAGTCAAATATGTGTGCAGTACATTGGAGGCATCCTTTTCCTTAACTTTATTGAAATATATGTATGAATGGAGTATGTGGATAAACTCTCATGACATTATCCCAGCAATCAGAAGGATGCAGAATAGCACTTCAAAGTCATCCCTCACTAATCACTCTATTTATTTCTTCTCTACCCACACCAACTCCGTACTTTTTTTCATGAAGTAATCACTATAGTCCGTTTGTACATCTTCCCAGTTTTATACCAATACTTTAATATATTCAATACATGGCTATGGCTGTATAGGTAACATTTATTTTAAACATAAGTAGAATGATATTATCTCTTGTCTCTAATTTGTTCTTTTCCTCCAGACTTTTTCATGTCAATAAACAGGGATGTGCCATATTGTTTTTAACACCCATTCAATGCTCCATAGTTTGAATGCACCGTCATGTACCTCTTCTGCACTGATAGGCATTCAGGATGGGCTTCAGCTCTTCTTTATTATAAGTCATATTAAGATGAGTTTCCTTGCATGGTATCTTTGTTTTTGTGTGAATCCATAATTAAATGTCTGGAATTGGAATTGCTTGGAATTTCCAGGTTTATCAGAAGTCAGTTTAAGCCACCATCCCATGTTATAGACCTGAGCTTCCACTTAGTTGTTCAAGGATGTGTTTTTCAGAAGAGTCTAGACGCTTCTCTAAACAGACTCTTGTGGCCAGGAGAGTAAATGTTGGGGAGGTTACTTTCCATGGCTCTGTGGCTTGCATACAGGTGGCACTCACCATGGAAGAAGAGTAGGGTATTCTTGTGACAATTTTGTTTACTTAGGACAGTCACATTCTTCATTCGGCTAGAAGAAGTTACTTAATGCAATGAAAATATCTATCAGAATTAAAAATGCAAATGGTGCCATGTGCTCAAAACTACCATGAATTTATTCTTTGTTAAGAAACCAAGAGTTTTGCATAATCAGGCTTGAAAAAGATCTGATTTAACTTTGTCTACCAGTTATATTACATGAGTGTGCAGAGAGTCAATTCTACCTTCCAAGCCATCCTGTCTCTTTCCACATTTTCTTGCTGCTTCGTACTGGAGGCAATTAATAGGGGTTCAAGTCTGAAAACATGGGTATGGAAGAGAAGAGAGCCCTTGTGCAGTTTATAGACTGCAGAAGAGCCTGCTCGCAGATATTTCCCAAATCACGAATCGTGTGACAAGCAGAGACACAAAATAAACTCCCTTTCCCCCGTCCTTCTATTTTCTTTTTCATGGTTAAAAGGCTTTCGTTATTTTTAAAACCATATAGAGTATAGGTCAGAATCCTGTTTGCCTAAGTTCTTTTAAAATAAAGAAATTATTTCGCAGGTTTGTTGTCCTTAGGTCCTTTTCGGACCTAAGGACAACAGGAATCCAAGATGTGCTTAAAGCTACCTCAGATGACATTAAATGGTGGGAATTTGTGGAAAGGATACAAAGAGAAGGAAAGAAGTCCAAAAACCATGTCAGTAGCCAGACAGCCAAGCCCCATGGAAACTTGGAAGATCACTGAGGACACAACAGTAGCTGATTTTGTCATTCCCTCCAAGTAAACACCCCATGTTTCCTTAACCAGTGGGTCTCCATTCCTAGCACTTAGCTTCACTCCGTTTTTCTTTTCGTTTCCTACTGATGCTCCTGTCGATGACTCTGTTTAGTCTTCTTCTGGACACCGTGATGTTCACTCTATAACGCCCTCTCCTGCCTTAGGACTTCTCCATACCATTCTGTATATCTCTTGCTTTTGCCCCATTCTATTTCTGCTACCCGCCGTTCTTTCTCTGTATGCCTCACACTCGAAGCAATGGAATCCATTATTTTAGCTGGCTCCTATCCAGTACAAATTGGGAAACACGTCTTCCTCCAACACATCTCGTGGAGCTGGTTTTGGTTCAGTCTCTGATCCAGTTAGTTGTGGGCCAAACTCAGAAGTACCTGTTTACAAAGATGTGGTAGTGGATTTATTTAAAAAACAAACAAACAGACAACTTTTTGAGGCTCTCACCTTAAACAGAGCTGTGGATGTGGTAGAGACTCAACATTTTATGCCCTCCTCTGTCATGGTGAGGTTTTAACTCAGCCATCTGGAAGGTTTTGAAGATGCAGCATTCGAGTCCACATGCTCCAGAAACATTTGGAAGACTTAGATTCTGGTTCTTACGTTACTCCAACAAGCATTGGAGCTTCCTGTAGTTTAGCTCTCATTTCTAAGTTTCAGTTTACCCATCTTTTCAAGAAGTTTACTGTAAAAAAAGAAAAAGCTAGCTTAAGAGAAGATGAGGACTAAGGCTAAGTGCCCACAATTCTCTGCCCCCAAGTAAAAGTGAGACCTGTATTCCCTTGGAAACGCACCCATGGAGTGGGAGACATGGAAGATACTAATGAGTGTGGAGAAGGGAGGGAATGAGGGAACTGGGCTCTAGAGGAGGCAGTAGGGGCTGGAATCAAGAACATAGTGGGAAGGATTTGCTTAGCAAGGAGATTGGGTGTTTTTTTTCCTCTTCCTGCAGAGAGAGACAAGTACATCTATGGAAACAAAGATAGGTTGATGAGAAGTGACTGACTAGGGGAGAACATTTATGCTAATAGAGGCTTACTCTTCTCCAAAGTAGGGAGGGAAGTTATGTGTGGAAAGAGGGCATGGGAGTGTGTGAGGCCAAGGACATTTAGATGGACCCTTTGGGGGATGTTTAATAAAGAGACCCATGGAAAGGTCGTGGTGTAGCACTGAGGCCCACTTGAAATCTAATGATGAGGTCTGCACTGTTTCTTGCCCTTCTCAAGAATCTGCACAATCCCAGACAGCTACCAAAAATAAAATAAAATGGAAGGAAGGAAGGAAGAGAGAGGGAGGAGGGGAAGAAGGGAAGGAGGGGACCTTGTAGGTGACTGTGAGTTAAAGGTTAGCAGAGACGTTGGATGAAAAACAAGGGAACAAGGCTAACTGAGTATTGTTGTGACTTCAGGGAACACAATAAATAGTACCCTCCTTTCTACCCATGTTCAGCAGCCATTGAGAGATAGAGGAATCAGATAGTTGAAGACTAAAATGTCAGCCTTATGACAGATAAAAATACCTTGGGGGCTTCCCTGGTGGCGCAGTGATTGAGAGTCCGCCTGCCGATGCAGGGGACACGGGTTCCTGCCCCGGTCCGGGAAGATCCCCCATGCCGCAGAGCGGTTGGGCCCGTGAGCCATGGCCGCTGAGCCTGCGCGTCCGGAGCCTGTGCTCCGCAACGGGAGAGGCCACAGCAGTGAGAGGACTGCGTACCGGAAAAAAAAAAAAAAAGTACCTCGGATGACTGCCATTACCTTTAGGTCCAAGGGAATGACTACTGTTTTACCTCTGAAGAGACAGGTGGCCCTTTGATAGTGGTCAGCACTTGTCACCTGCAGGTTCCTCCTAAAGTGAAGCTGCTTTCCACACCCGTCCCCCTTCCCCTAAACAATTTTGAGCCTGAAGAAGTAGAGAAAAGCATGATCTTGCAGGCAGCAGATTCTGAGTGGAGCTCGGAAAGGGGCTGAACCGTACCTGCCTTGTTTCTTTTCTCAAAGTCACGAGGTTAAGTCATTGCTCCTTGTCAGGAGGTTGAGTGGGGCATAGACCGACGGTAGGAATGTTTCTTCATGGAAGGTCCCTCCTTGTGGAAAACTCGAGCACGGAATGAACTTTCCCCCTTCATTTAGTGATGGCAGTTCCAAATGGGGTGTTGAGGGATTGGATGAAGGTGGAGTGATTTGATGTCTTGTAAAGACAAAGAGACTCCAGATGGCTAAGGCAAAGAGGATTAAAGGGGCACCTATTCTGGAGGAAGTGTGGCGAGAGGTGGAAGTGAGGTCTGGAATGTAGCTGGGTGGTGGGTACTGCTGAGTGGACTTGAGTGTCCAGTGGGGTAAGAAAGAGGGAAGAATTATGAGTCAGGTTGAACTGACTTTCTGAGGTGGGCTTTCTCCCCCATGCTTGCAAGTTAACAAGTTCTGTAACTTACATATCTGCTCCTCTGACTTTCCTCTTGCCTCTGCCTTGGGCTCCTGGTCCAGGTTCCATGAGTACTTAGTTTTCACTGTGGTTTCAAAACTGTTGGGTAGCACAATCGCTGTATTAGGTTTGCCGAAAGGCAGTGTAGACTACACGATTCTTCCTAATGTTACAACTTATGCAAAAGCTCATTTGGGCTTGCCTCCAATGGCAGTATCACATCAGAGCCTCGTTCCCTTATCTGCAATCAGCTGTGCCTACTTTCAGAGATTTTCAAGTGAGTTTGTAAAATAGTCATTTTGGCTGATCCAAGCATGAAAAAGAATCCTTAGGTTTCTGATGTGCAGTCTCGGTGAAATTTAGTTAGCATCTAAAATGGAAAATTTCCCATAAGAGCGTGATTAATAAAGGAAATTACTGTCATTGCTAAAGATTTGTATTTCAAGTAATGTTCACATCTTAGTGACTCTTTAAGGTATTCAAGAACAACTTTTTGTATTTGCCTTTTTACGGAATGTAAAACTAACAGCCAAAGAAGTTTAGTCAAAGCTCAAACAGTAAAATCCTTGCAGAAAAAACTGGCTCCCTTGATACTTTCACATTGCTAATTCCATCATGTGAAATGTCCAGTTCCTCACAGAGGCCTCTTCATATACAAACACACCTATGAGTATACACCTGTGAGTATAGAGCAGGTAAGTTCCTGTCCAAGTAAACCTTTCTTCAAAGTGCCGAAATTCCTTAAGAGGGATGAATTAGCAATACATACATACATACTTTACAGATTTCTGATAAAGACATTTAGCACAGCAATGAGCCCTTTAGAAAACAATTGTGAGATAGCGTCACAGCTTTGACAACTTCCAAAAGGTTTCATTCCATTTCTGTCCAATCAAAGCTAAAATTTCTAGTAGGTTTTTTTTTTGGATGCTGAATAGAATTTTAATTTGTTCATAAATATGTTGTCAGGTGCATATTGTGTGTCTTATGGATTGTGGGGAAAGAAAGAACCAAATAGAATAAGATATATTTGATACTAAAATAACTGAAAGCATTCAATATTTGATGACTCAAAAGGGACTTTTACTATACCTCAAGGTTATTGTTACTAACACGTATTATTGGAAAATGTATATAAGTTCCTTTACTCACAGACTCTCAAATTTTTGCAAATGTGGATAAAGCTCTTTGCCAGACTATGCAAATCATCTGTACCTGCCACTAAGAGATGGTGTGGATGGGCGATTGTGTACTGTCATGTAGGATTTAGAGACAAAATGACTTTGTAACAGCCTCTAGTTCTTAACCTGTGTATGAGCAAGGAAGCTTTTACAGTGTAGTTAATAGAACTTTTCATATGATAGAAAAATGGATTAATAAGGTTTAATTTTATGTTCTCGGTAACTTTTCAACTAGCAAGATCTTTGATGACGAACAATTGCAGAAGTTAACAGCTGTGTTTCTTTTTGATCTTCCCTTACTGATTATAAGGCAATATGAAAGGGCTCACACCTTGTCTGCTTTTCCTAACATGTATGTTAGAATTTCACAGGTGATTTTGAATATTACGTCTTGACTTTCGTATGTGGGAGCAGGACTCGGCAAACAACTTTTCTGTACTTTGAGGGATTTTATATATAAAAGAATGTTGTTTTCAAAATGAGCATTGATGGGGACCGTGCTCTTTAAAATCTGGGTCATATTTCATACATTAGCTTCATTAGCTACTTTTATAACTTCACCAAATAACTGAGATTTTTTTTTTTTAATCTCAACTATGATCAGACTAAGAACAATGATCAAGTCTTGGTAATATTACAGTCACATCTCTGAAGTGTTGTTATGTGTTGCTTTTGACTCCCCCCCACATACATACCACACCCCAGGATTTTTCTGTTTAGTTCAAAAAGCCATGATCTCTCTTTACGTAAATTACACTAATATTGCCACTAATCGTATTTGGGAAGCTCACGATAATATTTGCTTGAGTTGTGTTTTTTTTTTTTAAATCAGATCAAATCAGATCTCTTTTTTGCTTTTAATTAGTCAGCAACATTTATTTAATGCCTACTAAGCTCAGAGCAAAAAGCGTGGAGAGTGAAGGGCAGAAATTAGATCTAAACCCAAATAGACTATCATCTCCAGAAGAGCTGCCCATATCTTTACGAATACAGAAAACAGATAAATGAAAGGATTAAGAAAACTTAAAAGCAAAATCTAAATGAGTACAAATTGTCTGGTAAGAATTGAGTTATATAAATGCAAAGAGGATGCAAATTAAGAAAGTGAAGTTCAGTATTTAAAACTGGTATCTTTCTACTTTTATTTTCATAATACTTTGCCATGAGAATTGTTAGAATTTTGTACACCCTACACTTTGGTGAGGAAAATTTCCTGGTTGAATTGTATCATTAAAAAAAGCAGGGCTTCCCTGGTGGCGCAGTGGTTGAGAGTCCACCTGCCGATGCAGGGGACAAGGGTTCGTGCCCCGGTCCGGGAAGATCCCACATGCCACGGAGCGGCTGGGCCCGTGAGCCACAACTACTGAGCCTGTGCGTCTGGAGCCTGTGCTCCGCAACGGGAGAGGCCACAACAATGAGAGGCCCACATACCGCAAAAAAAAGCATATCTAATTCTTGATATTTTATGGAGAGCTGAAGCCACAGAGTTTCAAGAGTCCTTCTTCTTGTCTTATCATCATTAAAACTCGTTATGTAACCTTAAACAAGCTACTTAACCTCTCTGTGCCTCAGTTTTCACATCTGGAAAATGTGGATGGTAATAGGACATCTCATAGGATTGTTAAAGCATTAAATGTATAAAATTATATTCCTTCCATTTTATGAAGCACCTTTTTTTCCCCATGGTTTAATTTCTTTGAGATTGATATGCACGCTGTGATTGATTTGATAAGATTTCATTGTTTTATAGATTAAATAGAAACCAGTAAAAAAAATAATAATGCATCTTACTATCAAACGCATCATACTGCATGTGTAAAGTGCTTATTAGAACAGAGCCTGGCCCATAATAGGTCTTCCAGAGCGATACTGTTATCATTGTCTGAATGCCATATTTGTGGTTTGTAGGACATTTGTACCTAATCTTATTGACTTCTACACCATGAGGCAGATATACTTATGATTCCTGATCTTTATTTTAATAAATAGAGCCAGGAATATTTTCCAGAGATCAAATAACTGGTAAATGAAAGACCTAGGCCGTGAACTTACGTTGTTTTATTTACGCTACATTTATCTCACCTTTATTGAGTCTTACTGCATAGTATAAACTCTGGGTACTGAGGATGAGAGATAACTAAGGCAGATGAGGTTGTTGTTTTTTTCTCTGACCTTAAATGCTGAAGAGAGGCGAGAGGAAAGTAAGACATAAATAACGAGTCAGTAAACAAATGTGGACAGTGAAACAGGAAACAAAGTACAGATTGGAGTGTCTGAATGGATGCTTGCTGAGAAGGTCAGGCAATGCTTCTCTGAGGAGTTGACTTCTGAAGTGACAACTCAATGTCAAGTTGAGAACTTGCACTTGCAGAACAGTGCACGCTCCTGAGACAGAAATGAGCTTGAATCTTTTAAGGACATGGAATGGGTCAGGTGGACCAGGGGGGATAGATGCTTACAGTCCTAAGGTGACTGTGATTTTAGGCTTCATAGAAGATGCTGAGTTTTGTCTCTCAGGAGCAAAGGATTTGGGTATTCTTTACCATACCTTATAAGCTTATTTTATTATTATTATTTTTTTTGCAGTACGCAGGCGTCTCACTGCTGTGGCCTCTCCCGTTGCGGAGCACAGGCTCCGGACGCGCAGGCTCCGCGGCCATGGCTCACGGGCCCAGCCGCTCCGCGGCATGTGGGATCTTCCCGGACCGGGGCACGAACCCGTGTTCCCTTTATCGGCAGGCGGACTCTCAACCACTGCGCCACCAGGGCAGCCCTAAGCTTATATTTTTTTTAGTGCTTTAGGGAAGTTCTTATATTCTAGAGAGGGATATAAGCACATGGGTTGTTTTATCCTCTTTCCTAGATGAGTACAATGAAGAGCAAGCTAGGAAATGATTTTCCGTAGTTAGTTTCCTAATGTCGCACAGTGCTAGTGCTGTCTAGTGGCCAAACATACGTACGCCTAGGTGTCAGTTTTGGAAGTTTTTGTTCTTTTTTGGGGGGGGGGGGAGTTTTTAAAAGCCTACACTCTTCCAAGTGGAAGTTTCTGATACTACAGATCTGTAAGTGGTAACTTTTCACAGGGTATGGAATTGTTCTATAAAAGAAATCATTAGTGATTTTTTTTTCCCCACTTCTGTGGTTCTTTGGTATTGCCTCTCTTGGTATCAGCTGTTTAGAAATATCAATTCTGTCTTGAGATAGACCATCAAATAATGACTCATGTCAAGCCAAGACACACAACTGGTAAATGAAAGACCTAGGCCGTGAAGGGTTTATTTATTCCTCTATTCATAATTATCAACACCTGTTTAATCTGATCATATATAAAAACTGGTGATCTAATATTTCTAAAAATAGCTTTTAGCACCAGTATTAGGCCCTTGCATAGTCTACTCTCATAACTCTCGATCTGGCTTCAACAGTGACATGCATCTTTCTAAGTCCAACACCATTAATGATAGTGATTTTGGAGGAAGCATTCTTTTGGGATCCTATCCACGTGATCTTGGGTAATTTGCTTCTTTTGTTTCACCTGATTCCTTATTTATAAAATGTGGATGTTGAAATAAATGAGTTTTCTAGCTGTATGATTTGTGATATCACTATTAATTTACTTACTGAGAAACATCATATAAATTGGGCATTTGTAGAAAGTGGTTCAGTAGCTTAGAATCTAGCTAACATTTTCATTTTTATTAAATCATGAAATTAAATATAATTGATCATCTTATAGGTACTAGGCTCCACAATAGGGATGCAAGCATATAAGACCTCTGTCCAGCAACTGAGAGGTTAAACTATAGTGAAAATCACGGATTGGTAACTCAGAGTTTTTTTACAATAGATATTTTGGATATGTTATTCATTTACCATACAATTCACTGACTGAAATTTTTTTTTTTTCTGGTACGCGGGCCTCTCACTGTTGTGGCCTCTCCCGTTGCGGAGCACAGGCTCCAGACGCACAGGCTCAGCAGCCATGGCTCATGGGCCCAGCCGCTCCATGGCATGTGGGATCTTCCTGGACCGGGGCACGAACCCATGTCCCCTGCATTGGCAGGCGGACTCTCCACCAGTGCACCACCAGGGAAGCCCTGACTGAAATTATTTTTAAAGGAGATGATTATATATTTACTCAACAATTATTTTATGAGCATCTGCTATGTACCAGGGACTGTTTAGGTGCTGAGGTTAGAGAGACTGACAGTATTTCTACAAAACCTAGCCTCTCACAAAATGTCCATCAACAGAATCTTTTGTTTTATTTTATTTTTTTTTTATTGAAGTATAGTTCATCTACAGTGTTTGTTAGTTTCAGGGGTACAGCAAAGTGATTCATTTATACATACATATATATATATCTATTTTTTTCAGATCCTTTCCCCTTATAGGTTATTATAGAATATTGAGTATAGTTTCCTGTGCTTATTGGTTATCACTGTTATATATAGTAGTGTGTATGTATTAATCCCAAACCCCTAATTTATTCCTTCCCACCCCTTTTTCCCCTTTTGTAACCATAAGTTTTCTATGTCTGTGGGTCTGTTTAATAGACTCTTCAGTATGGTGTTTAAGACCAACATTTGGTGTCAGCAAAGGGTACTCGGGGGGAATACATCAGAGAGACAAAGAAAACCCACTCTTGGGAGACCTGGGGAGGTTTCTGAGAGGTTGTCATCTCTAAACAGAATCTGAGAAGCCTGTTAAGAGTTTGCTAGGTTGATGACCGGGGGCAAAAGAGAAGGGAGAAATTTTAGGGAGGAGGAAAGAAATGTGCCACTGCACAGAGGTGAGACATAGGTAACCCATGGCAGTTCAGTAGAGTTAGAGCATGGGGGACAGTGTGGGAAGGACAGTTTCTGCTGGGTCTGAAGGTCAGAGAGTCCGTCAATGTGTGCCTTCACAGAAACGGTATGTCTTACTGTGAGGTCACAAAGGAGGATGAGGTCAGCTAGAGGATGTGACATTTGAGTTGAGTCACAAAGAATGTCTAGGAGGTTGTTGAGGCAGTCTACAGTTAGTCCAGGCAGAAGGAGCTACAATTGTAGAAGTAAATGTGTATAAAACAATGGTGTTTTCAGCCGGGTAAGGAATTTGAAGGGCTTGGAAGATGAGGTAAGTGAAACAGAGAAAGAACAGAGCCAAAATAGTACTTTGGTGAGAGTTGAAGGGCAGCTTATAGATGGATTCTGTGCAGTGCAATGAATTTGTACTTTGTGCTCTTCATCCTGTAGGCAGCTGGGGGTGGAGGGTAGGGACCACAGTTTGAGAGAAGACTAGAACATTGAAGATTTGAGAAAAGAAATCAGAAGTATGCTTCTAATCTTCTGAGATAACTCTGGCTATACTTGAATCAGAGGAGCCCAGGGTTGTAAATGAAACTTAGGAGTATGTCATCTCTATGGTTTTTCTAGTTAACATTTTATATAAAATTCAATTACCCTTTGCACCAATGTTCAATAATTTCTAATATTAGGAAATTATAATTAAACAAGAGATATGGAAATGTTAACCAACATTCATTGAAAATGTACTGTGTCACTTCCATGTATTAATTCACTTGATCCTTACAAAAGCCCAATGAGGAAGCCTATCATTTCCCCCTATTTTACAGATGAGGAGATCGTGGCCTAGAGAGGTGAAACCTGGAACTAGTAAGTGGAAGAGCTGGTGTTTGAGCCAAAAACAGTCTAGCTACTAAGCCTAATTATAAGAATTGACAACTGAATGCATAATCAAAAATACTAACAGTAATTGTGTTGGTGAGGAGGAATTTGGGGGCAGTTTTTTTTGTTTGTTTGTTTTGTCCTTTTTACAACTCAATAATTCAGTGATTTTGCAATCATTAAAGTTCTAATTTTAGAACTTTTCTTCCATCCTGGAAAGAAATCTCATACCAGTTTGTAGTCACTCTCTACTCTCACCTCTAACCCTATGTAACCTCCAATCTGCCTTAGTGGTCATCAGTCTTTAAATGAATGTGATTTCACTTTAGTGACAGTTTGTTTTGAATAGTAGCAATCTGATAGGCTTCCTCAGTAACTCAGGAGTATAACATAGTTTGAACTTCTAATTTCTAACATCTGCATGAAAGTAATGTTCTCTGTTCTTAATTTAGGGCAGAGAAGTTTAAAAGTGCCAGCCCTGTGTCAGTCATTAGTCATATGTACATGAGTAAGACTGCTCCAGGCTCCACACCTGAGTTCATTTGTCTTTTGGAGATGCCGACACATAAATAGACACATCATTGAACAACACTGGAGAATGGAATTTGTCTAGAAATCTCAATGTATTTGTTGAAGGACTTGTGTTAAACTTCTTTCTTCTGGAAACCATTGAGTTGTTTATAAAAATCTAGTATGTATGAAGCATTTGGACTGCTTGGCATTTTGAGGATAAAATCCACATCAATGTTAAATAAAATAAAACTCCCCATCCAGAATAGAGTAGTAATTGCCAGACATAAAGTAGCCCAGCTGTGCAGTAGCTTAAAGGACAGTTGGTCTCAGGCAGAGAGTACTGGATAGGACGCTGCTACATAAGTAACTGTTCGGCCTGCATTACTGTACCTATTTGGTAGCTCATATATCTAAAATGGCTTAAAATAAAAATTGCAAATGCACCAGATTTCATCAATCTTAGCATTTCTTTTTCTTATTTTCTCAGTCCCAAGTTAAAAATAAAATCCTCTTGCCTCATTTTCCTCTGTGCTAGTTAGTTAGGATTAACTGGAGTTCCCAACAGGAAAGCAGTAGATATAGTAGACAACATTGTATAGTGGGTGAGAGCCCGGTAGAGATAATTATACAGTCACTCCCACTGTATAACCCTTCAAAGAAACTGAGCCTAATATTCTCTTCCTAAGCAATTTAACCAACTTCTAAAAAAAAAAAAGTATAAGATATTATTTGGAGAATGAAATAGCTACTGTATGTAATCAGGAGGAAGAATTATAGCAAATTATAATACTCATTTGATAAAGAGCTACACTCAAAGCTTCGCATGGTACCTCCTAAGTAATTGTTCCGTTGTGCTAACTGTCCTTTTTCAAGGAGAAGAGACAAAGAACTGCTGAAAAAAAATCAACTGTTATACTTGTTCAGTAAGATTGCCCCCTCTGGGCATAGACTAAGTCTAATTTCATGCTCTGTAAGGATCAAGCACACATTTGGTCTTCAAATATCCAATAGTGGTGATTGCTTTGCCTATCCAAAGATAATATCCGTGTAGAAACATAGACACTAGTAAAAGTAAATGTGATTAAAATGTGTTTTAAGAGCTACAGCGTGTATGTCTGTGTAGGTATAGATGTTATATATCTGTGTTCACTGCACATACATCCCAATATTTTAAAAAGATAGAGCTGCATGCAGGGTTTTTTCAATAATTCTTTGAAGATAACCAAAAGGAGGCCAAGACATCTGCTAAATTGTCCATTTAGTATATAAAAAAGAGTTGGCAGTAATACAAGGGTCAGCTTTTCTTTGGCTTTCTTTCATTTCTCTCTCCCTCCCTCCCTCTCTCCCTTCCTCTCTCTCTCCCTCCCTCCCTCTCTGTCTCTTCCTTCCTTCCTTCCTTCCTTTCTTTCTGGCTGCCTTGGGCTGTGCGCGGGCTTTCTGTAGTTGCGGTGAGCGGGGGCTGCTCTTCGTTATGGTGCACGGACTTCTCATCGCGGTGGCTTCTCTTGTTGTGGAGCACAGGCTCTAGGCGCGTGCGGCTTCAGTAGTTGTGGCATGCGGGCTCAGTAGTTGTGGCACACAGGCTCAGTAGTTGTGGCTCACGGGCTCTAGAGCACAGGCTCAGTAGTTGTGGTGCACAGGCGTAGCTGCTCCGCAGCATGTGGGATCTTCCCGGACCAGGGCTCGAACCCGTGTCTCCTGCATTGGCAGGCGGATTCTTAACCACTGCGCCACCAGGGAAGCCCCAAAGCCCCTTTGGTTTGCTTTAAACAAAACAGACCAATGTGTAAACTTTAAGAGACAAGTGAGCACTTACTTTGAGTTTCTAATTCTTGTGCCTCCACTCTCCACCCCATACACCCCCCCCCCCAAAAAAAAAGTGCTGATCTGATTGCTGTAATGAGAAGCTGTACCACATAGTGGCTAAAAGAGTAGTTACTCGAAAGATGGCAGCGACCTTAGATGCAAAACTCCGAATCCTCCACTTACTAGCTGTGTGAAGTTCAGCAGGCAATGCAGTATGTCCATGCCTCTCAGTTCCTGATTGCAAAATGGCTATAATAATACAGTGTTCACTTCATGCAGCTGTTACGAGGAGTAAAACACTACTACACCTAGATCAGTAAAGCACTGTGTCTCTAAAACCCATATTCACATCCTGAGCCATTGCTGACTAATTACTGTTGGTGAATAATTAGCAGTGACATAGTTGTCATTGTTGCAAATGCACATCAACACTTGTTTGGAAGAAAATCCTGCCGGTGATAATGGAACCCTCTTTTATCATTGTTATGGATGGCCCAGTGAACAGTATTATGGGAAAAAGCATACAACTTCCATGATTTTCCGTTGAAAAGTGATTCAAAGGGTTGAACTCTGAATATGAAGAAGCTTTTGGAATGCGATTTGTTTCACATGTATTATATATTTTTGTATATATGCAATGGAGTGACAGATTTTTAAAAAACTGTCTAAATAATTTTAAAACAGTTCTTTCAATAACATATAACAACAATTCTAATAATAAAGCACCGTCATAATTTAAGTCACAGTATTTTTGTTTCTAGTGGTGCAATAACTACTGGTGTGTTTTATAATTAGTGACACCTTTTTTGATGGGACCTTGTAGTAAGCACTCAGAAAATGCTAGCATTTGTAATTAGTATTTGGGTTGAGGTTAATGTGGGTAGGTACATTGTCAAAGTTAACAGTCCTAAGGCCTTTGATTCTGAGTCAAGTGTGTTGAAAGAATACCTTGGATTTACCTAAAGTCTAGAGAACTTGACTTGCAGCTATATCAGTAAGACTTGCCTACATTCATTCAGTGGATACTGCCCTAACTTGGGCTGAAAGTCACATCTTCTAAATACCTACATACTGCCCTTTTCTCTTGCTTATGAGAGTTAAGTTGAATAATAGAAGTGAAAGCATTTTGTAAACCGTAGTAAGAAGTATCAGTCAGGATAGTTCAGGCAATGCTGTGCTAACAAATATTCTCCAGATCTTAGTGCTTAAAACAAAAGCTTGGGGCTTCCCTGGTGGTGCAGGGGTTGAGAGTCCGCCTGCCGATGCAGGGGACACGGGTTCGTGCCCCGGTCCGGGAAGATCCCACATGCCGCGGAGCGGCTGGGCCCGTGAGCCATGGCCGCTGGGCCTGCGTGTCCGGAGCCTGTGCTCTGCAACGGCAGAGGCCACAACAGTGAGAGGCCCGCGTACCGCAAAAAAAAAAAAAAAAAAAAAAAAAAAAAAAAAACTTATTTTTTGCTTCTGTTACTTGTTCATTGTGGGTCAGAACTTCTTTGCAGGCTGATGGAATAGCCAGCATCTCAAACACTGCTGGCCCCCATCCCAGAATAAAAGACCTCTGAGGGTCTTTACCTGGCAATTGCATGCTCTGGCCTATATGTAACACATGTGGACTTTACTCACAGCTTGTCAGGCAAAACTCTTCATATGGCTCCATCTAGCCATAAGGGTGCCAGAAAGCAGAGTTGGAAATATTGGAAAGTAGCATTGATGACTACCACAAAGTTTGCAAAAATAATAATAATAATGGTTCCTATATATCAGGAACTGTTGCATTATAAGTGCTTTCCAGGTGTGGAGTCCTTTAGCCCTTGTGAAGCAGATATGCTCATGATCGCCATGGTACAGGCGGGAAACCGAAGCAGAAAAGCGGTAGATTAACCTGTGCAGAAGAGGCAGAGCAGGGCTGTTGCAGGATCTATTGCACTGATGGAATTGAATGTATCTTTTTAAACTGTAAAAGGAAGATACAGTTGAGATTTCTTCTTTTCTGAAAAACAGGAGAGTGGACTGAGTGATCCCTAAGCCTCCCTAAAATTTCACCTGAATCCTAAAATGACCTGCGAAAAAGGTGACTCCCCTGTTTCTTTTGCAACCCCATCTTCAGAAGCCAGGGATCCTCCTTGACCAGCACACTTCCCCTAGTAGCTCAGGAGAGGAGTGTTGTCCCAGTAAATGGGCCGCCAGGGTTGCTGTGAATGTTCCCTCTTTGACTTATTTGAACTTTTCTATTTGGGAATTTCAAACATATGTAAAAATAGAAGATTATAGTGAACCCAGTATACCAACTCATCAGTTATCCATACACAAGTGTCAGTGCTCACCCAATCCTGCTTGACTTAGCTTCATTAGTTAATCTGGCCACCTATCAAGTAGACCTTTGAACATAGACTGAGTTCCTTGGGTTTGTGGGACTCAGAGAACAGGACTCACGAAACAGAAAGCCAGTGACTAGTTGGCAGCTTTGTGCTGGGCAGGCTTAGTGAGGACGTGGGGGAGGACGGGATTGAAGAGGTTGATTTGAAGACAGGGCATCACTCAATGGACAAGTTTTCAAGCTGAGGGTAAATGATGTGACAGTATTTAATCCTTCATGGGACAGTCTTGAAAGGTAAGTGGGGAGAGGAGAGATTTGTTGTTAATGTATGTCAAAATTATTGCCTTTCTTCCCAGCTAAAACTGCAGTCTTGTCCACCACTGAGATAGTTAATAAACAGAGAGCTGGACATCTGATGTCTGTTATGGGGCGGGGCAAAGGAGCTCTGTGTCCTGGGCCCTACCGTCAGGCAGAGAATCTGCTGAGCTAGAAAGCGCACTGCCTGACCGCCCTGGGCTTGCAAATGAGCGGCATCCAGAAGACGCTGGGTCATTGAACCTCCCTGTCTCTTTGAAAGACGCATACACTAACCATCCGGGGGCCTCACAGATCTTTTATAACATTCAATTAACAAATGTTCCTCAAATGCTGTGAGCTGCCCGCTCGGATAGATGTGACTGAAATGTAAAGTACCTTTCACTGCCTTATTTATTGCTCCAGCAAACACGTTATATGTTGGCACCGTTTATCTTCATTTTAATTTTATCTCCAACAAATATAGGCATTAATTTAAATCACATACAGAACAGTTTTTATAGAGGCAAACTTATTCCAGTGTGCTGCATTTTAATATCACACTTTACCATCTTTTCTCACTTGATTCAAGAATAGTATCTCTTCCTGCCTCAGCATTTAATCTGAGGACAACAGAAACTTTTTTTGTGCGTACATGTTCTCGCTCTCAAACTTCATCTTCGTCGGCGCTTCGCTGTCGGTTGCCTGGAAGTTTGCGAGTGTGAGAACAGACGTTTATTAGTGGCTCTCTTTCTCCTTTGCCAGCTTAACTTCCTGTTGTGTGGGTGGGTGGGGTGGGGGTGGGGGTCCCAGCATGATAGGTTTTACAGCTGAACTTAATTCTAGGTTTTCACCTTCAGATACCTGTTCTAACTGTAACAGACACACAGGAAGGTATGTGGCCTCCTCCCGCCCCACCCCCCCGCCGGAAATGCATTCTTTCATTCAAAAGGAAAATTTCCCTTTTCCCTTTTTCTTCATAAGTGTTACTTTTACAGCAGCTGAGTCTCTCCCCTGAGGGGGGAGCATGCTAAGTTGGCTGCTGTATTTATGGCTCTGAGCCATTCCTGTTAGCTGCTACCCCTTAAGCGAGGGAGATTTCCCGATCCTGAATTTGTGGCCTGAAAAGCTGTGTCCCTCCTCAATTAAGACTTGCCGGATTGCCTCTGACATGGTAGCATATTCCCAGAAGTCAGGGCCTTGGAGGCAGGAATAAACATGAGCACGACCTTAAGGCAACGTGGATTTAAGCCATTCCAGGCTCCTTTGTGAAGCTTTCAGGGTCTTTCCCTCCAAAGCACTAAACTGAAAAGAACAAAAATTACTGTTCTAGTTTTTCAGGCCTCTGAATATCTAGGTTTAGAGACATCTGTCATAGCTTTTTTTTTTTTTAACATTACTTAGAGTTTAAAATGTACCAATTATTGTTTTAAGTTCCCTGTTTTATCCTTGTAACAACCCTATGAGACAGATGCCTTGATTATGCTCATCTTACAGATGAGGAAACAAAGCCTAGAGAAGTTAAAGGTTTTTGTTTGTTTGTTTGTTTTTGTTTTGTTTTTTTCGGAATTCAGCTGGGATGTGGCAGGGCTGGGATTTTGAATCTAGACCACTTTCACTAATTTGCTTTCCAGATAGCTAGCTCTCTTCAGCCTGAATCCTTGACCTCTTGTTTGACACTGACTCTTGCCAAACCCTTAATCTTTGTGCTACTAGGTGCATTTCATCTATGTCAAGAACACGGTTACCCTGGAAACCCACTAGCTAGAAAGGCAATCCAATTATAGCACCACCGTTCCGGTTTTATTAAATTAGGGTTCTGATGACGTGTACTTCTTGCTGGAAGGGCGCTAAGAAATGGGTTCTCACCAGTTGTTCTTGCCTCTTAGGGCCACTGGGAATCATTTTTTCACTCCACCAAACAAACAAAAAAATGCTCCTTTGGGTGATTGATTGGACTTGAGAGTTACACTAGGATTGTCTTTTTGGACCATTGGCTTTCAGCAGTGGCTGGAGAGCATGGAAGGGCATGGAAAAAGCCTGACTGGATTCTGCCTGCCCTTTGAGTAGCCACGCCCACCCCACCACAGTCTGCTGATTTAGGGCTCTGATCTAATGGCCAAGGCTCATGGTCATCCGTTTGTGTGGTTCTTATCCCACTTCAGCCTATTGGTTTATATCCAGACTTGGTTCAGGAAAAGATGCAGCTCTTCGATATTCTTTGGCCCTTTACAGACTTCTGATGCACAAAGAATTTGCTTTGGTTCACAGTGATTTGATTGGTGAGTTTCCTTTAAATACACAGAATTTACATAGAATTGAAGATAGTCAGTGCTTACCCCAGTGACACCAGCTTGGAGGAAGTGATGTTCTTTATGCCAGTGGGCTGTCAGCTCCCTGAGATGGTAACTGGTAGGCTGGTGGAATGTTGGGTTACTTCCTTGCATGTATCACGCACTATGTCAGGTGCACTAGCTATTACTTCAGTGAATTTCATCAGCTCTATTATTAGCTCTGTTTTCTAGAGGAGGTAAAGGAGAAGCTGGAAGAGATGGTTTGCTCATTTGCAGGGTTGTGAGGTTATGATGGTGAGTTTTGAGCACAAGTTCCTAACTTGGAGTTCGGTGTTTTCTTTATACCATACTGTGTCAAGGTCAGTCTTCTGTATCTCAGAAAACAAAACAAGGATTAAAAACACTGAATCTGAGTTCTTGAAGTTCTAATGCCAGAACTATTTTTGTCTTGAAAAGAGTGTTGGCATATCCTGTCGAGAAGGATAATAACCAGGGAAGGAGAGGGGGCCGCATCTTACTGTGTACCCCTGGAGAAGGGATATTCCCATGACTCACTCTGTCACCAGGGAGCAGATTTCCAGAAGCAGAACTTCAAAATGGTGAAGAGAATTATGCGTCTTCGTAAAACATTCTACATTCTGTGTTAGCTTTTCTACCTGTCAGTAATTAAAGACGTTCGCTTAAGTCCTGGCTCCCGCATTTACTGGCTTAGTGACCTTAACTACTCTGGTTGATGTCTTCAGGCCTCATTTCCCCATGAGAACAATGGAACAATAATAATATTGGATAAGTATGTTGGGTTGTGAAGAAATGAGTGAGAAGTATTTTCTCCACTGCAAAGAGGTAATCTCCTGGGTGGTAGTAGTGTCACTCTTGCGGTTACCAGCTATCTTTCACATTCACCTCTCTCTTAATCGCAATACTTTCTAGTTGTGTAAAACAGTCTGAGAGTATCTTTGATATTCCTTATGTATAACTGTAGGGACTTAGATTTTAAAATCCTGACTCTGTTTTTATTTCCCTGACAGCAAATTCTTCTCTAATTTACTCCATGTGAAATGAGAAATAACACCCTTGATATTTCCACATCTATTATATTTCCTCTTAATTAGATAGGAATCTATATATTACTTGGATTGTGACATACATGTATTTTCATACACATACAAGTACCTATGCATATTTTACAACGTTTAAAGTGATAAATACACTAACAGTTATTTCTGGGGTCATAGGAGATAAGACTTCTTTCTTATATTCTACGTATTTTTAAGGTTTCTATACTTAACGTACTTTACTTTTGTTTTACAGGTATAGTGTAATTTATATAACTGTTTTGGTAAATGTGTATATAATGTCTCATTTCATAAATTTGTATAAATATGTGTACGTATGTATATACACACGCATACAGTATTTTAGCAAAGTAAAACACCCTTTAACAGTAAACATCTACAGGGGAAATTTTTTAAACGATTACTTTTTTCTTCCCTCCTCTCTCCCTCCCTTTTCCCTCTTCTCTCCCTCTTCTTTCTATCAGTCTATTAATCTATCTAATCTCTCCCTCCATCCCTTTTTCTTTCTTTCTTTTGTCCCTGCCCAGCACCTTTTTAGCACCTTTCGGAATAGAAACTGAAACAATACTGATCTTAAATATAGTGTGTTAGAAAAATAAAATGTGTTTTGAGAGGAGATGTCTTGTCCTTGTATCCACATATCATTGTGGTATTGAACCTATCTCAAAACAAAAGTAGAGCTATGATCTTTAGCACTAAGTTCAGTCTTTAATGAATAGACTTTCCTTCCCAACCACCCTGATGAGAGAGAACAGAACACTTAAACCCAAGTCTGGTGATTCTAGTAGCACTCGTCCAAGTTGAGTGCCCTTTATGGTTCACAGTGGCCATGATGATTTCTTTTCCTTTCTTTTCAAGTTTGCAAGATCTTGGTTTATTAGCTTTGTAGCAGCCAGGAGTTTGGGTCCCAATAACTAAAGCTTATACACTTTACTTTTTCTCTACAGATATCTGCTACGGGACCACCCTACTCTACTTATGCTTTTTTCTTTGTGTAGTGTTTACCTTGTCAGTCCATGTGATACTGTTCATTTTAGTTATTATGCTATGAACTTAATCCAGAGTGAAGGGAGCAACTCTTTGTGTGTCTCTCTGAATTTTTTAAGGGGGAATATTATTTCTCACTTAAGGAGACTGATTTTAGTAGTCTATCCTCTCACCTTTTTCTTTTTTTCAATTTGATCTGTCCAACTAAGGAGACCACATTTAGTACTTGCTAGTTGAGACTTGTGTTCTACAATTCTGAGTGAGTTCCTCCGGTGGCCCCCCTCCCCAAGGTGCACTGAGTCACAATGCGATCACCAGCTGCCTGTGTGCTCTTCCACCTGGCACACTAGACAGTGTGGTGGCCAAGGTTCAGCCTGGAAAGTACTTTCAGGAAAAGATGGAGACCCCCTCCTCACTCTGATCATCTTTGAATGGCTTGTTGTAGCTGGTATTAATGTTATAAATGATCATTCCTAAGTCTGTCTCAGTTCCAGCCCAGATGGAGTTTTGATTTTAGAAAATCATTCAGTGAAATGTATTTCCTGTGCCTTGAAGTCACTGATCACTTACCCAAAAAAGGGGGTGGTGGGAGAATAAAAATAAACTCATGATAATTCACATATACTTAACCTTTACTGAGTGAGTAATACCAAAAAGGGAATGAAGCGGGCTCTGCTGACCAGCATTTGCAAATGGATTCCAAGAATGCGGTTAGAATTGCCAAAGCAGTCTCTGCATCCTGCAGAAAGCATCCCTTGGGATTTTATTACGGTTAGGGAGAACCAGGGATGTGGAGGTGTGTATGTGAATATGTTTTAAAGCTTTCTTACCAGCAGTGTGTGGTGGAAAGAACACTGGCTAAAAGCTGGAAAACCTGCATTCTAGACCTGGTTTCACCTAATCTCCATCCTACTGGAAAAGTTACTTACCTTCCTTGGCATTTAATCATGTGTAAAATAAGGATGCCAGACTAAGATCTTTCATCATTGATATACTGTGCTTTAGATTATTCCGTAACAGAAGGGCCATACATGTTCATCATGTCTCTGTGCTAACTAAACTAAAATAAATGAAACAACAACGATGACAACAAAAGCAATCCCATTGTAGAGAAAGAAAAAAATACATGTATAGTATTTCTAGTTAGTCAGGATATATCAATTCTGGATCTAATTATACTTTTAAAGACACTGTCGAGTTAAGAGCTCAGGTTCAAACCGTAGCTTGTACAAAATATACTACTATATGCAATGCAATTGACAAGGCTCCAGGAGCTATTTTATCAAAAATCCTCTTGTATTTCTCATGACAGTAATACTATAACGGTTGTAGTATTGTTTTTCTCAATAAACCCCTCCTTTTCCAATTTAAAACAATATGACCCAAAGCATTTAGTATTTATTTATAATTATATGCAGATAAAACCTATAAAGAATTGTTGCAACAGTAATGCCTGCTACCTCTGCCTCTTCAATTATATGTTTTTCTCTGCTGTTATGACTACCCATTGCTGCCCTCTTCCTTATTTTAATTACTTCACTTTGTATGTCGAGTATGAAGACATTTTTATTAGCTTTCTATGTCTTGTAATTGCTCCCCCCCTTCTTGTGGGACAAGTAGAAGCTTCCAAGGGATCCAGGAAGCTGCGTGATCTGCTTGTATATTTTGGAGATTAATCCTTTGTCCATTGATTCATTTGCAAATATTTTCTCCCATTCTGAGGGTTGTCTTTTTGTCTTGTTTGTGGTTTCCTTTGCTGTGCCAAAGCTTTTAACTTTCATTAGGTCCCATTTGTTTATTTTTGTTTTTATTTCTATTACTCTAGGAGGTGGATCATAAAAGATCTTGCTGTGATTTATGTCAAAGAGTGTTCTTCCTATGTTTTTCTCTAAGAGTTTTATAGTGTCTGGTCTTGCATTTAGGTCTCTAATCCATTTTGAGTTTATTTTTGTGTATGGTGTTAGGGAGTGTTCTAATTTCATTCTTTTACCTGTAACTGTCCAGTTTTCCCAGCACTACTTTGAAGAGACTGTCTTTTCTCCATTGTATATCCTTGCCTCCTTTGTCATAGATTAGTTGACCATATGTGTGTGGGTTTATCTCTGGGCTTTCTATCTTGCTCCATTGATCTATATTTCTATTTTTTGTGCCAGGACCATGTTGTCTTGATTACTGTAGGTTTGTAGTATAGTCTGAAGTCAGGGAGTCTGATTCCTCCAGCTCTGCTTTTTTTCCTAAATACTGCTTTGACTATTTGGGGTCTTTTGTGTCTCCATACTCATTTTAAGACTTTTTGTGCTAGTTCTGTACAAAATGCCATTGGTAATTTGATAGGTATTGCATTGAATCTGTAGATTGCTTTGGGAGTATAGTCATTTTCACAATATTGATATTTCCAATCCAAGAACATGGCATATCTCTCCATCTGTTGGTATCATCTTTAATTTCTTTCATCAGTGTCTTATAGTTTTCTTCATACAGGTCTTTTATCTCCCTAGGTAGGTTTATTCCTAGGTAAGTTTTAGGTTTGTTTTTGTAGGTCCTCTTCTTCTCTTGTGTTTCCCACTTAGAGAATTTCCTTTTGCATATGTTGTAGAGCTGGGTTGGTGGTGCCGAATTCTGTTAACTTTTGCTTGTCTTTAAAGCTTTTGATTTCTCCATCAAATCTATTGTTCTTTTATCCTTCTATATCTTGGTTAAACATTTCTTGCATCTCCTCAATCTTTGCCTCCATTCTTTTTCCAAGGTCCTGGATCATCTTCACTATCATTATTCTGAATTCTTTTTCTGGAAGGTTGCCTATCTCCACTTCATTTAGTTGTTTTTCAGGGGTTTTATCTTGTTCCTTCATCTGGTACATAGCCCTCTGCCTTTTCATCTTGTCTATCTTTCTGTGAATGTGGTTTTTGTTCCACAGGCTGCAGGATCGTAGTTCTTGCTTCTGCTGTCTGCCCTCTGGTGGATGAAGCTATCTAAGAGGCTTGTGCAAGTTTCCTGATGGGAGGGACTGGTGGTGGGTAGAGTTGGCTGCTGCTCTGGTGGGCAGAGCTCAGTAAAACTTTAGTCTGCTTGACTGCTGATGGGTTTGGCTGGGTTCCCTCCCTGTTGGTTGTTTGTCCTGAGGGGATCCAACAGTGGAGCCCACCTGGGTTCTTTGGTGGGGCTAATGGCGTACTCTGAGAGGGCTCATGCCAAGGAGTACTTCCCAGAACTTCTGCTGCCAGTGTCCTTTTCCTCACTGTGAGACAGAGCCACCCCCCACCTCTACAGGAGCCCCTCCAGCACTAGCAGGTAGGTCTGTTTCAGTCTCCTGTGGGGTCACTGCTCCTTCCCCTGGGTCCCGATGCACACACTACTTGGTGTGTGCCCTCTAAGAGTGGAGTCTCTGTTTCCCCTAGTCCTGTCGAAGTCCTGCAATCAAATCCTGCTAGCCTTCAAATTCTGATTCTCTAGGAATTCCTCCTCCCGTTGCCGGACCCCCAGGTTTGGAAGCCTGACATGGGGCTCAGAACCTTCACTCCAGTGCATGGACTTCTGTGGTATGTGTTCTCCAGTCTCTGAGTCACCCACCCAGCAGTCATGGGATTTGATTTTACTGTGATTGCGCCCCTCCTACCATCTCATTGTGGCTTCTTCTTTGTCTTTGCACGTGGGGTATCTTTTTTGGTGAGTTCCAGTGTCTTCCTGTCAATGATTGTTCAGCAGTTAATTGTGATTCTGGTGTTCTCGTGGGAGGGAGTGAGAGCACATCCTTCTGCTCCGCCAGCTTGAACCAATCCCTACATAGAGCCTTGCAGCAACTTTGGTACACCTTATGAATGGTTGTTTGGTTAAAGATCAACCAGTGTGACTGGTGATGCCTATGGAGGGTATATTAGTCAATGTTTTACCAGAGCTGGTAGGAGATAAATATTAAGAGATTCATTGCAAGGAATTATCTTATGTGATTGTGTGGGCTGGCTCAGCAATCCAACATCTGTAATGTAGGCTGTTAGGAAGGGCAGGCTGGAACTTTGCTACAAGAGCTGACACTACTGTCCACAGGTAGAATTTCTTTTCCTGTAAAGAAGTCTCTGCTTTGCTCTCAAGGCCTTTCAACTTTCAATCAGGCCAACCCACATTATCTAGGATAATCTCCCTTACTTAAAGTCAATTGATTATGGACTCTAATCACTTACACAAAATGCCTTCACAGCCCTACCTAGATTAGTGCTTGATTCAATAACTGGTGAGAATGTAGTCTAACAAAATTGACACACAAAACTGATGATCACAGAAGGCTAGCTATTTTCTACAAAAGATCAATCTGTGGTAGAGAAGCCATGGGCACTGATACCAGAAACAGGGAAAGCAGGAAAGGGGCAGGAGGAGCCTTGAGAATCCCAGCAGCATCATCGGAATTGGTGGTGGAGTGATGATCGATATATGGGACAGTAAATGTGGACAGACTAGTGTTCTACCTCACGCATGTTGAGACCTGAAAAGACTTTGCCTACCTGCTCTGGGAATAGAACTATTGCTTGTCAAATAGCTCCTCTGTGTTAGTTCTAAGTTCCAGACATCAGAGTTGATTGTAGTTTCTTTTGCGTTCTGTATTGAGTTATCGATACAACTTCATAACATGTTTAAATGCTTCTTCAGAGTTGAAAGCATTTGGCTAAAATGCTTTTTCCTCCACATTGCTATCATCCCCTTGTCTCCTGATCTTGGCTGTCACTCACTGACCTCTTGGCAAATGGCTCACTGTCTCTCCTCTGGATCCAGGCTTTTAGCCTTGTTGGAAGATTTCAGGGCTTAATTTGCTGGCTTCTCAGTCCCTTGATCTCACATCTCCGGTGACTCTTATCTCCACTCAACTGTAGCCACCAATCCCAGGGTTACAACCTGGATATTATTATTGCCTTGTTCATTAATCAAACAATCAAAACAAAACAAAACCACAACCCTGTATTCTTCTAACTCTTAAGACAACTCATACTCTACTCTTCTTCAGCATCTTTGCCTTCCATTATCTTTATTTCTATTTCCCCATCAGTCCCTGACTGTATTTCTTCTTATCCAATTTAGATTCTATGGTTCAGTACTTCAGCCCATTCTTCCCGCTGTTGACTTTCTTTCAGTTGGCTTTTTCCAGAGTTTCATTTGTGTACCTGCCCTGTTTCAACCTGTAGCACTTAGGCCATCTTGCCAACTTTCCTAGGTTTTTACATACCATGCTCTCTTGGTTTTTCTGCCTCCTTTTCTGAACACTTCCACTTTTAAGGATCTCCTTAGCTCATCTTCTTCTGCCAGAAGGTTGGTTTTCTTTGGTGGTGGTGGTGATGGGGACCAGGGGTGGGGGACATCTTTCCTGGAGTCTGTTCTTGTTCTATTTCCCAATTTAGTTTGAAAACTCTCAATTCTGTGGCCTCAAATACCTGTCCTGTAATGTTGTTATATAGATGTGTCTCAGCAAGCTTTCTAGCACTTCAGATCCAGACCTTTCTAAGTGCTTATCAGCCAGGTGCATTTGTATATATCACAGAAAACTTAGTCTCAACATGTCTAAAATAAATTCATCAACTTCTCCCTGGAATTCCTTCTTCTCTTGTGCTGTTAAATTTACTGGTGTCACCATCTAACCATTTTCCTAAGCCAGAAATCTGGATACTATTTCTACACTTCTCTCTTTCCCTTATTGTCAGTTTTACCTCCTAAACATGCTTTCTAATTCTCCCCATCTCCACTGCCTCTGAGGGATCTCACATGTACCACATATGTATGGCATTTGCCATACACTCCTAACTGGTTTCCTTGTAGCCCCTTGCCTGCCACCTAGTCTGTTCCTAAAATGCAGATCTCACTGTACAATTCCCCTAATGCCTTATCTTTTTAGCCCAGTAGTATAACAGAATGATTAAGAAAACAGACTTTGGAATCAAATAGAAATGAGTTTGAATCTCACTTATGTGCTATGTGATCTTGGACAAGTAACCAGTTTTAATGGTTTGTTCCCATATGTAAAACAGGAATAGTGATAGCAGGGTTGTTTTTGTTTTGTTTTGTTCTTCTTTACTTTTTTTTGTTTTTTAAGACTTCTTTTACTACTGCCCCTCTATGCTCCATGAAGCCACACTGGACTTCTCTGAGATCCCCAAAGGCGTTGAACACTATCCATGCTCCCAGCCCTCTGTTGCCATGTGTCAACACAGATGTCATTTCCTCTGAGAAATTGTTCAGCAACCCCGTCTGCTCTTATGTGGTTTGGGTGCTCTTGCTATGTGCTCCTGTATCTTTTTCCTTGAACTTCCTAGTCCACATACTTTCTGTCCTGTCCTGTGAATGCTCATTTACTCACTGCCTTCTCCTCCCACTCGATCATCCAGTGTCCACCCACTGTAAGTTCTGTGCAGATATTGACTACTGACCTTGACCATCTTGTTAAGCTTCCTGTCCCTGCTGTCCAGTGCTTAGCACAGTGTCTAGCAAAGTTTGAGCACTCAGTGAATACTTGATGAATGTTCACAAGATGTTCTCACTAATTCACTTATGTTTCCAACAAAGTGATCACATTGTTCCTTCTGTGGGAGAAAACATGACAAAAAATATAATTCTCCTACCTCTGTGGTGGCTCCCTAAGAACCTGACTGCTTCTAGAGAGCTGTTTACACAATCAAATCAAGTGGTATTTTGCTAGGAGGGAAAGCCCCAGGACAAGTCCCTTGTATTGACCACGAAGTTGTATGTTTTCTGTCTTTCCTTTGGAAATCTTGGTTTCAGCATAGCAACATTTTTATCCTCTCACCAGAATCCTATAAATGTAATACAGAGATGTGTTTACACTAAATCCCCAATAGATTATAACATTCGGCCTTGGATGGGTAACGACAAACCTACTTTTAGCATTACTTGGAAGGAAGTTCCTAGGTATATAACTGACAAGCATTCATGGAGAGCTGCTTCACTTTCCTGTTGAGCTTTTGGGGAGCTTTTTTTTTTTTTTAAGCAGTTCTACATGCTGAAAGAAAGTTCACAAATTTTAAAGGAAATGTGGCCCTTTTCATTAGCTTCTTTTACCTCATGCTGAGTCACGGATGAGAGAGAATTTGTAGGCGGCTGAGCTGTAGGAAAAGTAATACTGTCATTTACCCTTGCAGGCTGTTATGCTTTCCAGAAAACTTTTTCCGTAGGTTGTGAAAGTGATTAATCTGCTGTTAAAACTGACAAAGAAGGTTCTCTGATAAGAACAAGAATTAAATGAGGGATTTTTTTTTTTTTTTCCTTTAAAAAGTAAGCTCCTATTTCCAGTTTTAGACTAGGAAAAAATAGGTTTCGATGTTGTTTTTTACTTTTGGTCTTTTTGCATCTGTGTGAATTTGGTCATGGCTTAAAACAATCACAGGACATTTTCTATTTAAATTATGTCTATTTATTGGCATGGTTCATGCCTTATGTTTTATATCTAAATTATTCATTTTTACATCCTGTTCCCTCAATTTTTTCTTCCATATTTCTATATCTGGGTCTTACTTTTTAATACGCTACGCATCATCTCACTTCTCAAACCCAGATTTCTTCAACCAACTTCTTTTTTAACATTCAAACTGGTGAAGATGGTCTGCGTTCCTTCTGTGATATAAATTTCTCCCTCTCTGAAAAATCTCATTCATGTAACATTTCTACAACAGTTTAAAAAACTTGAACAAAAGTTGTTTGGTGTAATTGAAATGAAACATCATTGCCTTAAGAGTTTAGAAAATATGTTTTCATGTTTTATTTACAACACGACTTGGAGATGGAAAGCTTTTCCACTGAATTCTGGCAAATATTCATGTCATTTGAATGTTTCTCTAGGGACCCCACATTTCAGATGGCAACCTAAAGGAACAAATAAAGAAATAAATTACATGGCATGGCATGACTCAACTTTTTTATAATTCTACAGAGAACCAGTGACTCATTTCGAGAATTCAGAGTCCTCAAGAAGGTAGAATAACTTGTTAGAAGTTTATTAAATTTGTTGCCTTTAGCGTATTAATGCCTGTTTTTTTTTTAGTAACAAGTTTATATGGGTTATTGAAATGCACGGGCTTTACCCTTTTTGTTTTACATTTTAGTTCTTTGAAGGTTCACTATTTTATGTTAGGGTATGTCAGGTTATTTTCCTGTTTTTTCTTCTTCTTCTTCTCCTTATTTTCTGAAGACTTGACTTCTGAGCTTGAACCATTCCCTTGGCAACTGAATGGACTCCTGGGAGTAGAGAGGATTCTCTCACAACTCTGACAGCGTGGTCCCCAGTGAAATAGAGAAATGGATCCCTTCTGTAAGCCGGATGGACCAGTCTAGGGGACTTGGCATTCTTCTTTCTGTCCTAGAGTTTGAATATAAATACTGCTTTTGCCCCTGGGGTACAAAACTTAAAAATTTTGAAGTTGAAAATGTCCAAACCATTTACAATTGAAAAACTATTTTCCATTTACAGCTAACCATTACTGTATATTTATATCAGTATTTCATGAGGGAATAAATAGAGGACTTTTAAATGTACTGTTTTATATCTGAATTGCCAAGATTATTTCTGTTCCTTCATTAAATGTGGGTGAAATACATGCAAACACACACAGAAACACATATCTGTGTATTTATATACATATATAAATCTACATAAGGAGCAGCATTATTAGGTAACACTCCTACAGTTTCTTTATCCATCTCCAAATGCTGTCACATACTGCATCTTGTAATAAAAGATTACAGTTTTTTGGAGGGGGTCTCCTTGGGGCAGGATGAGGTATGGAGAGTTTTACATTCTGCTTTTAAGCAGAGCAAGGTCATTGCTACCTGCAGAAGTGGCTGTGTGCAGGCTTGTCCAAGTTTTCGTGACAATGTGGAATACATTTTTTAAAAAATAAATTTATTGAGAGCCCAGGGTGGTGGCGAAGGAAAAGGTCAGCACAGCCCGGAGACCAGGGTTTGCAGCTCAGAGGCTTTCAGAAGCCTGGAGAATGGGGGAGACCGGCCCGAGGGGACGGGAGTGGTGCTGACAGCCGTGTGGATGAAAGGCTGTTGGTGCTGCAGCCAGGATTCAGTGCTGTGCCTCTGAGGTGGGAGAGCCAACTTCAGGACACTGGTCCACAAGAGACCTCCCAGCTCCACATAATATCAAACGGTGAAAATCTCCCAGAGATCTCCATCTCAACACCAGCACCCAGCTTCACTCAACGACCAGCAAGCTACAGTGCTGGACATCCTATGCCAAACAACTAGCAAGACAGGAACATAACCCCACCCATTAGCAGAGAGGCTGCCCAAAATCATAACAAGTCCACAGACACCCCAAAACACACCACCAGACGTGGACCTGCCCACCAGAAAGACAACATCCAGCCTCATCCACCAGAACACAGGCACTAGTCCCCTCCACCAGGAAGCCTACACAACCCACTGAACCAACCTTAGCCACTGGGGACAGACACCAAAAACAATGGGAACTACGAACCTGCAGCCTGAAAAAAGGAGACCCCCAAACACAGTAAGATAAGCAAAATGAGAAGACAGAAAAACACACAGCAGATGAAGGAGCAAGATAAAAACCCACCAGACCTAAAAAATGAAGAGGAAATAGGCATTCTACCTGAAAAATAAATTTGTTTTTTTTATTTATTTATTTTTTGTTGTGTTGGGTCTTCATTGCTGCGTGTGGGGTTTCTCTAGTTCTGGTGAGCCGGGGCTACTCTTCATTGCGGCATATGGGCTTCTCGTTGCAGTGGCTTCTCTAGGTGCATTGGCATCAGTAGTTGTCACACATGGGTTCAGTAGTTGTGGCTTGTGGGCTCTAGAGAGCAAGATCAGTAGTTGTGGCGCATGGGCTTAGCTGCTCCACGGCGTGTGGTATCTTCCCGGACCAGGGCTTGAACCCGTGTCCCCTGCATTGGCAGGCGAATTCTTAACCACTGCACCACCAGGGAAGTCCCTGGAATACTTTTTAAACCAGAAGGAAAAGAAAATACCTCATTTGTTGTTGTTTTTATTATTGTTGAGAGTCTTAATTTGACTGTAGTATTTTTAAGTTAGGAACACTTTGACTTGACATTTTTGTTATTTATTTTAACATCTTTATTGAAGTATAATTGCTTTACAATGTTGTGTTAGTTTCTGCTGTATAACAAAGTGAATCAGCTATGCATATACACATATCCCCATATCCCCTCCCTCTTGCATCTCCCTCCCACCCTCCCTATCCCAGCCCTCTAGGTGGTCACAAAGCACAGAGCTGCTGTCCCTGTGCTATGCGGCTGCTTCCCACTACCTACCTATTTTACATTTGGTAGTGTATATATATGACTTGACATTTTTAAATGGAAAAGGTTCTTTAGATTTTATGGAAAAATCTTTTACTTAACCAAGTGCCAGAGACAAAATTTAGACCAGAATGTAGTCATGAAGCAATAGTAATGAGATATGACTGTGGTTTAGTGGGAGAAATAAAGCCCTGTAGGCAACACTACAAGTGCAGTAAATGACGAGTCGCTACTAATTAGGTCTCATTAGTCTTACCATATACTTCCCAAAGTTTTCCAGAATCTAATTGACATTAGATTCTGGAAAACTTTGGTAAGTATAGATAAGAAAACTTGATGTTACATTAATGTAAGTCTTTAGAGTATCTGTTTTAAAATTTAGAAACAGTTGATTGTGTGTGAGTGTCCAGTAAACAGCACCCATGTCACTAACATGCTTATAGAAAAGCTGTTTATGTCTCCCAAGAGAAGGGGACCCACAGAAAACTGGGTGATGTAATACATGGCAGTTGCAAATGAGTTTCTCCCTTAGTCCTAGGTATTTTCCAAGACATATAATAGACCTTAACTGTTGTTCTAAAGAAAGTTGACTGTACTGAGGACTGAAACACAAGAGGTCATTTATAGTGAGTATTTTCACGTTGTTACTCTACGCGGTCTGCAAAGCCCGAGCACCAGATGCTAAATCCTATCAAAATAATGTATCTTTAATTAAATACTATATTTGCAATACAATTAATAATGTGACCTGTTTCCATAACTTTATTAAGAAATTACCATAATTTTTGTGTAATAGGGTAATAAAAAAGCAGTGTGTTTTTTTTTTTTCTTTTTTGCGGTACCTGGGCCTCTCACTGATGTGGCCTCCCCCGCCGCAGAGCACAGGCTCTGGACGCGCAGGCTCAGCGGCCATGGCTCATGGGCCCAGCCGCTCCGCGGCATGTGGGATCCTCCCGGACCGGAGCACGAACCCGCGTCCCCTGCGTCGGCAGGCGGACTCTCAACCACTGCGCCACCAAGGAAGCCCAGCAGTGTGTTTTGAAACAGCCTTTCCTAAAGTGGTTATGTGCTTTGTGTCTGTTGAATTTTGAATTAACTAAAGAGATTGACGGCCAGAATTATCTGCTGCAGTGTACTGAGGACTTTACATTAATAAAGGGTCTTGTATTATTTTTCTTCTTTTAAAATACAATAGATTTCTTGCTTTTCGGTGGGCTCACTAGTTAAGATATTTAGGGAATAGTTCATCTGTTGGCTTTTTGCTCTCTCCCTCCCTCTAACTCTTTCTAAAAACCCCAAGCAATATTAAATAATGTCAATTTCAAGAAGTACACAGTACATTGCACTGTGATGGTTCCTAATAAATGGAAAGTCATGCTTCCGGCTCTGTGGCCATCCTTGATGTTGTTTTAATTTTCACAATGTGTTAACATGTTAATTAAATACCCCCAGTGTCCTGTGAGGAAAGAATTTTAAATGGCATCATACATGGAGGAACATCTTTGATATTTAAAAATATTATCTTTTAGACTGAGATTGTACGTGGATACAGAATAATGTATCTAGCTATGACGATAGGGCTTTAATTAAAAAAAATAGTTTGTAAGCTGCCTTTTTCAAGACTGAAAATGTCACCCTCAGCTAAACAGAAGTAATTTGCATCAGAGGTGTGTGTGTCCTTACTCTTCATGAAACAGTGTCTCTCTTCAGAAAGTAATTGTTCTCCTTGCAACGTATTTTTTTCTCGGCACTGAGAGTCCCGCTCCTGCCCTTCTTTTGCCCTAATACTTGTCTCTTAATTCTATCAGAGTAGTTGTCAACTACAGTTAAAGACAGCTGTTACCCTTCACAATCTGTCCTGATCTAATTTTGCAGACTTGTTTTAGGTACTTGCTTTTAGTGTAGAAGTGGCTAACAGAACAACTTTGGAACCGCAAAGTGTAGATTCAGACACCAATATTAGATTATTCTGTAACCTTGGGCAAATTACTTAAACTCACTAGACCTCAGTTTCCTCACCTATAAAATGGGAATAACAGGCCCTTTGCTGTACGTAAAGCACTTAGGTAAGGACTGGCACATAGGATGTCTCAGCTATTATTAAATTCCTGCCAAACTTGATTGCTCTCCTGTGTGCCCTATCCTTTTGTCTGTGCCTCTGCTCACATCTTTTGCTTGAAACAGAATCCACCCTCCTCTTGCAAGGCAGGCATGTGCAATTGTAAACACGAAGCCATCTTTGTGTCCACTCCATGAGACAGCTCAGAGAGCCCCTCTCTCTGCCTGCCAGTTTGGAGCTAATGCATCTGAAACCTTAGTAACTTCTCTTGTGTTTCTTAGTATTCTCAACTGTTATGCTATAGGCATTTGCTAGTGTTATTTTGCCTCTTTTGCTGGTATGTCAGCTCCTTGAATCCAGGGAACTCATGTGATGAATTTCATCCTGCTCCAAAGAGCCCATTTGCCTTGTGATCTGCTGTGCTTATTTAATTAGCAAAGAGTGCTTTTCTTTATATCTTATTTGAAACACTTTTGAATGTACATGGTGTGTTCTATATTTTTACATTAATCCTATCACTTCTGGGCATTGGCAAAGGTCAGAAAATTAGGAGGAACCAAAATAGATACATTTAGTCCATTTAATCAATATGTGAGTTCCTCTTGTGTTTCCTTCCCTCATTTAGCTCTCAGTAGTTTTGGAAAAGAATGACAAATTCCTTATTAAAAGAAAATGAAAGCAGATCTGTTACTTCTGTGAATGATGTTCTTTATCGATGGTTAATTAGGCAAAATATTTAAATACTATGTATACAGTTAATGCACATATATACTCTATGGAAACTGTACAGGAAACTCTGTGCATGAATGATATATTTTTTGTGTGTGATGTTCATGTGGGTTATAAACCAACAGTTCATTCTGGAAACTCTAATGCTGTTATGTCTTTAAAAATATTATACTCTGAAAGAATATTTTAACACTATATCCCATGATAAAAGTTATTTTGCGTTATTTCTTTACGCTGATAACTTGTGAGGCTTAAAACATTTTAATCCTTAGACATTGAAGCTACTTGATTATATTTTAAAAACAAATCATAAAACATGATAGTGTGGCAAATTCTATTGGGAAATGTTTTATTATTGGATTTTTTAAAGGCTGTAGACTTCATTAAAAATAACAAAATTTGACTTAAATACATGAAATGCATAGCTTGTATGTCTTGTTTGAAAATACGAAGGTTTTACTATTTGCCGCATTTTTTGCTTGATTTTATTTTTGCTTTCTTTTGTCATTGTTTTTTTGTTTGTTTTTGCAACAGTGTTTCCATGTCTGTTTCTGTTGCATTGCATAGCACTCTTGTACATAGGTTTAAAAAATCTCTGTTTCCTCATTGCTAAATGATAATTCATTTATTCTAGGGTTGTAATTTCATCATTACAGATCCAGGTAAGTGATCAAAGCAGACCAAAAAGTATGGTTTGTTTCATAATGGCTTTTTAGGTTAGGTTTTCTCTTTATAGATGCTTCTTGTTTACATAGAGCACACCTAAGAATAATTTACATATTCTTCCATATTTCCTAAAGCAAATATTCTTTCCATTGTTTTAGATAGACAAGTTATTGCAAACAAGATATTTCACTTTACCCTTCATTAGAGGAAAAACCACAGTACAGGCAAGGAGATAAATGGTTAACTGACACCTCGTTTCTGATTGGGAAATACTAGGAAGTGATGAGGGAGTATGGCAGCTGTAACCCAAGCTGCATGAAGCAATGCAAACTCAGTGTTGCTAGATGTCTGGGACTGAGTTCTACTTAAATAGACTGTGACTTCTAAGACTTAATTTAAGATTTGACATCATTGGAAAACAATCAGTTAGTGCTTTATTTAACAAAACCAAATTGGTCATGCTTTTCTAATGCCAAATCCCAATTTTGGTTGAACTATTTAGATAAAGTCTAATAAGTATGTGAAATAAATACAGTATAATTTGGGTTTTTTCCCTCTCCCTCCTGAGGGTTTATATAGGAATCTCCACAACCAGTTGATAGTGTTCCAAATCAGAGACAAGATTATATCATTGGATTTTGGCTGCAGTCAAATCATTTAGGTCATTTGGGACACGTATGTTGTGCTTCCCCACAAAATTGTCTAGCCCCTCTGTTAAAACGTATGTATGACTGCTGTAATACTTGGATTTCCCAAAAGAAACAAATCATTCACTCTGTTAAAGGAACCATGGATTACTTAATGTGAAAAACATCACTTAACTTTAACTACCAGACTCGAGACCTTCAGTTTTTACAGCCCTTTTCCATGATTCTGTTTCTCTCTGTTCTGACACCCTAGGTGTCTGAACAATGATCGTTTCAATTATATTTTCTTGGTTTCCATCAAATCAGCTACACCAGTGGATCTCGTTCGCTCTGTACTTATTCATGTTTGGAAATAGCATTGTACAAAGTAAAAGATGCTAGAAAAAGATCTGCTGGGACAGAATTTGTACAGGTATAAACTCTCTAGTTGATGCTGTGGGAGCCTTTTTCTTTCAAACTTTGCCCCTCATTTGGGCCTCATCATTTCTTGCCTGGATTATTGCCATAGCTTCTCATCTGGCTTCCTTTATGCCCTTCATAAATATATGGCTTCTAGATTAATATTTCTTTAACACAGTCCTGGTCCTATCATTCTAACATGTGGCTTCATAGCAATCTACCTGTTATACAGATAGAAGGAATATAATAATGATGATAGCGATGACAATAATAATTAGTGAATGCTCTTAGATGCTCCATCTCAAATATCAGATGTCTTGAGATAACAGAGTGGAATTCAGTATCAGAGGGTTTAACACTGAGGTATTTGGTGTGGGTCTGAATGCATGTATGTAGTGTGGCTGATAGATCATCTGATACACATGAGAAGTGAGTGGGTGGGGAGTTGACATTTTGTTAGAAGCGCATGCTTGGTGTTTTGATAAACCATTGCACCTCCTCAAATCTTTGTTATCAGAAACGTTGTCAAGAAAATATAGCATAATTCAGGACAGCAGGAAAATCTTAATGCTTTCCATCCTCGTCTTGGTTTTGCAATTAAACGTGTATGCTAAATAGGAAGTTATTGCATTTGAGTGTTCATATCTGTTAAAGCAGATTGACTACTTGGTTACCACACTGTAAACAGCTTTTCTGAAGAATTTTTAAATTTATCATTTATGATATATTAAAAGAAAAAGTAAGATATAAAACTGCATATAAACAGTGTTCACATTTAAACACCAACACCCATACCAACCACGTGCTTGCATACATGCACACATACACACAAACATACTCAGACACACACACACACAAACATACACACAAACATACATGTAAATGCATAGGAAAAAAAAGCTTGGAAATTAACCAAAATTTACAATTACTGTCACTAAGGTTTTGAATTATGAATTTTTTCATTTTCTTTATTAATTTTGTTAATATTTCCTGTATTTTCTACAATGAGTATTACTGTTTTAATGAGGAAACTGCAACTTACATGAGGGCTCACCTAGTGCTCTCATTCAGTGAGAAATGAGTGAGTTATATTATTCACTCATTATATTAATTTGTTCAAGAGTGAATTATATTATTTTGTTCAAACATCACTAAAAAATCATTGAGTGACACAATAAATAGTCAAAGTTGAATTATCTTTTTATAAGGTAAAATAAAATTTTAAATAGTTCTACTACCTGCCATCTATGATCAATGCTTCTGGGAAATTGTATGTTTTGCTGCTTTTTTTTTTTTTAAACGACTGGGGTATTGAGTGAAGAAATCTAGCAATAAAATGAAAAGCTCTATAGATTACATCTCTGGTGCCTGGGATCATTTGTGGTAATTTTTCTCTTTATTCCTGTGATTTTCCTTTTTTATCACCAAATAGTGATGCAGTCGATGCCTAGAACCCACAAGGGCAGACACACACACACACAAAATTAAGAAAAAAGAGGATAACTTCATAGTTACTTCATACTTAAATATATTTATTTATTAATTCATTAATTCCTCAGTGATGGTTTTTTTTTCTCATTTTTTTTTTCCTCAATGATGTTTTGATAGCCTGCCATGCCTTAATCTTTGTGCTACCATTTTCTGAGTGTTATGAAAGGATAATAGATGAATATTAGAATATGGTCCCTACTCTCAACTTACGTTGTTTAGCACCACAGTTCTTAAACTTGAGCGTTCGTAAGAATTACGTAAATAATGGCATTTATCTGGTATACATTGGATATCAGAGGAAGCACAGGCTAGAGGAAGATGTTTGAATTCAGCTGCTTATGTGATGTTCAAAACAGAAGGATTTTTAGCCAGCACTTGAGGCAGAGGAGCTGAGGAATGGAGAAGATAGGGACTTGCCTAATGTCTTCCAGTAGTTACAGAGTAAAATAAAGGACCATGGCCCTTGGCCTCTTAAGACAGTGCTTTTTGGCTGGCTCGAGCTCAGCTCTCTGTTTAAAAAATGAATGGGTTGCAGTGGAGCAGTGTTTTCCAAGTAGCGTTTGTCAGACTTCTGGGAATCTGAGAAGTTTCCACTGGTTTTCTGCCTGTTTTCCCTGGCTATAGTTGAATTCATTGAGGCCAGGAACCATAACTTGTTACCCAGCAGTTGGCAAAATTCCTGGCATTTAGAAGGTGGTCAGTTAATGGTTGATGACTGTATGAATGACACCGTTTTTCAAAAAAAAATTTTTTCTTAAGTCATATATTTAGGGGCAACTAATGTATTTCTCTGCTATTGTGTGGCTTGGGAAAATGCAGTGTGTTCTCTGAAAGGAAAAGATATTTGGAGGTACGATTTTTTTTCTGTGTAAATAAAGCTATTTTATCTTAAATATTAGTATACACATTCATTTTATAAAACAAAATGAAAGGGAAAAATGTCTGTTTTCTTAATAATAACCACTCAGTGTTTTTTCTTATTCAGATATTGGAGTTAAGTCATGCTATATGTACAAGTTTTATGTCCTTTTATTTTCTTGTAACATTATAACATAAGGGGATTAGCACGTATATAGATCTTGAGATGTTTGAAAGTGAATCTTGAAAATAGGATCAGAATGAGAAGTGTCTCAGTTTATACACCATTACAGAGGACCTCAGGTATCAGAGTTCATGGAATCAAAGGCTTTCCTGAGATGCTCTACGTGCAACCAGAGATCTTTGAATTCTTCCATTCAAATCCCCTCATCTTTTTATAAGATGAAATTGAGGAAATTGAGACCCAAAGAACAACATAAGTGAATTTGTTTTGACCCAGGGCTTTCAGACCTTGTTGTCCCAATTTAAATTTGTGTCCCAAAGAATATTTATCTGTATTTGTTAGTGTTTTCTATTTTGTAATGCTAAAAAGAAAGAAAAAAGGATAAAACAACTCTTCATTTTACCTTTGGAAGGAAGTTCCACTGAAGAAATGAGCCCCCAAAGGATTGAACTCTATCAGCCATTTGTAGGATTTCAGGTGTTGAAGGGTTTTAGTAGTGGTGCTGCTACCCTGATCTTGGCCTAGCCATCATTCCCTTGCTCTTCCACAGGGCTCGGTCACCATGTGCCATGGCCAAAATAATGGTGGTCCCTCCCATGAGCCGTCTTCAGATTTCCAGCTGACAATGTCTATCTAGAAAAGAGAAAACAAATTCTTTACTACTTCATATTTTAGCACATTTACCACACTGCATGATCTAAAATATCATACGGACTCTATCTGCAAAGCTTTCAAAAATATAAATGGACAGAATAGCATTGAGTGGTTTGAGGGACCATTCACACCAGGACTATTGTTGCTCTTGTCATTGGTATTTTAAGGAGACTATCCATATATTGGAAAACACTGTGCCAGTTTCCCTTCACATCTGAAGTTATAAAAACTCAATCCTATTACCTAAATAGTTGTGCAGAGAAAGCGAGTAGGGAGCTACCTTAAGTGTGTTCTCTGTGATTGAGTGACAAAGACAGGCGTGAGAGAAACCTTTGCTTCCAGATCAACTCCTCCATTGCCTCACCCTTTTTTGGCCACACCAACGGGCAGAAATGAATCTACCCCCATGTGGTCATTGCGGGATTTATCCGGGCATTTGCTGAACCTGCTCGCAATTTATTTTTATTTCTTCCGATAGACGTGGATTTGGCACAGGAGAGCGAATTCTTTCTGGAACAGCAGATGTGCCTGGTGCACTCGTTTGCTATAACCATTTGTGCTGTGGTTGAAAAAACATTTTTTTAGGAGTGCAGAATTGTTGAAGGGGGAGGGTTAAAAAACCGAAACCATTTTAGCGATTGTGCAAAGTTAGAATGTGAGTAATTTTGCTGCAGTTAGTCATTATGTGCTTTCATAGCTTGTTTTACAAGGATAAAGGGATGTGTACAGGTTTGGTGACTAGAGCTCTTATTTGTCCCTAATAGTTGCTCTTTACGAAAACATTTTCTACCCTTTCTCCTACTTGGTGACAAAAGTGCTCTCTCCTTAGAAATTATACCCTTCTGTGATTCAGCCCTTTTATCTGTCTACAGTAACTGGACAAACAGCCTGCATTTCTGAGAACAAATATATTAGGAGAAGAGAAACTTCATTTTCCCATACAATCTCTAATATGGATGATGTATATTCAAATCATAATAATGTAGTGATCATTTAAAAATGAGCCTTTTTTCTGCAAAAAGGAGGGAAAAAACCCAGCAAACATCTAGTGACCGTGCCGTGAGCTTATTGTGCTGTAAATACGGTATCCTTGCAGCATTTTATTTGAGGTAGTCAATAGGTCTTAGCAAAGTTTTGCTCGCCGTATTCTCTGAGAACTGTAACACGCCGTCTATAGCTTTTCTCTTTACTTGTTCTCGGTCACCCAGATTCCTTTGGACATATGTGAACGAAGGGTCTGTTTGTTTCCACTGAAGCAAATATAGCCACTTGCTCGCACTGGTGGCTTCCCTCACTGGATTCCACTACTATTTTGGAAACTCCTGTATGAAAACACAGCAACCCAACCTGTCCCCATTTGAGCCTCGTGGGTGATTTCCATGCAATACTGCCCAGTGTCTATATACTGAGGTTCACTTTTGTTACAAAGCAAAACTGGATTTGTTGCCTTTTGGTAAGCTTGTTACTAAGTCGGGTCATTCTGGTGTGATGGCAGGAACACTGGTATTAGAGTTCCAACAGTGGTCTTGGAAAGCTGGATTCTAATTCTGACCTGTCAAGGCCTTATCACCTTGGGCGAATCTTTCCTGAGTCTAGTTTCCTTGAGGAGAAGGTAGAAATTTATGACCTTCAAATTCCTTCAAGCTCTAATACTCTGTGATTCTGTAAAGAATATCATGTATTTTAGTGATATACAACTAAGTCAACTTTATTTTTTCTTATAAATTCCTTTGTGTCTACATCTGCACCAGATAGCTCTCTTCAGACTGTCTCAAAGGTGACCACATTTTAACTTCCACCCTGACAGGCAAACTTCAGCAATGAGAAACCCCTACAGGGCTTGGGGGTTTCCTGGAAGGATCTCACTCTTTTACTTATCTTTCTGTCTTTTAATGGCTTCTGAGTAGCAACAATAGACTGGAATGGTTGGTTCTATCATGGTAGTTGATTATAACCAAAAGCTACTGAACCAGCCTCACCACATTTCCTATTACCTACAGCTAAGAAACCTAAAATGCATAAACTAACTCAGAATACTTTTAAAAAATTAGATTGAATTACAGAATCCTCTATCATACTTAAATACTTCTTGGGTAAATAACTAAGGGTTTGGCTTCACAAAGCTGGTGAGAAGGGACTTCCCTGGCGGTCCAGTGGTTAAGACTCCATGCTTCCACTACAGGAGCGTGGGTTCAGTCCCTGATCGGGAAACCAAGATCCTGCATGTTGCGTGACTTGGCAAAAAAAAAAGCTGATGGGGAAAGTAGAAGAGTATGGAGTGGTTAACATTTAGCCAACTACCGCCATTCTTGTTTTATTTCATTGAACCTCTCTTTTGTAGAGTTTGTCAATAATGCATTCTTGAAATCATTCATTCATTGAATAAATACGTATGGAGTATATTTTTGCTGGACATTAAGTATATGTTGAATGAGAAACACAAAGTCCTTGCCTGTATGAAGCCCAGAGGGGAAGATGACATTAAAGAAGGAATTGCGAAACAGTGGACAAGGGCTGTCATAAGGGAAGTACGGCCTGTTAAAGGACACCAGTGATGGACACCTTACTGAGACATGGGGACTCAGGACTGACTGGCTTTCCAGAGTGTCATTCATTTGAAACCTGAAGGATGAATACTGGTTAGGAGTTGGGAGATGAGGCAGTTCGGAAAGCGTCCAAGTCCAGTAACTGCAGGATGGCTGGAGCATCAAGTCCCAGGGGGAGGGAAGGAAGAGAGGAGACTGGAAAGCAAAGCGATGGCTGTATCAGGAAAAAGAAATTGAACTTCATCCTAAGAACAATGGGAACCTTTGGGAGATTTAATAAAAGAGGCAACGATCAACTTGGATTTTAGGAATATTCTGATTGCAGCAGAGTGTACTAGGGACCGATAAGAGGCCATGTTTAAAAATACCTGTATCCGCATATGTGTGTATGTATGCGGCATACATATATATGTATATATACATATTGCAGTAAACTAGGGCACCAGTGATGGTGGACAAAACTAGGGTATCAACACATCAGTAGTGAGCATTGGAAAGGCTGAAGGTAATTACGACATGGAATCAACAACCTTTAAAATACCAAGGGGAGAAAAATTAGTATGGACATATTTATAACACTGAGTCACATTACTATAAGTCTCTGAAATACCTACTAACCTTAAGTATTACTGGTTTACAATTTTATCAGTATACATATGCACTCTTACTTTACTTTTCTTTATAGACCATTGTTTTGAATACCTGTTTCCTTGCTTACCAGTTGTATAACATTCCGTCAGAACAATGCACCATGTTTTTCTCAAGCATCCTCTACTATTTTATTTTTAGACATACAATCAGTGTAAGTTATGGGCATTTTAATGGCTCTTCATTGCCAGTTTACCCACCAGAGGAATTATTCCAACTTCCGGTGCTACCAGTCGTGTAACAATGCACCTTCACAATCGTATTCTCACAGAGAGGGTGTTTTATTATTTCTTGACTAGGTGCTTCAACTCCAGGTGCTTTTCACTAACCCCCTGGCCTGATTGGAGAAAAGCACATGGGCCCTTGAGGGGATGACTCAGTGCATGAGGTCACTTGCTATGGGAGTAGGCTCTTCTCTTGCCACATTCCTAGATTATAGAACACACTCAGATTGAATTAACGCTCATCACAGTGGCGTTTTATCCAGTGCGACTCCCATGCATGCTAAGGACTAAGTGTTCTGTACTGTACGGGTATTTATATAAATAGGAGCCCTGGACACCTCTCCAAGCCAAAACTGTTGACATACCACCTTATTTGATGTTTATTGGGGGGAAAACACTCCCTAAAATACTGGCTTTCTTGGTTTTAACATGATGACATGCTAGTTTTATGAACATGTGGGTGCAGGGCCCACCTGGGTCGTTGCTTCTCTGTTGAATAGTTAGGGATTAAGAAAGGAGGACTTCAGGCAGCATCTTGGTGCTCCCAACTGCCTTGATTTTATTTCTGAGAAAACAAGTTGAGGTACTGGCATCCATGTCTTCAGTTGTCCAGGGAGCCCTTTGTCTTCGAAGTATCATATACCATTCAGAATGCTGTGAGAATTAATTAAGTGGAGAGTTTCTAAGACAAAAACTGCCCTGGACTACCACACCAGACTGTACTGCTTTTTCAATCTCAGCCTTCTGAAGTTACTGAGAATAGCCCCTCGCTAGCTGTGGTACGTGTTCCCAAAGCACTGCAGTGTGAAGTGAACAAGTACTGATACAGTGCATGGAAGTAAGACGTTTTTGTATCCCTCTGACAAGAGCTCTTTGGGGGACTTGTCAGGTAGGGGTGTGTGTGTGTGTGTGTGTGTGTGCGGTTTAGGTGTCCATCAATGACTGAAAATTAGCATATTAGTAGTGTCCCCATCCCCATATTGGCAGCATTGTTTTGAACTCAGTGGCACCAGTTAAAATACTGTGATTTTAATTTCAAAAGTAATCTTTGAGATCACTTTAACCATTCAGCAGTTTTCCACTGCTATTCATGAGGTAACTTTTTCTTTTAATGTAGAAAATTCAAAAACATATGAAGACAAAAATAAAAATTTCTGTTAATTGTATCAGCTGATGCCATTTTTTAACCTTTTAAAAGTATTTTAGGGCTTCCCTGGTGGCGCAGTGGTTGAGAGTCCGCCTGCCGATGCAGGGGACACGGGTTCGTGCCCCGGTCCGGAAAGATCCCACATGCCGCGGAGTGGCTGGGCCCGTGAGCCATGGCCGCTGAGCCTGCGTGTCCGGAGCCTGTGCTCCGCAACGGGAGAGGCCACAACAGTGAGATGCCCGCGTACCGCCAAAAAAAAAAAGTATTTTAAAATCATTTTTAATTTTTCTTATGTCCCTTCCTTTTTTTCTATGTACACACAGACACACCCAAGCTGGGATACTACAATATTATTTTTTGGTGTCTATTAATTTTTAAAGTAAGTTATTTCATATATTAATTAAAATATATATTTACATGCATATGTATGTATGTATATATGCACACATCAGAGGACGATCTATATATATTTTTCACAGTATGTGATTGTGTTAGAAACTTTGGAAAATAGGAGAAGTATATGCTCCAAAATCACCCCCTTAAATTAACCACTGTTATCGCTTTGGGAACAAATGCTTCTAGCTCTATGCGTGTGTATGTGTATATGAGAGATACAGATAGATGCATATATTGATTAACACATATAAAACAATGTTCCCTAATGTGATTTTAAAATGTATAAAATTGTTGATTTTTCTTTCTTTCTTTTCTTTTTCCTTTCTTTTCTTTTCCCTCCCTCTCTCCCTTCCTTCCTTCTTTCCTTTCTACTATAGTAAGATATACATAACAAAATTCACCACCTTAATCATTTTTAAGGATACATTTAAGTGGCATTAAGTATATTCACATCGTTGTGCAACCATCACCACCATACATCTTCAGAACTTTTTTTTCCCCCAAACTGAAAATGCATATCAATTAAATAATTACTCCTCATTTCCCCCTCCCCGACCACCCTGGTAACCACATTCTACTTTGTCTTCATGAATTTGATTACTTTAGGTACCTTATATCATTGGCATCATACAATATATGTCCTTTTGTAACTGGCTTATTTCACTTTAGCGTAATGTTTTCATGGTTCATTCATGTTTTAGCATGTTTCAGAATTTCTTTCCTGTTTTAGGCTGAATAATACAACCTTGTATGTTTATACTACATTTTGTTTATTCATTCATCTGTCAGTGGACACTTCGGTTGCTCCCACATTTTTGGATATTGTGACTAATTCTGCTATGAACATGGGCATACAGATGCTTGTTAGAGTCCCTCCCTGCTGTGAGCTCTTTGGGGTATATATCCAGAAGTGGAGTTGCTAGATTGTTGCTATGTTTTGAAACATTTTAATGATACTGTATTCCATTATATGAATATACCATCATTTATTTAACCAATCCCCATGTATTGATTATTTAAATTGCGTATAATCTTTTACTTTTATAAATTACATTACCATGAACATTTCTTGAAATCTGAAGATTTAAACATCCATGGTATTTCCTTAGGTTAAATTCTTAAAAGGTAGAGACTTTGTTAGGGCTTCTGATACATATCACCAAATTAACCCACAGATTGCCCATAGGCAGTTTATAGAAACAAATATCACGTTGGTTCCTAAGTCTAAATTATATAAACATTGCCCTTTGAAGACAATTGGGATAAAAGCCTCCCATCACCCATAGCCCCCAACTCCAGGTATGATTCCCTATTCTGCTTAACAACAGAACCTAAAAATGTGGTTCTTGACTCTGGTATCAACAAAAAAAGCATTTGTTCCTCCCCTTTTTAATTTCCAGATTTCACTCCCCAAGTGGATGGGTCTAAGATAATTTGTATCTAAAAAGCTCTAATGCAAGATACTTGGTATTTAAAGAGTGCTCAATGATTCTGTTGTGCAGTCAGACTTGAGAAGCGCTTCTCTAAACGTAGAGTAGCATATTCATATATTGTTCTCTTAGTCTGTTGGGTTGTTTTCTAGCTCACGGGGTCATCTATCAAGTGGATAGGGTGTGACTCGAATGAGTGAGGAATGCAACCATCAGTATTAAACCCTGAATCATGGAAGATAATCAGTGAGGGGACTCAAGAAAGCAAAATTAAGTTATTTTCTATATTAAGGCCTTGGAGAAAATGTTAAGTAATTTTTCTTGAGCAAAAAACAAGTAGCAAATAATGTATGCATGGCTTTATAACTGAAATGGGTAAGCCGTGGTTCGTTTTTTTTTTTTTTTTTTTTTCTCACTGTATAAACTCCAACACCAAGCCTGTCCATTCATTTATCCAGTCATGAATTGTTAAGTACCTACCTGGTGTGAATCCTTATGATGAGATCAAGCTCTTTTTGGCCAGTAAAACTTACTGCAAGTATTCAGAATTTACCCTTAGAATCACTGGATTTTGAATGTCCTTCTGACTTTTTTTGTAGAGGAATAAATAGTATTAGAAGAACAAGAAGTGTGACATGCTCCCCTCAACTCTGTGCCTTGTCCAGTGAAGCTCATTTCTTGTTCGGGTTATAGAAAGACTCTCATTTGAAGAAAAAGATAGGAGGAGAAAATGACAGTATTCCCTGGTCTTCTTTGTTGTTCCGATGAGGAGTCCGTCTGGAGAAGTAATAGGAATTTTTCAGTGTCACTCAATTCTAAATAGTGGCAAAGCTGGAACTGTTTTCCCCCTGAGCTCTACTGCATGACCCTTCAATTTAATTGCTCATCCTCCCTGGTGATATTTCTATCTGCCAGTGTCCTTAACTGAGAATGGAAGTTGCAAACTTTGGCTTCCTGGTGTTTGCAATCAGTCAGTCAATCAATCATGAGCAAAGCTGTAAAGTCAGAAGAGGAGTGTCGGATCCATTTTTTATACGACAGCAATCAGCTGGCACAGTACAGCAGCTGCCTTAGACTATGAACTCTTACTGTGTACAGTTCATGTCACTCTATTGTTTCCCAGATAACGGCACTGAGTATCACTTGCTGTCTGTTGTCCCACTTACTCCATTATTTTTCTTCTAGGAGAGAAATATTTTTCTGTACCCACATAGACTGAGAAGGCCTCTTGTTTGTGTTTTTGTGAATTTCTCATATGTGGTTTATTTTACTTTTTCTTTACCCGAGAGAGGTAGAATTGTTTTTAAAACTTCTAACTATGGAATAGGCTGCCTGGGTTGAGTCCTGGATCTGACACCTGCTAGCTGTGTAACCTTGGGCAGTTACTTAATTTCTCTGTACTTCAGTATCTTCATCTGGGAAATAGGGGTAAGTAGTAGTTTCTGTCTCAAGGGTACTTGTGAGGAGTAAGTATAAACTGCATTGAGTACAAAATATTTACGGAAAGTAAATGTTACATAAGTGTTTGCTATTATTATACATCTTTTTAAACATACCAGTAGGTATTTTAATTTGTTTTTACTGCCACAGTAATATACAGATAAAATACATAACTACAAGTGACAAATGGTCATCAGGTCTTGTTCAAATAACTTGAAACAGTTGTCATGAAAAGAAAATTGAAGTTGAAATATTTGTAACCCTATCTTCTAACAAATCAACCATCTCTCTTTCCATAGTTTGTCTGGTCCTTGTCCATATGGAAATACCATTCTGTGTAGCCTCAATTGTATTGTACACATGATTGATTTCCCATTCTATGTTTTTCATTTAATATTTACATTTTCATTTAGCATCTTAAGCATGTTTTCATGTCTTTATAATAGCTGGAATCAAAATGTAATGAAGGAGCTTTGAGTTTTATGTTGCTGTGTATATGTCAGGCTTTAGCTTTTGTATATTTTCCCCTTTGTTACCTTAGAAAGTTTCCTTTCTAAGTAGAAATCAGTTTTGCTCATTACACCAAATTTTGTCAAAAAATTGAATGAATTAAGAATTATTTGAGTGCAGTGACTTTGATTCACTTTGTCTTATTGTGACTCCAGCAACTAGGTCAGTGCCTGACACAGAGCAGAATTTCAATAATTCTTTGTTTAATAAATACCTTGGATTCATTAAATTTGAGGAGATTGGGATATTGTAATTATTTGATAGTTAATTCAAAATGTGTTTCTTTTCAGTACATGTTAAAGATTATTTTAAAATGCTTTAGTCTCTTTCTTTTCATGGTACTTTTTTTTGTGTGTGTGGTACGTGGGATTTGATAGTTAATTCAAAATGTGTTTCTTTTCAGTACATGTTAAAGATTATTTTAAAATGCTTTAGTCTCTTTCTTTTCATGGTACTTTTTTTTTTTTTTTTTTTCGGTACGCGGGCCCCTCCCTGTCGTGGCCTCTCCCATTGCGGAGCACAGGCTCCGGATGTGCAGCGGCCATGGTTCACGGGCCCAGCTGCTCCGTGACACGTGGGATCTTCCCAGACCGGGGCACGAACCCGTGTCCCCTGCATTGTCAGGCAGACTCTCAACCACTGCGCCACCAGGGAAGCCCATTCCGTGGTACTTTTATTTAAAATTTGCCCATTGACTATTTCTGTAGGAGTTTGAGCTGGCATCAAGTAGAATTTACATATACAGTCTGACCATTGAAATGAAAATAAGCACCTCAAATGCTTCTTTGAAAGATAGTAGTGTTAATAAATTCAAAAGGTAAAGTCCTTAAACTGTTTAGAGGGAGGGAGAGACTAATGAGATTACTGTAATTAAGTGCGCAGGAACACATTACTCATTGGGGGACTTTTGCAGAAACTAACGCCTGTGGCCATAATACGCCTCCAGTCAAAAATGTGTTAAATAATGTAAACTGGTACAGCCACTATGGAGAACAGTATGGAGGTTCCTTAGAAAACTAAAAATAGAGCTACCGTATGACCCAGCAATCCCACTACTGGGCATACACCCTGAGAAAGCCATAATTCAAAGAGTCATGTACTACAATGTTCACTGCAGCTCTATTTACAATAGCCAGGACATGGAAGCAACCTAAGTGTCCCTCGACACGTGAATGGATAAAGAAGATGTGGCACTTATATACAATGGAATATTACTCAGCCATAAAACGAAACGAAATTGAGCTATTTGTAGTGAGGTGGATGGACCTAGAATCTGTCATATAGAGTGAAGCAAGTCAGAAAGAGAAAAACAAATACCGTATGCTAGTACGTATATATGGAATCTAAAAAAAAAAAAAGAAAAAATGGTTATGTTGAACCTAGGGGCAGGATAGGAATAAAGACGCAGACCTAGAGAATGGACTCGAGGACACGGAGAGGGGGAAGGGTAAGCTGGAATGAAGTGAGAGAGTAGCATTGACATATATACACTACCAAATGTAAAATAGATAGCTAGTGGGAAGCAGCTTGGTGCTTTGTGACCGCCTAGAGGGGTGGGATAGGGAGGGTGGGAGGGAGACGCAAGAAGGAGGGGCTATGGAGATATATGTATACATATAGCTGATTCACTTTGTTATACAGCAGAAACTAACACAATATTGTAAAACAGTTATACTCCAATAAAGACGTTAAAAAATGTGTTATATCAGAGTTCCTTGATTGTCAAGTAATAAGAGAAATGAGATAGCTCACATTTTACATATTTGGTTGTAATCTGACAAGAGAAATGCACTTTTCTTGGGAGACCATTACTTATTTATTCAAATGTTTGTTACATGCCTACTATGTACTATGATATGAAAAAGCCAGTGGAAAAGCAGCAGCGAATAAAAGGGACAATCTCTAACTTTATGAGAACAGACATACACAAGTGTGATACGTGTAGAAGAGCTCACTGTGCCAGAGGATTTGGGCAGAGGTTCACTGAGGAATCTGACACTCAAACTGAGACTTCAGGGGTTCTTAGGAATTAGCTAGATATAGAATCCAGAGAGAGGTGGCAAGACCCAGAGGTATTATCCATGAGACAGGAGAGAGTCTAGCACATCAGATATGAAAGGAAGTCAGTGTCAGAGAGTAACATGACATGTACCTCTTGAGAGTGACATGACATGTACCTCTCAGGGAGAGACAGAAGAAATAGACTGAGTCCAAATCACTCTACTAAACCACTGAAGATTTTTAAGCAGGAAAGTAATGTGATTAAATCTGCATTTGAGAGAAATCACTCTTCCTACAGAATGAAGGATTCATTGAAGGGGAACAAGCATAGATACTGGGAGACCAGTTTGGATGCTGTTGGATAATTCCTGGTGAGAGGTGGTGGTGTCTTGGAATTGAATTACAGCAGAGGAAATGGTTGAAATGCAGACAACTTTGAGAGAGATAGGATTTCCTATTTAGGGAATAGGATCCACAGGATTTGATACTTGAATGGGATGTGAAGGAGAGGCTGAAGAATGACTCCTAGTGTTTCTCATTTGAACAGTGCTGGGGTGGATGAGAAAACCAGATGAAAGGCATGAAAAGCAGATTCAAGGGAGATGATAAAACAGTTTTTAACATCTTGAGCCTGAAGAGCGAATGAGACATCCAAGTAAACACATGAAATAGACAGTTGAATATTGGGGTCTAGCATTTCAGGTACAGATGGATTCTGGAGAGAGAACTTCAAGAGAGTCATCATACATAGGAACTATTTCAAGTTGTGGGCGTGGTCCTGGAGAGAGTTAATAGAGGAGAGGAGGTCCTGTGTCAGATAAAAAGGATCTTGATTCAGGGGCGATTGGGCAATATGTTGACTAACGTTGTCAGTAGCACTTTTATAGAAAGATTGGAAAAGTACTTTTAGCAGAAAGCTAGCAAGAGCCTGGGTCCTTGCTGTCACTGTTGAACAGACATAGTGGTTCTTGGCTGCCCTTTCTATTACAAAAGACAAATTTCTGTCTCTGGCCGTGATAATTTGATTTTCTGTAGCTTACAGTTTGACTTCTTCCCAACTTATAAAACATGCAAGTCAGTTATGAAAACCCTGTAAGGTATTTGCTTTAATGGAGGTATGTACAAAGCCCATTGGCGGTAAAGCCAGAGGACCATAGAAAACCCCCAAAATCCTTTCAGGGGATTTTTATGTCTTTTTATGTTTTTATTTTTCCATTAATTATTTTGTAAATATCTTCAACATGTAAAGCTCTTTTAGGCTAATGGGAAGAGGATAGGATGTCTCCCTGTCCCCCAGCAATTTATAGTCTGGTATAGGGGCTAATACATAGTAACTGTTGAATGGATGTCTCCAGACTTCCGGAAAGACATTACAGAAGAGGCACCATTTGATCAGAGACTTAAAGAATCAGTAGGCAACTTCCAGGCAGAAGATGGCTATGTTTGAGCTGCAGATGAGAAACATGGAGAAGAGTCATAAAGAACAAACTGTAGACTATAGAAGGAGGTGCTGGTGGACAGATATGAGTACACACATGAGTGTATGGTCTATTCCCATCTCTACATAAGCCTAAGATTAGGCTTAATATGCTGTGACTAATATAGGAAATAAGGAGGTGTCTAGATAGAAAGGCAAGGGCTAGATTGGAACGTCCTTATAAAGTGTATTTCAAAAAGGGAGAGAGAGTACACCATGATAAAAAGAGTTCCACACAAGGCAGAGTCATTGGCAAATCTGGATCAGCAGAGAGCTGGGATCAGATAGTCACGTTAGAGAGATCACTGTGACAGTATTGAGGAGGAGATATGAGAGAGAAGTGAGGTTAGATCATGGCAATAAACAGCTCTGAGAAGTGATGATGGGAGCCAGAACTAGGAGAGAGAAAGTGAGACGGGGGTAAAGTACAGGGATGCCAGAAGTAATCAGGGCTTATATAGAAGACATAATAGTAGATTAGGGGTGTGTGCGTGTGTGTGTGTGTGTGTGTGTGTGTGTGTGTGTGTGTACGTACATGCAGGGTGTGTTCAGGGAATGGAAGGGTCAATGGTGAGAGGGATATAGGAATGTAAGATATTATTCCGAGTTGGGCAGAAAGGAAGTTGAGGGCCTGCTCCCAAAGGTGAGCACGAGAGGTTCTCTTACAGCCCTTTGTCTGTTCTTGTCTCATGGCCACAGCCAGTTCTGCCTGGTAGTGGAGACATCCGTTCAAACAGTAATTGATCAGTCCCTCTACCAGACTACATACAAACTCCTGGGGGACAGGAAGACATGCGCTTGCGCTATTCATCCTGGGACACTATCCTCCTCCCATTAAGCTTGCTGAGCTTTCCATGTTGAAGATGCTTAGAAAATAATTAATGGAAAAATAACCACATAAAAACACTGCTACAGAGATATTCAAGTCTCAGGGAAAAAATATGTATATACGTGTGTGTATATATATATATATATATATATATATATATATATATATATATATCTGTATGTGTGTAATTTTTAAAATGTGCTTGTTTTTCAAAATGAAAATGTTAAATCATGATAAAACTTCAAGAATTCTTGCAAAGAACAAAAAAGAAATGAAATGCCAAAAATAAATATTTGGAAGTGCCTACTAATCCAGTAAGTAGAAAAGATTCGCTGTGTATTTAATTGAATATGTGGGCCAAGAAAGTGTTGCCATAGCTTTCTTTTATCATCAAGAACATAAATAAGTATGCTTTAAAATGATTCCTGTTCTTTACCCCTTCCACCTCCAATGAGGTAAAGAATTTAAAATTGCAAAGGAAAAAAATAGAGCTAAATGTGCTATTTTCACACACGTAGTTTTGAAATAGAAAATACTCAGAAACATGCCGGCACATACATAGCAGAATTCATAATAACGTTGTGAGAAACCTTCTCATCTAGGGAGATATTTCCTAGAAGATAGCAATGGCTCCTGAAATTGCTCCCTGATGCCTTCCTTCAAAGACTTTAGGAATCTGTAAGTAGTGAATGTGTGTGCACATGTGTGGATGTTCACCAAGAAAGAAAAAGTGAAAGAAATTTGTTGAAAAAAGTTGCTTCTAAGGAGTTAGGTCTGCATTCTTTTTTGTTTACTTTATGAATGTGATTGGTTTTCATCTTCAAAGTATGTGACTTGAAGTATCTGTTTTTGGGGCAGACTCCTTTCCAGCTGCGGCCCAGAGTACGCCTGTCATTAGCTCGGTTGTTCAGTCACTGTCTCCATTTATAGTTGGGTTTGTAAAGTGTTTAAAATAGGAACTCTGGGTTTCTGCTGATCTTGAGTCATCAAAGAAAAGCAAAGCTTTATTCCTTCTTATATTCAGTTCCATCCATGTAGACATTTTTTTTTTTTACATTTATCAAGTTTAATTTTTATTTCTCAGGAACTTTTAACAAATTATAATAAAACGATAGATTTGTTAACTGCTTAGTAGAGGGTGTAACACAGTAAACTCTTGTAAGCTGTAATTATTATACATAACAATAATAATAACAATCGTTATTATCATCATCTTTCAAAAATACTCCATCAGTGATTTTGCACAACTCTGTACACCTGAACACTGATAACACTTAAGCACTTTTAAAACAATGCTTTTATCAAAATTTCATAGCACAGTAGCATCATTTTTTTAAAGCCTTGATTGAACTCTTTATTTGATAAATTATCTCTGTTTCATTAGTTGTTTTGTCAGGTTTTTTTTTTCCTTTGAAACAAATTCCTCTGCCTTCTCATTTTGCTTAACTTTCTCTGTCTCAATGAAATTTGATGAAACAGTTACCCATCCCAGTCTTGAAGAGGTGTCCTTGTGTGAGACCATCCCTATACAGTCTACCCAGTGGCTTTGGTGGGAGAGCTGTATCTGAAGTGAGCACGAGTTACATCTTTCCCCGGGGTGTGCTGGCAGCTATCACCTTGGTAGGAGGCGGGGCTGGAGATGGAGGGGCTAGGGCCAGAGCCAGGTGTGAGCCAGGACTCCTCTTCTGTTCAGTGGCCAGTACCACGCTAATGGGGGGAAGAGTCAGTCCCCAATGTGGCTATTTTTTAAGACCGACATGGTTGACTAGAAAAATCTAACCTTACTTTTTTTTAGGTTCAAACTGACTCTTCCATACTCTCTGCTACAGAATGTCAGGGTCTTACTGAGCATTTATTTAGGAATTTCTTCAGGATATATATTTTAACAAACCACTTAATGTGGAAACTGCATCTTCTGTTGGGTACTATTGGGACGACCTTCATACAGAAGGGAAAGGCTACTCCACCAAGACAAGAATACTCAATGATGCTTAAATTACAAAAGGAAATGGCAGGTTTGCTCCCTCAGAGGCTATCAAAAAAGGAAAACAGATAACTCTATTCAACAGCTTTCTGTAACTTAACAGAAAACTGAATCTAGAATTACAAAATCTCTAGGAAACTACAATTGAGACAAATCACAAATATGACAGGAAAAGATAGCCGTCACAGTCAGATCCCAGTGAAAATGATAGCACACAGAAACTAGTCCCTTTCAAGGAGCTGATTTATAAATGCATTGTGTACATAGGTCCACTTGGGTATAGAGAAGCCATTAGGGACAAAGTGATAATCTGGGGCTAGCAGAGTCAGAACTGTCATCTCCCTAGGTTCAGGAGGACCAAGGGGGAGAGCAGTGATTTAAATAGGAGGCGAGAGTGTGGTAGAAGAGAGATCCAAAAAGGACCAATGACCCTCCTTGGCTGACAGCTGGGAACTTCACAATCAGGTTCCCAGAAGACATGTGGCTCAAGAGTTTACTGGTGTCTCTCCACAGGGGCACTGTTGTCATCTTGGGTTTGACAGTGATGTGTTTTTGCCTTTTAACCATTCAATGAAAATAGAATCCCCTAATCACTGTGACAGTAAAAAACATTGCCACACATTTCTAAACTCTCCCTGGTGGCTAGGTGATTTCCTCTCCAGTTGAGAACCGCTATACAGAGAATTCCCTGGCAGTCCACTGGTTAGAATTCCATGCTTCCACTGAAGGGGGCATAAGTTTGATCCCTTAGTTCCAGGATACCTGGTCCGGGAACTAAGATCAGGCATGGCCAAAAAAAAAAAAAAAGAACTACTATATTTTAACCAAATATCCCTGAAATGTTTTAATCTTTATCTCTGGATCAACCTAGATCACCAGAAAGCTCTTCCCGGAAAGCCATATGTCTAAATCAGTATACTTGTATGTTATGGTGGGGACAGGATGGCTGTACTATCTCCAGCCCCACATCCACATCCCAGGCAGGAAGGAGAAAAAGGGAAAAGTAGGAAGGGATCATGCTGTGTCAGGAGAGCTCTAGCTTTTCCAGAAATGCTTCGCATACATCTCATTGGCCAGAACTGTGGCACATGGCAACTCCTACCTGCAAAGTAATCTAGGGAAGAGTGGGCACATTGCTGCCCCAAACAAAACTGAAATTTTTTGAGTAATGAAGAAGGGCGGTGGGTATGGGGAAGCGGTTAGCATCTGCCCCACATATATGTATCTCTGATGGCTTGGTGTGGGCAAATGACACTAGAGTAATATAAAGTCTTGTGTCGTTTCTTCCTGTACATACTAGAATTGACCTGGAAATTAATGAACAACCGAATTAAGGTGTGGTCATTCATTTCTTGTATCAACAGATCTAATCATAGTAAGCCAACGCAAAATTAAGACAGTCTGTCACTGGAATGTTTACAGATCCCTAATAGACTAGTGCCTTAGGATGAATGTTTGAATCTTCAAACCTTCCCTAAGCCTTTACTTAATCCCCAGCCTAACCAAGACCTCTCACAGTTCAGCAGAAAGTCTTTTAATCTTTGTGGCCTTAGGACGGTTTTAGGGCATTCAATAAGTATTTCTGAATTGAACAAATGAATGCGACAAAAACCAGAAGGATGTAAAGGGAGGAGGCTGCATTTGAGTTATCTTTGGTAAATCACTCTTTGACAGGAATCTTTGATCCTAAATTTAGTATTTCTTTGGTTGTGCCAGCAGTATTTGTTTATTTCTCCCAACACCCCTCATTGCTTTTTTTTGTTCCCTCTGCTTAGTCCTTCAGCTCTCTTTCTCTAGTATTGCCTTTTAGCAGTATGGTGGCCAAGTCTTTGGGTAGTCTGTTTGAGATCCCATTGTTCAATTTATCTGTTTTCTTTTGGTGCTGGTGCTTTTGATGTTTCTATATGTATTTTTTTTAAAAAATCATTGCCAAATCCAATGTCATGAATTTTTTTCTTCTGTGTTTTTTTTAAGGAGTTTTATAGTTTTAGCTCTTACATTTAGAGCTAGAATTTTGGGTTACTTTTTGTATACGGTGTAAAGTAAGGGTCCAACTTCATTCTTCTGCATGTGGATGTCCAGTATTCCCAGCACCATTTGTTGAAAAGACTATCCTTTCCCCATCAAATGGTCTCAGCACCTATGTCAAAAATCAAACCATGTATGCAAGGATGTATATCTGGGCTCTCAATTCTATTCCATTGGTCTATGTCTGTCTGTATGCCAGTGAAACACTGATTATTATAGCTTTGTAATAAATTTTGAAGTTGCGTAGTGTGAGAGCTCCAGTCTTCTTTTTCAAGATTGTTTTGGTTATTCAGAGTCTCTTGAGATTGCATATGGATTTGTCTATTTTTGCAGAAAAGTTCCATTGGGATTTTGACAGGGATTGCATTAAATCTGTACACTGCCCTGGGTAGTATTAACATTTTTACAGTATCCAGTCTTCCAATCCATGAACATGATATGTCTTTCCATTTAGCTGTATCTTCTTTAATGTATCAGCAACATTTTGTACTTTTCAGTGTATAAGACTTTCACCTCTTTGGTTAAGTTTATTCCTAAGTTTTTTCTTTCTTTTTGATGTTATTATAAATGGAATTAGTACACAGAAGCACAACTGATTTTTGTGTTGTCTGTGAACTCTTAGAAGGCAGGAACCATGCCTTGTTTATGTTTTGCCGAGTTAATACAAAAGTAATAATGGCATTTATTAATATTTGTCTGTTTATGTATTTTTATTTTTTATTAGCAATAATCTTTGTCTTCTTTTTTTTTTCCTTTTCTCCTTTCTGCTTTAGGGCTCTACTAGCTCAACAACAGCTTCTCCTCCAGTCTCCACCCCTGTCACAGGACATAAGAGAATGGTCATACCAAACCAGCCCCCTCTGACGGCAACGAAAAAGTCTACATTGAAGCCACAGCCTGTACCCCAGGCTGGACCCATCCCCGTGGCTCCAATTGGAACGCTAAAACCCCAGCCTCAGCCCGTCCCAGCCTCCTACACTACGGCATCTACCCCTTCAAGGCCTACCTTCAATGTGCAGGTGAAGTCAGCCCAGCCCAGCTCTCATTACATGGCTGCCCCTTCACCAGGACAATTTTATGGCTCAGGGCCAGGGGCCCAGGGCTATAACACTCAACCAGTTCCTATCGCTGGGCAGGGTCCACCTCCTTCTGCACGGGGAGGCATGGATTATGCGTATATCCCACCACCAGGACTTCAGCCTGAGCCTGGGTATGGGTATGCCCCCAACCAAGGACGTTATTATGAACCCTATTGTGCAGCGGGGCCTGGCTATGGGGGCAAAAATGACTCTGATCCTGCCTATGGTCAACAAGGTCACCCAAATACCTGGAAGCGGGAACAAGGCTATACTCCTTTTGGCACCGGGAACCAGAACCCTGCTGGGATGTATCCAGTTGCTGGTCCCAAGAAGACCTATATCACAGATCCTGTTTCAGCCCCCTGTGCACCACCACTGCAACAAAAGGTAGGGAACTCATTAATATAGTGACGGGAATAAGGGGGTACCTATCTTGGTCTGCCTTCCCCAGGAAGCAGAGCCTAAGGCAGAAGTATATGTGCTACTTTTATTTCATTAGAAAGTACAATCTGAAGGAAGTGCATGAGCGAAGCAGGAAAATGGGGAGATCCTATTTGGGGGTATGGGGGCGTGTTACCAATATGGCTTCCGTTTAGTATCAAGTACAACTAATTTTTCAATCTTGAAGGACCATCTTCCAAAAGACCATATGAACCGTAGCAGCTCAGGACAATCTGTTCGGGGAGAGGAAGGGAAAATAATTTATCTTCCGGCTCCTTTCCTGTTGGTCAGAGCTTCCTTCTGTGGGTCATAGACTTCCTCACACTTAGATGTTGCATTTACTTGGTCACTAAATAGATCTGAAGTATCTGATGCCTCAGCAGGGACAGGGAATCCCCACATGTGGAGGTGAGAGGTGCTCAGGGCAGTATGAGATGAGCTGATGACAGGTTGGGCTCATGTGAAGGTGGTCAGAACCCAAGCAAACTTGGTACCATAGTGACTGATGGGGAAGAACAAGTGGACAGGGGCCCAGAACACAGGTTAGGCTAAGGAGATCTAAGGTAATGCAGATACCTTGTCTAGTTTTCTTTGGGAAGGGGCTATAGTAGAATGGCACTTGTTTACTACCCCTTGTTTATCTACATTAATGATCCTCCAAGAAGAATATTACTCTCCAACCATTAACCCTATTAGGCAACTTAAAAAAATTCTTTATGACAGTTATCTTTTTTGTTGTTTGATTTAATTTCAAGCATGCATGTGTTTTAAGTCAACAAGTTCAATTACTTCCTGTGAATAGGCAAGATATAATACTATACACACCTACTCACCTACAACTTGGATTTTTCATGTTTCCTTGAACCAACATGATGATGTTTCCTCCCACCGTGAAAAGAGGAACCAAGGAGAGTTACTTAGAAGGAGATAGATGGAGAAACCAATCTAGTTTCCAGCCATTGTGTTAGAACCGAGCACTCCCTTCCCCGTAGTAAGAACTGTAAGAAATCAGAAATTGGAGAGCCCTTGATTATCGAGAAGTTCAATGATAAATTGGGAGGATGTACTGGGTGGAAGTTTGGACTCTATGTTTGGGTTTTTTTTAATCCTTTACACAGCTGAGATTGTCAATTTCCAGGCATATCCATTCACACTTTCAACATTATAACAGAATTTAGTGAGGTCCTTACTCTCTGGATAGGGAGTTTACTAAATCACTATTCTCACATGAAAGCATCTGCTCTGTTAATGATGCAGATGGATTTTAGGTTCCTTAGAGGAAAGAGCCCTTCCCAGCAAGTGGGCCTGTGGGTAGCTGGAGACATCCATCAACCTTATGATTGCCCATTACATGAAAGTGGACCAAGCCATGATCATCTTCCAACATAAAGATTTCAAGTGAAAATGTTAAGTGTTTTTGAAACATTACTCTTGGAAGGACTTTCTTTCCCAAAATCTCTGTATGAAAAGAAATGTTACTGAGGGTTTTTTGTTTTGTTTTGTTTTGTTTTTAAAATAAATATTGCCCAAAATAGCCAAGCTGGACAACCTTGCCCTTTGTTAACATTGCAGTATATTTGCATTCGTCCATCCTGACCCCAGAGCAACCGGTTCAGAAGAAAATGGGGTTATTCAACTTTACCTCACTTTGGTACAATTGCAACAAATTCCCCTACAGAAGATTAAAAATTTAGGTTGGGACAATGGCCATCAACATTTAAGTTCCAATAGGTATGCAGTTTTGCCCTGTCCAAAGCAGCCTGACTGTGATAGGATGGCTGAGTGATGTTCCTAAGGGCAGGAGATGGGCCCTGAGTTATTTAAGGATCCTATGACGCCACCTGGGGAAACAGACATGAGACAGAGCAAAAGTATGTCTAGGTGGAGAGAATGATCTGGTGAAGTACAAAGCCAATCTTTGAGTTTCCTGATTTCCCATCATGTCACTGGGCCCTCTGGAACCAATCCAGTAGTGTAAACAAAAGGATCAGCACCCGCTGCAAGACCTGGTTCTAAGATGTTAGGTCCAGAAACATCACTAGTATTTGGTCTGTCTTCATCAGCTTACTTGGGGTGACAGAATGAACTTTTATTAACCCCTCTCCAGAAAGCATGAAACTTTATTTTCCTTCTTATTGCAGTAAAAGAATTATTCAGGATGATCTATTACCTTGTTAAGGATTCTGGACGTGTCATTTAAAAAAAAATTCTGAAATATTTGTTTTTCAACAGTGTCATGTGTTTTAACATCATATTGTGCATTTAAAAAATGAAAATCAAATCATGTACTTTTTGCTGTGATTATTAAGGAGAGTGGTTAGAGATTGATATTTAGCCATCTGTCTTTGTTTTGGGAAAGGGGAAAGAGGCTGGTGAAGCTACAGATATCGTCTGTGTGTGTTGTGGGAGCATTGGTGGGTGAAGGGGTGGGCTCTTTCACAGCTGGTCTTTGAGCAGAACACGACTGTATTCAACTGCACCTGTGCACAGGGCACCTTGTTGTCTCAAATATTAACTTTGCTTGGCTTAGCGATGTGACTCCTGGCTTGAGAAGTGAGCTCCTAATTCGAATCCCAGTTCCTCCCTTGATATTCTTCTTTCAGCTTGAGGAAAAGCCTCTAGACCTCTTTATGTCCTGCTCCCAGCCTCAGTAAAGTGGAATGTCATCTTCACTAATTAATTAATGATTGCAAAAGGCTTGGAAATCTGCAAGGGCTGAATGATTGCCAAGTGAGGACTGTTCAGCTTTTTCACTGGCTTTCATTTATTTCCAATTTTTTAGGCACTGATGGAGAGCATACCTCGGTGCCTTAAAACAATTACCTTTTGTTACGTTGAGAAGTTCTTAGGAGTTTGGCATTTAACCCATTAAGGAAAAAGTTTTCAAAAAATGAAAGAAAGAAATCTCCTTTAGATTTGAGGTAAGCTGCTTTAATTTTTCCACGCCATGGTGTGAAATAGAAGAAGAAGTAGAAGAAGGGAAGGAGAAAGTAGGAAAGAAAAGGAAAAAAAAAAAGAATGAAGAAAGGAAGGAGACCAAATCAGAACCTACAAGCCTTGGGGGACCGTGATTATATTTGTGTTTCCATAATGTGCTGAGCACTGAATCTGCATGCTACAGTAGACCATAATGTGTTTCCTGGACCATGTGAGCTGAGTTCCTTGAAAAATATTTTTATAATCAAGTCTTTATAAGAGAGAAATGTTCTCTTCTCACTGGAAATCCTCTTAAAGACACAGTGGAATCTCTTCTCTTTGCCGTTTTATAAAAGCTGATATCTGCTGGTTGTTGTGTTGTTCACAGAACTTTTGTCCTGTGTGTTATCTTCACATTCCCATGAGGTAGGATGTGTATTTTCTCCAATATTCAGGTAAGGTGAGTCAGCTGGAAAGCCCCAGAGCCAGGACCTAGAGGCAGTCATCACTTTCAGGTCCACAGTGGCAGGTAGCTTTAGCTTCCACTTCCTTGTCATAAACCTAATGTGTGGCAGCCTCGGCTCTGTTGCAGAGACAGGTATTTCCTCTGCAATATGTTAAGAGTGCTCGAGCTGTGCATCTCTGGAAAGCTGTGGAGACCCAACTAGTGGGGGTGGGGGTAAGTTATATTCTAAAACCATCTATTAAAATTTCCTTGGAAAAATCCTTCAGGAGAGTGAGAACTTGGAGATCAACCAATCACCTTTCAATAAATCCAACACCAAGTTTATCTTATCCAGAGTCAGAACAGATTCCTACTGTTCATTTAGTGTTTGAATCTGGGGATATTTAATGTGTCAGAGAGGAGAGTGAAGGTAGTGAACTACCAGGGTCAGTGTTTACGGATCCCCAAGACCTGGGAATTGTTGAGATTAAGAAAATATTTGAGAATGTTGATACAGTAGTATTTCAGATATTCAAGTAATATCAAAATATTTAAATTTCATTTCATTGTGGTCTTTCCCACAGTGAAATGGAGGTTGTATATATTGGGTGTCCTGCAAGAATTGGTGGCATTTGGGAGAAAACTATCTTTATGGTAATCCCTATGCTAAATATCTCTCAATTCCAGGATCAGAGAAACAAAAAAGAAGTGTTAGTTCGGGTGGGGAGAAGGATAGATGTGGATATAGGCCTCCAGTCAGGTGCTAATAATACCTAGGTCTGTATAAAGCTGAGGATGGAAGAGATTGCTTGAGGAGGACAGTGACCGTAATATTAGTAATTCCCCTTTGCACAGGGATTTTCAGTTTCCAAAACGCTTTGAGGACCTCACAAAAAACATAAACGATAAGCACAGGTAGAGGATTTTGTCTCTCTTTTACTGATCGGGGTTCAAAAGCTCAATAATGAGAGTCACTCACCTAAGGTCATATGTCAAATTCATGGGTGAGCCACGATTCCAAATCAGGTTTTCAGAAGGTTTGTCCTCATGCTTTCCATCTGGTAAACGATGGATGTTGGTTTGGTGTTTGGATAGGGGGAGTGCCACATCAGCATTGGCAGCCACTGAGCGTGGCTCCGCCATGGCCCACATCACAGGCAGACATGTCGATAGGCTCAGGCAGTTGCGGTGCTGTGTCCTGAGATCAACAGCTTCAGGAGAAGCACCGTTAGATCCCTGCTGGGCACCCAGGCTCAGCACCGTGGAGCTATGCTTCCTCTTTCCCATCACTATGTACAATTTATTCCAGTGTTTCTACGTTCACAGTATCTCAAATCTGTTTTCTTACTGAAGCGCCCTTTGCTACTGTCCTGGTTCAGTTGTCCCTGTTTCTCACCTGAGCCATTGAAATGGCCCTTCATTGGGTGTCCCCACCTCTAGTCACTCCACACCTGTTCATCCTACACATGCTATCAGATTAACCTTTCTACCCCACAGCTCTGCGCTCGTCACTAATTACCTTTTCTCAAAAACCCTCAGGAGTCCCCACCCAGTTATGGAATGAATTGAAACCCCAGCCTAGATTTCCAGTTTTATCTCCCCCTTTAAGCATCCCAGCTTCCAGCTGAGAAATTACATTCCTAGTTATTTTTCATCTCTATAGCTTTCATCGTGGAGCTACTTCTTCCTCGAATGCCTTCCCAGACCTCCCCCCAAATAAATTAAATGTTTGCATATCCAACGTGACCCATTAAGACCAAACTAAAGTGTTAATCTCTCTTGTGAAGCCTTCTCTTTCTAAAATTAAGTTGTACATTATTTTACCCTCTCTTATGTAAATTTTCTCACACTTACTGTACTAGAATCATTTATGTACCTGTCCCTCACCAGCCTATGCCCTAGCATATAGTAGACTCTGAGATTTAGGGGATAGAGATGGTATCTGAGCACTGTTTCGTCCAGAGTAACTATGACAGTACATAATACATTCTTGTTTAATGAAGATACTTGAAGAAACTTCCTATGTCCTAGTAAAATAAGGAGTAAGCCCTGCTTTAGAACTTAGCAGATTGTTGATCAAAATGCCAAAACCCAAACCTACACCACCAAATTAGCTTAGGTGACCTCAGTAACACACGCATTGTCACGTGAGCAACTCAGTGTCCAAAGCAGCTAGATAATTTCTCCTGTTCACAATTGTGCTAATGTTTTACATTCCTTCTGGGATACATGTGTGTATGTGTATGCTGTTATGTACACAGTCTTTTTTACTTTTTGCATTTGCCAAACGTCCATAGAATTTGTTGATTCAGATTCTTTAATTACCTTTTTGAGGTTCAATTTATATACAATAAAATGTGCCCATTTGAAATGCACAAGGCAGTGAATCTTTGGCAAATTTGTGCACCTGGGTAACCGCCATCAAAATCAATATAGAGAACATTTCCACTACCCCACAGAGCTCCCTCGAGCCCTCTTGTAGTCAGCCCCCTCTACCCTCAGCCCCAGGCAACCTTTCTGCTTTCTAACATGGATTATTTTTTCCCTTTCTAGAATTCCATATAAATAGAATCATATAGTATATACTCTCGCATCTAGGCTCCTTCTACTCACTATAATTTTTTTGAGCTTCATTTGTGTATGTATCCATTATATGGATATACTACATTTTGTTTATCCATTCACTTGTTTGGGGGCATTTTTTTTCTCCATTTTTGATTATTAATAAAGCTGCTATGAACATTCATGTACAAGTCTTTATATGAACATAGTTTTCATTTTTCTTGGATAAATACCTAGCAGAGGAATTGCTAGGTTGTGTGGTAAATATTTAACTTCATAAGAGACTGCTGAATTGTTTTCCTAAATGTACCATTTTACAATCTCACCAGCATTGTATGAGAGGTCCAGTTGCTCCCTAATCCTGGCAGTACTTGGTGTTGTCAATCTTCTTAATTTTAGCTATTTTCATGCTGTATAGATGTATCTGATTGTGGTTTATATTTACATTTTCCTTTTGATTAATGATGTGGAACACTTATTATTCACGCACTTATTAGCCATTTGTATGTCTTCTTTTGTGAAGTGTCACCAAATTTTTGGTTTATTTTTTAAATTGGATTGTTTCTTTTTTTTCTTTTGGAAGAGTACATTATGTATTCTGAGTAAGAGTCCTTAGATATATGCATTCCCGGTTGGTGACTTGACTTTTCATTTTCTTAATGTTGTTTTCTAAGAGCAGAAGTATTTACTTTTGATGGAGGTCAATTTATCACTTTTATCTTCTATAGTTTATGCTTTCTGTTTCCATAGGTATTTTTGCCTCCTCATGGTCATAAAGATTTTATTCTGTGCTTTCTTTTAGATGTTTTACAGGTAAATTCAAGGTTATAATTCACTTCGAGTTAATCTTTGTGTATTGTGTGAGATAAGGGTCAAAAGTCATTTACCCCCATTGAGGTGCACAGTTTTTCCATCATGATTTATTGAAAAGACTCTTTTCTTCCATTGAAATACCTTGACACCTCTGACAAAAATCAGTTGACCACATATGTGTGGGTCCATCTGGACTCTATTCTTTTCCATTAATTTGTGTATCTGTGCTCAAGCCAATGCCACACTATCTTGATCTCTGACTTTTATACAAGATTTTGAAATCTGACGATATAAGCTTTCCATCTTTCTTCTCTTTCAAAAGTGCTTTGATTATTCTAAGTCTTTTCCATTTCCTTATACATTTTAGCATCAGCTTGTCAATTTCCACAAAATAACTTGCTGTGATTTCAGTTGAGATTTTGTTGAATCTATAATTTGAAAAGAGCTGATATCTTAACAATATTGAGTCTTCCAACCCATGAACATGGTATATCTCTCATTCTATTTATGCTTTTATTAATTTCTCTCAACAATGTATTATAGTTTTACCCGTATTTTGTTAAATTATTTCATATTCTGGGTGCTATTATAAATGGTATTTTTTAAAAATTCTTAATTTGCAGTCATTTTGTAGTGTATACACATACCATTGATTTTTTAATATTGACCTTGCATCTTATTCTTTAACAGTTTTACTAGCTTCTTAAGACTCCTTAGGCTTTTCTTCCTGATCATTTCATCTGCAAATAAATTCTTGATTCAACTGTTTATTTCCTTTATGGATAAGAGTCTATCCATCAACTTTCTATGTTTGGAAGATTTGCTTCTTGATTGAAGAAGAGACAGTTTCCTACAAATTCGAAGGACGGAAATTGGAAAATAAAAATAATAAATCTTTACTCTCCATTCCTCTAGACTGGCCTGTTGAAACTGTCAGACATAGAAGTTATCTCCAGAATCAGTAGGTTATAATCCCTTAAAATTACAGATGAGAAACTGAGGCCTGAAGAGTTACAGTGACCTGAAGAGTTAGTTATACAACTCGTAAGTGGCACATTTGAGTAGAAAACTTGACACTTTTTTCTAAATCACAATTTCTCTCTATATTGGTTCAAGACCAATGAGATCGGAAGTATAAAGGACCTTTAAAAGGTATAATAACTATTGTTAAAAGGAGCTGATCTCCTGGCCTTAGACCTCCACACTAATTCTGTAAGGCCTCTTAATAATAGAAGATGGAGGCCATTCTGGTGTTCCTCGTTCAGGCTCACAGTTGTTCCAGTGAGACGACTGGTTCTTAGGGTCTTTATGATTTTGACTCAGTCTGTCATCTCTCCTTCCCCTGAGTTTATTTTTTTAATTTATTTTATTAGAGTTTTAAAAAAATTATTTTATTTATTTTATTGAGGCGAGCAGGGGCTACTCTTCGTTGCGGTGCGCAGGCTTCTCATTGCAGTGGCTTCTCTTGTTGTGGAGCGTGGGCTCTAGGCACGTGGGCTTCAGTAGTTGTGGCACACAGGCTTAGTACTTGTAGCTCACAGGCTTGAGAGCGCAGGCTCAGTACTTGTGGCGCACGGGCTTAGTTGCTCCGTGGCATGTGGGATCTTCCCAGACCAGGGCTCAAACCCATGTCCCCTGCATTGGCAGGCAGATTCTTAACAACTGTGCCACCAGGGAAGCCCCTTCCCCTGATTTTAAAAGTTACTGTGAGGATGGATGTCCTAGTACACTAAGACATGTCTGTGAATATTATTTATTCATTTTACTTGTATAATGTTTTCCATAGATTTAGATGTTTGAAAGTATCCCAGGTCCCTAATCTCTTTGGAAAATTAAATAGTTTTAACAAATGACTCTAGCAATATGTAATTTTTCTGTGTTTAAGAACAAGAGAATGCACTTCATTTTGCAAGTGGACCCACTGATATGTCCCTCTAGAAATCTTCTTTCCTTCTTGGCCAGCTGCAAACAACCACGCTGTCCTATTTCAGAGGAGAAACTATAGTTGTTCTCCCCAGCAAACAAAGACACTCAACCACTATCAATGTATAATAACTAGTGGTGAATATAAAACCTTTGACAGATGTTACACACAGAATATTGGGAAGTATCCCAAAGTGAAAGTCAAATAGTTGACTTTCCAAAACTGCCATTGTCCCAGAAATATTTACTTGTTATGTTAGGTCTTTGATTTTCTGCAATATGGAAAACCCAACTTTTGGATATACTCTTAGCAAATAATATAGTGTTTGCTCTATTTCATCCTTAGAATTCAGTGACTGTTCTTCAGAAAAATACAATATGGTTTATTTCAGAAGTTTACTTAACTGTAACATCTTAGTTTATGTAACAATAACATGTAGCATTTTTGTAACCGCTTACAAAATTTACCAAATACTTTCATATGTGGGGAAAACTCTGTAACATGTCCAGGGGCAGCTTGCCTAGTATCATACCAATATCCAATGTCAGAGGAAGGATAAGCTCTTAGGTCTTCTGACTGCCAACCCAATGTGTTCTTTCTACTCTGTGACACTTGCCTTCATTCGTAGCTGTCTGTATTTACACGTGTTAGCTCACTGTACAGTTATCCAAACATCAAATATTCATTGGGCCAAACACTTTAAGGGTTAAAACCTTAGAGTTGTATTTCTGGGACGTAACACACTTAACATTTGAAACCCAAGATTCAGTCAACATTATATCAAGAGTCCAGGAGTTGAAGCTATATACTAAATATAAGTTCCAGATAACAGGCCCCCTTTTATTCTGTCTTTATAAGTACTTGGTATATTTATTGCTCAAATATAGACACCTTGTTTATTTTTTATGTACCTTTAGGTATTATTGTGAAAAGGGATAAGAGAGTAGAGGTGTGCTTTGTATTCTTTAGAGATCTGTTAGCTAAATGTATTTTTCATTGTGCATACATGCAATCTTTAACATGAATTTGGATAGACTTACTATAAAGATAATACTTATAATCTTTACCAGATGAACCCCCCCCTTTTTTTAAATAGCCCGTAATTTTATTTATTTATTTATTTTTATTTATTTATTTTTTTGCGGTACGCAGGCCTCTCACTGTTGTGGCCTCTCCCGTTGCGGAGCACAGGCTCCGGACACGCAGGCTCAGCGGCCATGGCTCACGGGCCTAGCCGCTCCCCGGCATGTGGGATCCTCCCGGACCGGGGCACGAACCTGTGTCCCCTGCATCGGCAGGCCGACTCTCAACCACTGCTCCACCAGGGAAGCCCGAAACCCCCATTTTTAATCCTGCTTTTCATCCCATCCAAAGGATGCACAGTATTAAGCAGGCTCTCTATGAGACAGCTGAGGCTGATAATCCCTGCAGGGGTGGGGAAATTGCTAGTGACCAGCAGAGAACCAGAGAAGAGTTAAGCAAGGCAGGTGGGGAACATGGACCAAGGCCCTGCCAACTGCAACCCATGGGCCAGTCTCACCTGCCACCTGGTTTGGTAAATAATGTGTTATTTGAAATTCAGCCATGCTCACTTGCTTAAATATTATCTATGGCTGCTTTCACACTACAACAGTAAAATTGAGAAGGTGCATCGAAGCTGTATGATCTTCCAAGCCCAAAACATTTACTGTATGTCCCTTCACAGAAGAAGTTTATCAACCCCTTACTGAAAATATGGAAATGACTTTGCAAAATTTAGGTTCTCATTAAAATTGCTTGAGTACTTTTCAGCTACTTTTTTCTTAGCCAGTATATACTACATCTTGAGCCGGAGGTTATTGGTGGGAATCTGGGGGCAGGGAAGAATTAAATATCAAAACTCCAAATTAACCTGCTACTTACAGAATAGATTCTGCATCCCTCCTGTTTTCCCAGCCTGGTCAACTAGTCTTTAGCCTTCAAGCGCTATCTCTAATATTAAGTGCTTGGAGAAGCTTGACCATTCACCCAGTCCCCACATATTATTAGTTTGTCTTTCTTCTGAATTCTTCTCACAGCACTTTTTAAAATCCCTTTACTGTAGCATACGTCTTATTGGATATTTCAAATAGGTAATAACTTTACTGAGATATAATTCATACACAATAGAATGTACTCAGTTTAAATGTACAATTCAATCGTTATTATTGTTATTTTAGTGTATTCATGGAGTTGTGCAACCATCAACAGTTTTCTCATCCCAGGAAAAAGCTCCTTACCCATTAACAGTCACTCACTTCCCTCAAACCTTCCAGCCCTTGGTAACCACTAATCTACTTTCTGTATCTATGGATTTGCCAGATCTGGACATTTGGAATTATACAATATATGGTCTTTTACTGGATTCTTACCATAATATTTACAAGTTCCATCTGTGTTGTAGCTCACATGAGTACTTCGTTCTTTTTTATTGCTGAATAATATTCCAGTGTGTAGACATTCTACACTATATTTACTTTTTCGTCAGTTGATAGGTGCTTGGGTTTTTTCCACTTTGGCTATTATGAATGATGTTATCAATATTTGAGTACAAGCTTTTGTATGGACGTTGCTTTCAGTTCTCTTGGGTATATACCTAGCAGTGAACTTGATGGGTTATGTGGTAACATTTTGTTTAGCCTTTTGAAGAACTGTTGGACTGCTTTCCAAAGGAGCTATACCATCTTACATTTCCACCAGCAGTGTATGAGCATTTCAATTTTTCCACATCCCCACACTCCATTTGATTTTAATCATGTTACGTGTCTGCCTCCCCAGGTAGACATCTATGTTCTTCAAGTGTGTGAATCGTGTCTAATTCAGTTGTGTTTCTTGTACACCTAACATAGTATCTTGCATATGTCAGGCACTCATGAATGAAAGAATCAATCAAAGTGAAATGATGGACATGGACCAATGTACAGTTCTTATTACTGAGAGTTCTTTTTTTTTTTTTTAATAGCTGTGCTTTTATACGTGTTTAATTTTTTTTTATTCTAGCTGTGTTCCTGGTCTTTTCTGGTCTTTAGCTCCTAGCTTGTATTACCAGTAGATAAATCTTCTTTCAGATGGAGTCTATTTTAGTCCTTGTTAATTTCCCAGCCTACATCATTGTAGTCTTTCTCTCCTTTGTTGTGTTCAGTTTAAATTGCTCTTGTCTCTGTCCCATACAGCTCATGTTATGTGTAAACCTAAAGAAGCTTTCTTCATCACTGAGGGAAATAGGACCTTCTGATCTCACCTTCTCCCACATGGCATTGTTGCTCTTTTCAGAAGTGAGTCTGCTCTTCCAGGAGCTCAAGCCTGAAACCTGAAGTCATGCTTGATTCCTCTTTTCTCTCACACAGCAAAATGCGTTCATCTCCACCTTCAAAGTGTGTCTAAAACGCCACCATGTCTCAGTGCCTCCACTGCCTGCACCTGTCCAAGCCCCAGCACATCTTGCCTGGGTCATTTAACCCCCTCCTATTGCTCTGCTCTACTCACCTTTGTTCCACTTTGCCCTGTTCTCAACCCAGAGTGATTCTGTTTGTCACATTCATTCACTGTCCTGCTCAAAACTCCAACAGCTTCCCGTCTCAGCCAAGGGAAAAAACAAAAAGCCTGAACTGTGCTTACAAGGCCCCACTGTTTCCACCCATTAACAGGCTGACGTCATATAGCTCCACGCCTCCTTCCCTCTGCTCCAGCCACACTCCTGTTTCAGGGCCTTTGTTTTCTTGAGCCCTTTTCCCCTGGTATCCACGTGGCCTATTCTCTCACCTCCTGTGGGAGCTCACTCAAAGGTTACTTTGCTGGAGAAGTCTTCCCTGACCACCCTAAAATCCCTCCACTGCCCCAAAGTGTCCCTATCTACGTTCACTTTATTCCCCTGTAACGTTTTTTGTTTTGTTCTTTTTGTTGTTGTTCTTACATTATGATTTCACTGCACATTCCTGCTCTTAGAGAACAGAGACCACATATTTTTATCATTTGTATCAGGCACATAGATAAGTCCTTAAAAACATAACAATTTTAAAAGCTAGTGCAGGCCACGCAGTCCATATATAGTTACTGTTTGCTCTGGGCTATCTGGAGCCTCCACGGTGTGCTTGGTTTGATTTCTTTATTTTTTCTTATTAATCATCCATTTTATACACATCAGTGTATACATGTCAATCCCAATCTCCCAATTTCCCCTGTAATGTTTATTTCCATCTAACATACTGTGTATCTTAATCATTTGTGTTTTTGTGTCTCTCCCTCTAGAATGTATCCCGAGAGCAGAGTTTTGTTTGTTTGTTTTTCTGTTTAGTTAACTGCTGTATAGAGAACACTGTCTGACAAGTAGTAAGTCCTCAGAAAAAAATGAATGAACAAATGCTGAGCACAGGATCATTCCCTCCGTTATTTTTTTATCCAGATAAGTCTGCAGTGATGTGACAGTGACTTTTATTATGTGAAAAGGGTGCAAAGCCCTGAGGTCTTTCAATATTTGCCACCCATTTATGTATGATTTCCCCAAACTGCGTGTTCACCATCCCACCCGCCTTCTACTACCTGAGCTCCCCAGCCCTCCCTTTAACACCATGATAATGTTGACATGGTAGATAGACCCTGGTATTTGACATCAAATCTGAGGTTGGAGTCTAAACTACAAAGAAAGTCCTGCCCATCTGATGACAGATGGGCAAGTACTCTTTGATTATAAAATACCACAACTATTTGAAAGGTTATTATTATAATTTGAAGGACTTAGGATAAAGGAGGGGAACCAAAAATCTTAAGTGATAGATGGGGCTGTTAAATATTTTAAAGCTATATCAGGTACTGTGCTAAGCCCTTTCTGTGGATTAGCTCATGCAGTCTTCTCAGTAACACTTTCAGGTAGATAGTTTTATTATTTCCACTTTGCAGATAAAAACTGAGTCTTGGAGAGATTAAGTAGTTTACTGAATCCAGAAACTCTTTCTTTTATAAATTTTCATGAATATAAACAAAGTTAAGAGTTAAAGCAAATTAGGTCAATTCAATGTCTACTTTTGGTGCTGGGTTAGAGTCAGAAAGAGGGTAATATTTCATTCCTCTTCAAGGTTATATTCTAGTAGTGTTTACAGAAGAGAGGCAGTAAGACGTAGTTTTAGGCAGTGATACTTTCTGTGGATAAAATAAAAGATTTTAATAATGAGATAGAGTGTGGCTGGTTTAGATAGCCAACTCAGGAAAGTCGTTGAAGAAATGACCTTTGAGCCAAAACCTGAATAATGCACAGGGGCCAGCTGTTCTAAGATCTGGGTGAAGAATATTACAAGCAGAGGACAGCAAGGATGAGTCCTCTCAGCTTGGCATTTACAGGAATAGAAAGAAAGCCAGGGAGGCTGGAACTTAGTTGTTGGAAGAGAATGAATAAAATGAGGTGATAAAGGTGAGCAGGGTCCATATCTTACGGACTGTAGTAAGGAGTTTGTCCTTATTCTAAATGAAATGGAAATCCACTGGAGCGTTTCAGCAAGGGACTGATAGGGCCTGGTTTTGTTTTAAGATAATCCCAGCCACTGTGTAAGATCAAAGTGGTTGTAGGAAGATTTGTTAGGTTCTGATGCTTCTGTGGTTTCCCTTAAAACTATTGAAAAGATGGGCTTATGAACTTTCTTATTTGCAAATAGAAAAGCTTTTATATTAAGAAATTGCAAAGGTATGGGCCACTTTCTGAGTACAGAGTTTATATCTGCAGATTCCTATAGTTTTGTACTTAAACAGACTCACAGTCTCTGGCTCTAGGGACAGTGGAGGAGGGTGGTTGTTGAATGAGAAGTGGAAATAGCAAATACACACCACTTGTTCTCTCACAAGTGGCAGGGCAAGTTTTCCCAAGATACGTAGTAATGGAAGCCATGATGGTTCAAGACGTTTGGGAGATGAACTAGAGTTGACTGTTTTTCAAAATCTTCTGGTTTTAATTACTTCGCCAAAAAAGATGTAGTGTGACACTACTATATATATATATTTTTAAATGGCACTTGAGCAGTTAAAAACTGAATACTCAGTTAAAGACAGCATGGACATGGGTGAGGGATGAGAGTTTTGTCTACTTCTATTTCTATGACAGGCTCACTGGGATAACAGGGACCTTCTTCCTCATCCAGTCTCCACCCCTGGTGGCAGTACAACCAATAAAAGGCAGATGATGATGACATCACGTTCTTCAAGACTTTCGGTTCACACCACGTGTCATTCACCTTGACATGTGCTTCTCATCAGCTCGATATTTTGTCTCACCCTCCTCTTTCAAGTTATCTTTTCAGGTTATCCCTTTGCCTTGAAACGAGTACTACTGCAATACTTTGGAGTCTTTATAACGATTCTTTGCATAAATGGCCCAACGTGTTTGTCAACAGGGTACCGCTTTCCCAGCACCTGCAATTTGGGGATATCTTAAGGTCTTTCTGTGCAGCTCAAGAGCTGCTTACAAAGTACCAATGTTAGTATATTCCTGCATTGAACTATTTTTCTTAAATTTTTACTTTCAGTAAATAACATATACCATTTTTCTAGATGCCAAAAGATAAGCAAAAAATCAACTAAACTTTAGTTCATCCTCAAAGAGCTTGAGATATGTATTATTGGTGACACTGGCCTCTGACCATTCTTACCTTATTTTTATTTATTTATTTATTTATTTATTTATTTATTTTGTGGTACGCAGGCCTCTCACTCCTGTGACCTCTCCCATTGCGGAGCACAGGCTCAGCGGCCATGGCTCACGGGCCCAGCCGCTCCGCGGCATGTGGGATCTTCCCGGAACAGGGCACGAACCCGTGTCCCCTGCATCAGCAGGCGGACTCTCAACCACTGCGCCACCAGGGAAGCCCTCTTACCTTCTTATTGATCAGTGTGAAGTACAAAAAAAAAAAAACAGTAGAGCTAGCATCCCCACTTGCTTAGAGAATAGAGCATTTCCCCCCACGATCAGTTACTTATGGACAAATAGTTCACACAAGACAGGAATTGTAAATGCTAAAAGAAAGGGCCTGAGAGAGTTCTAGTGATCTTCAGAAGAAGTAGTGATCTTCAGTTTTGCAAGGGTTCATGTAGGATGTGACCTCTATTAGTTTTGAATCAATGGGATTCAAAATGAGGGGTGGGAAAGTAGTCAAGATTAGATTGTTTTATTATCCAGAGCCTCTAATGGCTGAGAAATCAAAAGATCTTCCTTAACTTAGATTTATTTCAATATTAATTGACTGCTATTCTGATTCTCCAGTTTTCTTGCCATTTACCTTCTAAAAATAAGATCAATGTAAAGCCTGGCTCACCACTTATATCTTAACATGTTATAGCTGAAAGACAAGCTTGTGCTGTATAGATAGCACAGGAAACAATACTCAATGTCTTCTAATAACCTATCATGGAAGAGAATGTAAAAGTAAACATATATATTTTATATATATGTATCAATATAACTGAATCACTTGGTTGTACACCTAAAACTAACACAGTGTTGTAAATCAACTATATTTCAATAAAAAGTTTTTAGAAATTAAAATGAACAACAAAAAAAAAAATACAAGCACGCCTAGTGAAGACCGTAACATAGCTTTCTGTTACTTACCAAAGTTAGTGGGTAAGTAATACCTAATAAATGATGAATATTAACAATAGTGATTTTTAACTACTGGGAGCTCATGTCCCCTCAGCAAGCACATTCTAATCACTTGAGAAACTTTATGCTTGAAAATCTAGTGTGGCAAAATGTGTGTGTGTTCTGAAGTTTTCAAACCCGCTTTCAAATATGAATGCTAGCTATCACCCAAGGCGAGTTATTATTTCTCTTTGCAATGCCTTCATGTGCGTTGGCTCGTTTAGTCCTGGAAAAAAGTATAAAAGAAAGTACTATTAATATCCTGAATTTTTACTAAGTGGGAAACCAAGATAGAGAGGGATTAGGCTACTCACCCAAGACCACATGACAAGCTCTTAACCATGGATGATACTACACAAATTCTCTATAAAAGGATGTTAACAAAAATCTTCCCTGATGTGCAGCAACCCAGCTGTAAACCTTAAATCACGTTCTTTTCTGATCATGAGTAGGACCCATATGCTAAGCTGCTAAGGATCCCTCTTCTTAGCATGAGTCTATTGAGAGGTTATCTGCCAGGAAAGCTTTCCTAATTATTTTTCTAATAGATGATATAAGTTCATTTCTTCATTCCTCATCTACTGGTCTCTCCTGCCCGGTACTTACGAAGCAACAGCGTGAGGGGTGTGATGGGTGGGCTATGGAATGGAGCTAAATGGAATGTCATAGGCAAGAATCTAGCCAGTAGCCTTGAATCTCCGAGAGGAAAGTACTACTGAGCTCTGAGAGCTGCAGGACAAGTTGCATGAAGATGCATGAAGATATGAAGGCCTCCTCAGAGCCAATGTGTCGCATCAGCAACGTGTCTCCAAGTGAGAAAACAAAACCAACAATGCCCAGTTTTTCAAGTGTGATCTAATTCCCCCCAGACATGTGAACTAGCTTGCAAAATGCCAGGAGTAACATTGTTTTGTACATTGGCATGAATAATTGACATTGTCTTTGAAGAGCTGATCAGAAAAGGGTAAGGGGAAAGAAAAAGTTAAAATAAGCTGTAAAACCCAACCCACTTATATCCAAAGTACAAAGCCAGACAAAGTGAATGTTCCATTGACTCGTGACATTTGCCATTGATTCAAAATGAGCCGGTCCTGAGAGAGGATTAAATCGATCAATAAATATCCCAAACTGTCATTCTTAGAACCTTTGGGTAGAGCATTGAGTTGCATTCCTACAGGAGAAATGCCAAATGAGTGAGCCTAGGCCAGGTTTGTTTGGAAAGCCTTACTGAATGAACCGTGGAAGTGTGAACGTGGTCACGGGCAAAGCCCAGGACTGTTCAGCCTTCTGTGGCAGTTCTATGAGTCCTAGTACCAGGCTATTAATAGGGGGGAGCACAAGTGTGCTGTTGCTGCTTGCTTTCCTTTTTTTTCTTAACTGCATGGATCATGTTTACAAAGGACCCTTTCCTTTAGCAAGAGGTGTTCAGGTGAGGAAGTCATCGGTTTCCATTTTATATCCTCTGGTTCCATGCTTATTCCACGCTAAATGTCCCTGTTAAAAACAGGAGTCTAGTTTTCTACTTTGAGTGTTAACCCATTACAAAGTAAAAAAAAAAAAGTCCTAGAAATGAAAACAAGCTTTCCCAGTAGTCTTCTGGAACATAATAATTACCACAAAAATGTTCTCAGTAATGGGAAGTTCACAGATTTTTAGGCTGTCAGAGATGAAACGTGTCCCTTTGCTTTCCTAAGAAGCCATCTTGCCCATTTACAAGAAATTACGACCCAGAGAATGACTGTCCAAGGTCTCACAGGCAGGACTTTAAAACAATTTTTAAACCTCTAGATTTGGGAGATCAAGAACAATCCTGTGTCTACATTGATAGGTGATTTACCATTGCCTTCGATAAAATAACAGTGAACTTTTTAACGTAATACATTTTCATATCCATTGTCTCATTTGTTCCTGAAAACAAAACAAAACAAAACTTGTTGAGATGGACAAAGAGTGGGCAATTATCTTCTTTTGCAGATGATGACACGATTTTAGAGAATCCAAGTCACTTCCTCAATTTTGCACACTGTATAAATCATAGAATCCTTGTCCCTTGTCTATAAAATCCATAGCATGCAACATGGAACTAAAAGAAATTGCAATCCCCAGCTTTTCTGTTTACAGAATGCCCTCTGCAGTTGCTTAAAATTTAGATTGAAAAATAGGGAATTCATTTAACAGGACAGTCAATAAAAGGCTGGGGCTGATATCTAGTGATATCTAGGTGTTCTTCAGTGCTCCATCTGGGAAGGCTCTACAGATGATGTCTCTGTAGATGCCAAGGTTACACAAATCTCAGAAGCCAAATAAACCTTTTGATTAAATGATTGAATCCTAATTGGTAGTTACTACAGTATAAATGACTGTTGAAGATAGAAAGTTTTTGTAAAGAAGTATGTATAAAAAGTAAGAATTTCTGACAGAACAGCCTTGGCTTTCGCTACTAGAGTTAATACACCCAACAGTGAATAGTGAGATTGTGTGTGTGTGTGTGTGTGTGTGTGTGTGTGTGTGTGTGTAGATATATTCAGATTCTGTGGGACCTAAAGCTTTGGAGCTTATCACTTTGGGGAGACTTCTTTTAAAAATACAAAATGATGACCAGAAAATTATTGCAGTAGTTTGCTAGGGCTGCCATAACAAAGTACCACAGACTGGATGACTTAATCAGCAGAAATTTATTTTCTCATGTTTCTGGAGGCTGGAATTCTGAGATCGCAGTGTTGGCAGGGTTGGCTTCTTCTGAGGCCTCTCTCCTTGGCTTATTTATCGATGGGCAACTTCTCCTTGTGTCCTCAGTTGCTCTTTCCTCTTTGTGCATCTGTGTCCTGAGCTCCTCTGCTTAGAGGGACATCAGTCATGTTGGATTAGGCCCAACCTGACAATCCCATTTTAATGTAAGTGTCTCTTTGAAAATCCTATCTCCAAATACAGTCACATTCTACGGTACTAGGGTACTTCAACATATGAATTTGGGGGGACATAATTCATCCCAAAACAATTATGTAAGAAAATGAATACTTATTTCAAGTGAGAAAAGCGAATGAGACATATTTTAAATTGTTTTTAAAAATCTGTGAAATATGACGAAAGTCACAAAATCCAGAAAAATATCATTTTAATTAATTAATTAATTAAATGCCCAATGACTTTTTTTTTTTTCCCCCAATGACTTTTTCTTACATCTTGTGGCTGCATGCTCTCTGGTCACCTCTCCATGCAACCTAACTTTGTAATTTTTTTCTATAAGGAGAATAGAAAGATAATTTCACTCTTCCCTCTTAAATGGTTAATAGAAATTTATTGTTATTATTATTACTATTAAAAGTTTGGAAAACTTCCTTTAATCTGTACAACTGCTGTTGGTAATGTCCTAATGTTCTAAAACTTAAGATGATTGTCAAATTTGGGGAATCTTCTATCGAGTTTCTTTTATTTGAAAGCTGTTACAAAAATACGTATACTGTTGCTGTGAGTTCATACACTGATACATTCTATTTTGTGAAATCCACATCAAAAAAGAAAATCAAGTCAGTGGTACATTTATAATTGCTTCTAGTACATCACTGAGTACAGTCCTAATAAGGGAAAGCATCTGTGTTTGCATCACTGAGTACTGAGTAGTCCTCTCTATGTGTATACTTTTACACATCTGACAGTTGGTAGAACTTTCTGCTGACCTAGCTTCTGGCTACATACATTTCACACCGTGTTTCTCTCCTCTACCAGCATAATCCACATGCTGGGTGTTGCAGGCCACATTCTTGTCACAGGATTTTTGGCTCCATAACCCTGAGTCCCAGAGCTAGGAGAGTGGTGGACCCAGGGGCATTGAAAGTACGCCAGGAAGTCATTCCTACACAATGGTAATCGGCCATGCCTTATGCACACACTGTAGTGACAGCAAACCGTACATAAATGTATCCGACGATGCTCAACTAAATGTATCCTCAACTCATCTTCCCCTAAACAAACCCCCAAATTCCTGACACCATTCCAACACTGTCCCACATGAGTATGTAACAGAGGACAGTCAGTGGAAAGAGGCAGCAAGGACTTGCTTGGACCCTCTGAAGGCCTTAGAAGGGGCCGAAGGAAGTGATGGGCCCTGAAGCTTCATTTCTTGTCAATCCGTGTTTCTTTAAAAGTATCTCTTCTACTCTGGGTATTTGCTTGGGAAGAGTTATTCCTTCCCTTCCTGCCTCCTTCCCTCCTTCCATGTTTCTCTTTCTTAAATATTTATTCTGTGCATACCATATTCCAGACCCCGTGTTAGGAGGGATAAAACACATATGATGATGCCTACAGCACAGGATAAAGTGATGGGTAGCCAAAGCTGTTAAAAATCTACTGGTATCAGATGATTTAGGGTCACATTCAGCTTGAGCGATCAGGGAAGCCTTTATGAGGAAGCAGCCTTTGATCTAGCCTAAAGGATGGCTAGGATTGGGACTGGTGATACTGGGAAGACAGAAGGGCCTTCCAGACCACCGATGCTGCACATGGCTGCACCTCTACAGGACCTTTTTCTGTATCTGTAGCATTTAAAGGTTTATTTGGTTACATGGTCAAAACAAATGGACTAAGGGGAAATCCCTGATGTGGTGGCCATCTCTGTGCTTTTGAGAAATGTCTTCCAGAGTTTGGTGCCTCTTTTAAGGCTCAAGGTTCAGAACATCTGATCACATCTTTATTGTGGGATCGCTTAAGTCATTTATGTGACAGCATCTGAAGGAATTAAGCTAATAGCTTTGTCTACTTCACCAGAGATAAGATTTCAGACAACCCTTTCACTAAGACCCCATGTTTCAGTACTACCACCCATGGACAGATAGAATCTATTCTTCAGTGATATTTAGTAGCAATGTTGATGCTCCATTTTTGACTTGCTGGTTTTTTCTCTCACTAGTCCTTAACTCTCTCCCAAATTTAGTATTTGCTTGTGTTTCCTTTTTTTTTTCGCCACTCCCATTTGCTCCTTTGTTTCAGTTATTCCAGCGACTCTTCTGTCTCCCATAGAAGACAGTCTAGGCACAGCCTTCTTTCTGAGCTTTCCGTGGCCCAGAGGGAGAAGAATCTAGAAGAATTTCTCTTCCACAGGAGATCTGAGGCAAGTGATTGGCCCAGCATCACCCAGTGTGACGTGATGATGGAACCAATAGGGATATTTGCACGTTCAATCATCTTTGCATCATTCTGCCAAGTCATTTTAATCTTCGCGAAAGAGACATTTTGCTGTCAACGTACTAGACTGTGAGTCTCTTGAGAGTAAGGAACTCTGTAGTAAAGGGCACAAATACCTTGGTAACTGGTAGTGCATAGGCAGTCTAAACAGAACCCAGCCGGTTGCCTCCCACTTCACTGTGGGAACACAGTTCTTTGTACAGAGCACATATTCAGTAAGCGTTACATTGATTTTTGTTGTGGCTTCCATGACAGTTCTTACTGTAATTTGAGAAGTAAAGGTAATGATGTGTCAGTTGCTGACGTACCTGGTATCGTAAGGGTTAATGCTGGCAGATAGCAGCCCTGTGGGCACTATTAATAGTACTGTCTGGTGGGAGTGGCTGTCTGCGTACTGAGTTTTTAGGAATAATAATAGGAAAGACCGTACAAAGACTACTCTTCCATTTGTAGTGAATGAACACACTTGTCTCGAGCACATTTGTATCTCACCTAAGTTTGCTCCCCATGGTGATTTTTTTCCCAGCTAACTTATTCTAATGGCGTGAGTATATTAAAATAAAATTGAGTGGAGTGAGGGGAATATGCCAATAAAAATAATCAATCCCTCTTCCGACAAAGGGCAAGTAATGCAGTCACAATATTTACAAGGAAAATAGCAGGGATAGAATTGAAAAATATATCTGTATATCACTCATGCAGTAATTCTTCAAGCTATCACAGTTCTGTCTTTGACGGATGTTTCATCAAAATATTATCTAATGTGACATAGCGTTCCTCTTTCTTTTCTCTTTTGCTTTTGGTCATAAGAATTGATTTGAAGTCTTTTCACTCTGTGATCTCATTTTTTGCTCTGTTCCGGATGTGGGTCCTTCTGTCTGCATGGAACTATCAGGTAAACTGCGTAGCTTGGTTAGACCAGACCTGTACTACCTGTTTCAGTCAGTCTAGCGGTTCAGCACAAGGTATATTTTAAGGAGATCTCTACAAAAGGCTGAATGAAAATCTTCCGTATAAAGTGTAGTTCCATAAACCTTAATAAAAAGAAAGTACCAGGAAGCACTTAGTGCCTCAGATTCTGGAATCAAAGCTTTCTTCCTTATCGTCCCTCTTCTCAGACCTTCAAGCGACCACCCTGATATTTTCTCGGTTGAAGTAATAAACTGAAGCGCTAGAGAGGGGTTTAGGTAACATCTAGTTCAAGCCCTTGTTCCTCTCATTTACTCCACACACATTGATTGAGCTCTTACCATGTGCCAGACTCTCTGCTAGGGGTTGCATCTAACGAGATGAAGAAGATGAAGAAGTCCTTGCTTGTGAGGACTTCAGTCGGGTAGGAAATAGGCAAGGAAAGTAACGCTTAGAGCCAAGTGCTCAAGGCATAGAAGACAGAAGGGAGACTAGCACAAGGTCTCCCAGCCCACCACTCAGTTCTGGTTCTCCACGACTGTTCCATCCCCCTAACCCGGGACATCGCAGAGAATCTGCAGCTGGATTGAAATTATTCTTGTTCCTGGTTACAGACTTCACGGGCTCTGTGTCGAAACTTTATGCTTCAAATTTATGAATTTTGGTGTTCAGTATTAATTCCAAAGACATCTGGAAAAAGAAAGGATAGATTTTTGAGTGCTCTGAGCTTTCAGAAGCCTCTGTCTCACATTCTGGGCTGTTAGAAAGGTTCCCTTTTGTCACAGTGCTTCTTGGCCATCGGTAGCGGCAGTTTAGAAAGCCTGCATTGCCTCTACCCAAACAGAGTCTGGATGTGTTTCTCAAGCTCTTTCATTTGAATTGTGGAGCATAGATCTCATAAGACAGCTTGTCCTCAAGGGGTTCCCAGCACGTTTGGTTCTAGCCCACCACAAATATGGTGAGAGCAGGCTTTGTCAGACTATTTGGACATACTCAGGGCGTTTTGAACCACATGAGGGCTGAACACGACAACGCTGCTGGAGTCCCTGGGGTGCCCCACTCCAAGTATGCAGGGACTGGGAATTGCCTCAATACACCAACATCCTGTGTACCATTTCTGATATATTGGAGTCTAGATGTTCTCTGTTTTGGAATTTGATGCCATGGGAAATGAGAGGATGCCTTGGGGGATGGAAGAACGATGTGTACTTCCCTTGAAATAATGAAAATTTATTCCTCAGCATTCAGATGGCACAATAGGCGCTCAATAAACGTTTGTTAAGTCAATACCAGATTTAAGTGACCGAACTGAAATTAAAAAATGAAGTGGTGTGGGATATAGGAAAGTAGACTTTTCTAGGTCAAAAATCCTAGGCTCTAGCTCTAGTTAATAATCCATAAGTGGTTTTAGACAAGTCATCTCTCTTTTCTTCAGTTTTACGAAACAAGGAGATTGGATTCCTTTCTCTTTTACAAGTGCCTAAAGAGCCTATGAATCAAGATGCTTAGTATTTAGCTCACAAGTTCATTGAGAACTTCTCTAAATAAATACCAAGGACATATCACAATGATGTGTCAAATAACAAGTTCTTAACTAACTCCAGGTTTATATCTCATTCCCTTCATGTTTCTAGACCTAGCATATTTCTGAGCACCTAGCCCAGTACTCAGTAAACATTTATTAAAAGACTATAACAAATGAGATCATTGTGATTGTGATCTGACCCCATTTCCTAAACACAGGCCTATATTAGACTACGTTGAGAAGTGGCAGGAAAGTGATGGACTCGTGTGTGTGTGTGTGCGATGACAGTATGCTACTAGTCGCCTGCTCTACCCAGTGTCTGGCCTAAAAGTTGAATGGTATTATCGATTGAGAACTAGATCCCTATGAATGTCACCTTAGGGTGAAATTCAACCCATTCAACATGATTGCCTCTTTGTACAGCATAAATGATTTACATGAGTACACTTTCAGTGGCAGAAATCTCGTTGCCTTTTGGACAACTCCATTTTTTACTTGAATTAGTCAGAATGTACCAGCAGCAGACAGGAGGAAAAGCTCTACCCCAAGGTCAAACACCAGTCTTCATGTCCATACCATTGCCAGAGGTTATTGATAGCCTGAGATGTTTTCCCCCCAACCATACCTTCCCACTCAGCGGTTACTGTCCATTTGTGAAATTCCTGAGAAGACAAGTCTAAATGCCATAATGTGCTTGTTTAGAAACAGTAGAACATACTGTTAAAATGATATGAGTGCACCGTCTATCTCATCCCAGTTTGTTACACATGAGTAATCGGAAGTGAGTTTTCTAAATGTCGCCAATCTCAAGGGAGGTGGGTACATTTGCAGTGGATGTTTCTCAGTAGGTTAAATCTAAAGGAGCAATTAAGACTCCATATTTCTGATTTGCAGGAAACGGTATTATGCATTTCCCTTGGATGAGAATAAGTAAGGAGGATAAAGGAAGACTCTCAAATTGCAGTCTGTGTGACCTGTTTTTGAATAAACATCATCATATTCCACAGTCAATTATCTCTAATGTACAGTGTGTTCTCCAGCCAGAGAGAGAGAGAGAGAGAGAGAGGGATAGACTGACAGTTAGAAGTGGTCAGAAAAAAAAGCGTGCATGCATTGGAGTGTACATTAATCTATTGTCCTTTGAATAATTTTATACTATTTGAGAGGGAGTAATAAGGAAGATTATACATTATTTTTATGTGATTTCATAAATATAGAATTGTAGTCATCAGGGAAAGAGACAAGCATGGCTAGGAAAACAAAATGAGGTATGTTATGTTCAGCACAGTAATAGGGCTCCTAATACCAGAGGAAAAACAAGCCATTAGTTACAACCATTGAATGGAAGTGGTCTAATCGGAGCAGCAGGAGAAGCATCCCACTTTATTGTGGCTTCGTTATGTGTTTTGCAAGACTCTCTGGCTCTCCATTAAAATTATTTTCTACAGCAACTCTGTGAGGGTTCAGAACCCAGGAGCGTAACCATTATTTTTGTTTACACCATGCTGCTCTGCTGGGAGAGTGAATCGTGTTTTGAGTTTTGTTTGTTTCTTTTATCCTTTCCTTCCTCTTCACCTATGAGAAGATCAAAATTGAAGAGAAATATGTGTTGGAGAACTATCTTAAAAGAAGCTTAGGTTTATGGGGATATAGGTATACGTAGAGCTGATTCACTTTGTTATACGGCAGAAACTAACGCACCATTGTAAAGCAATTATACTCCAATAAAGGTGTTAAAAATAAATAAATTTATCAATTTTTTTATAAAAGGAAGAAGCTTAGGTTTGATCAAAATAGTGTTGGCCACAGTGAAGACTGGTGCATTACCACCGCCTGTATAATCAGTTGGGCTTGTTTTGTTTTTCTTCTTCTTCTTTTCCTTTGGAGGTGAAGCTGGCAGCAAAGGAAAGTTTCGGATGGACGAAGTACAGACAAAACGCTTCTGTTACTTCACCTGGGGACAGGGCAACCTCCCACAATAGCTGTGACATTTGGCCTATTCTGATAGACACCCTTTTCTTTCTGTGTGGCCTGGGATTTGAATCTTGAGGCCTTTGATCCTTGGCCTGTCTCCTGGCTGGCTGCTGGGTAGGGTGACTCTGATCATGCATTCTCCCAAAAAGGCCTGTTACCATCAGAAGCAAACTGCATCTTTGCTTTTACAGCAGTGGCGTGTGATAATTATTGGTGGTACTGGCCTCTGCCCACTCTTACTTTCTTATTCCTAAGCCTGAAGTATTATTTAAGAAAACAAGATAGCAACCCCCTTTGGGGGGAAATAGATCATTTCCCCCACATTAAACCCTGAGGTTTACTACGGAACAGCAACAGTGGAGTATCCTCCTTCTCATTGTGCCAACAAATCTTCACAAATTATTTATTTCCCATTTTAGACATTGGACAGTGACTCAGTGTGCCCTGGAAATACTATCACTGTAGTAATTTTCTTGTGTGGCTCAGCTTAGTGTTAGAGAAATGGGTAGTTACAAGTCCAGACACTATAAAGATGGAGCTAAATATTCTTCTAAAAATAGGATGTTTGGTTAACGTTTAGTAGTCAACAACTTTCCTGAAGCCACACACAGTGCCGGACTAAGAAATGGAATAAATGCCCTCATTCAGTGTTTGGTAAGGTCTCCCTTTAGGAGATTAACTTTTAATGTTAAGGACTTGGGATACTGCGGCTTCATCTGTGAGGCTTTGCTCTATGGCATGATGGTGTCTTTAACTCAGGGGGTCAACAATTGGGAGGAAATGCCATACTTATGGGTGATGGGTGGCATAAAACTGACTATAGGCAGACTCATTAACTCAACAAAAGGAAAATCAGTTCTTCTGAATCTTATATTTGTTGATGAGATCCATTCCTACGTGGCTGTGGCCTGGTATGAGGTGCAGAGAAGGAAAGGAATGGGAAGAAAGAGGTTAGTATAAATTATGAAATCAGGTAGAACTGGGCTCAGAATTTTTCTTTGCCTTATATTCACTATGTGATGTTAAGCTTTTTTGTTTGCAAAGTGGTATAATAGCATGTACCTATAGGATTGTGGTAAAGAGTAAATGAGAAATACATGTAAACAGGTAGCCCAGTTTGACACATACTATATACTTAGTTAATGGTTACTTTAGTTATTATAAGCTTAATTATTCCCAGTGATGAGATGCTTATTACCTTCCAAAACAGTCCATCCCGTCTTTGAATAGATCTATTCTGCTTTTATTAAGCTGAAAGCTTTCTAAACCCTGGTGCTACTTTTAAGCTCTGGAACTTTTTCTCTGATATTGGGAAGATGGAAGGAAGGAAGGAAGGAAGGAAGGAAGGAAGGAAGGAAGGAAGGAAGGAAGGAAGGAAGGGCATACCTGTTTACATGGCTTTCTTTTTAGTATATTGAAATCAGTAGTCATAAATGCTTTCAATATACTCTTCATCTGGGTGACCATTGCCAGTTCTTAAATGGTTCTTTTTTAATATGGTTTTGAGGACCACATCTGTATTCAGGGTGTTGCCCTCATCCATGTTAAGAAATGTATGGCTCTAAATCAGATGTTGTCCTTGAGGTGTGGACTCACCAGTGGAGTGCAGTGTCACTTTCTTCTTATTAGGTGATAGGTGCCCAATAATAGCTGTTGTGTAGGCACCTGGATCCCTTCTTTCTAACATCAGTTTTGCCGTGTGGTCCCTTGTAACTGAGCATAGCTTCAGAGAAACCTATTGAGCCCTTCTTTCCTTGGTCATAAAATATTTGTAAAGGGATAGTACATTTAGAAGAAATGTGTTGTGTGCTTCCTTTTACCAATGCCAAATATCATTCCTTGAACAAAAAAGGAAAAAAAAAAAAAAAGAAAGGAATTCCCCCCAAAAATCTTTAAATAACTTAGATCAACAGAACGAATGCAGTTCTAAACAATATTGGCAGAAAATAAAATTTTCTAGTCATTAGAGAAATGTTGAGTACCAAACATCTTTATATCTCATACCTTTGCCCATATCTTCCAAAACTTGGGTTTCTGTTTTCCTAAATTTAAATAAAGAAGTAAAACTAAATCATTTCTGATATTTCTTCTGATTTTGACATTATATATGTCCCCTCACCTGTAGAGAAAATATTCTTTCCCTACAGCTAAGGGTTGTTGTCAGGAAGGAGTGATATTGTGGATATGATAAGGCATTATGCTGGGGAAATATACTATATAGCTTCAGTCATTTACCTTAAGATCCTAATACCTGTTTGCCCTCCATGGTCCTTTAGGATTTACGCAGGGGAGTGGCCAACGATGGCCATCAGAACCTCAGTCCACTGCCTAGAGCAGCAATGCGTTAGATAGAACCATACCCAACGTCTTGCATATTGAGGCAGTTCTGGAACTCTATAGGCTAACCCTTGGAGGAGCAGGAGTGCTGATAATATTTACAAAATGACTCTTCGTATACAAAGTAATATAAACTCCCTGCAAATTTGAGTTAGTTAAGGCAGGGTTATTATTGTCTCTGTGTTACTGACGAGTCAATTGAAGCCCACAGAAGTAAGGTTGCTTATAAAAGTAAGGATATCAAGTGGAATCACCCACACGGAAAGCTGGTATGTCGTGAAGCATGACCTCAAAACCACCGGTAGCTTGCTACATTTAGGTACAGAAAGCCCCTAGAGTTCCACAGAATTGGAACATTACCAGATCTGAAATTTTCCTTAGAAATCATCTCCTCTGATGCCCTCACTTGACAGAAAAGGCTAAATTGTTCCTGAGGTGGAAACAAAACACAAGTTGTCTTTATATCACTTTGTGCTGAGAGTTAGATGCATAAACACAGGAAAGCATCAGGAAACTATAAAAGGACCAAGGAATCATTGTGACCTCAGTGCAGATCTCATTGCTACTTCCTGGGCATGTCTGTAGAGTTCAGTTGCTTCCCCTCCCTGAGCCTCATTGTGAATAATGCATGCCAAGCAGGGTGTTGGCCTTTATTAAGTAAGATAACGTGTCCCTGTCTGGCTTAATGCTTGCCCCATAATGGATGCTCCACTAATATTTACCACCTTTCTTCCCTTCAGTCTTCCTCTTATGCTATTAGGACTGCTGTTTTGGGCTATTCATTTCTGGATTTCCCTGTGTAACCCCCCCAGTTGGAGATGAGCACAGTATACTTCCCACCCCCCAGTCCCACCATGATGGCTCTGGGTCTGTCCTGTGCAGGCCACTGCCAACCTTGGGACCCTAACAGTGGTCCTCATACAGTGTTTACTATCAGGGGGCCTGGCCTAGTCTAAGGGGCTTCTGCTGCAGGGCCTGGTTGGAAGCACCTACCTAATTAGGAGATAGGGCTTCATGAATGGATCTTTCATTAGTGACAAAATATTTGCCAGGAAGGACTGTAAACAGAAGAGAAGACTTGATTCACTTGCTCCTTTTCTCTTGCCCTCTCTTAGTTTTTGTGTAATTTAGTGTGTTTACACCTCAGGACACAGCTGCTACTGAGGCTCTTCCAAGGTTAAGAGAAACCTTTCTCTGCCGTCGCCCTCCCTCCCCATTCCCCCTTGAACATCTTTAAGAGACAATAAAAGGTGTGTGGGTATGAGACAGAGCGTGCGTTCACATGAGTCCTGGTTATTATGGGGACCTCAGAAGAAACATTACCTCCACTCTGGCCGCAAGGATTTAATAGAGACCGTCTGAGCACCTGAATTTCCCTCAAGCACATTTTTCCAAGAAAAGGGTCACTGCCGGTCATTTCCCTAATGTATCACTGTTGTCCTGACCTGATCCTTTTCTGCTCTGCCTTAGCTAACCTAGCATACTTTTCACTTCTCAAAAAGTATTACTCTTTCATAATTAAAGACGAGGCAGCACCAGTGAAGGGAGCTGCACAGTTTGCGGCCAGCACACAGGGCCTGTTGTCAGAAGATAGGACTTCAGTTATTTGGTCCTCTTGGGCCTCGGTGTTTTGATTTGGAAATCCAGGATACTTATATTTGGCCTGTCTATTTCACTCTGCTACGGTGAGATTTAAATGTGAGACTCAGTGAGAAAGTACTTCGTAGACAATAGAGCACTATATAAATAGGAAAATTAGTATTGGACTTCTCTCACGTTCCATTAATAAATTGACACTCTGCATTGATCTGAGCACACGATGCAGTCAACTTAAGATTAAACTTTCCCTAAGAATTGCTTGGAGAAAATGAGCTACCAGTGTAATTCTCTGGGCCATGCAGGCTAGACGAAGGATGTTGAGTTCTTTCTGTACCACCAGTATGAGCTCCCAAAGGGCTGTGCCTTACTTATTTCCACTCTATAGATGACGAGCACAGGCCCCTGGGAATGCACTGAGCTAGCAGGGGTTCACCTAATGCCAAATCAGGATGGGAAGTTAGATCCTGGTGTGTGCTTATGACCGGCTTATGGGGTATTTCTTTTCAGATAATGAATACTCACGAAGGAAGATGGATGAGGAGGGAACCATGACATAGCTGTAGGCCCGACTCAGCTCTCTTCGAGACATCAGCTTTGGCCCATTGCAGTGAAAGCCTTGTCCTCTTGTCCTACTGGTCTCTCATTTTTTCCCTTTCCTTCCATTGCTCTCTCCAGCTCCCAATGCTTCTAGAACCATCTTCTTCATGGTACCCTTATTTTAAATAAATGGTACCATCATTTAGGTATTTGTTTCCAGTATTCCTGAGACTGGCGGATTTCTCCAGAGTTAACTGCAGACTTTGGTGGTCAAGCACCAAGAAGATTTCCGCTTGAGGCGGATCTGGCATGGGGGTTTATTTTTTCCCCTTTCTATTTTATTGTTGGCCAGTTGGGGCCAGCATGTTGCTAGGTTGTGTTGGTTTCTTAGCTCTTGTAACCAAGCTAAGATGCACATGTCAAAAAATATGTTTTCCTTCTCTCTGTAAAGGTCTTCCCTCTTTTCTGTAATGTTTCAGGATAGGAGAGGAGTGTTTGCTTGATTCTGATTCTGGTATGTGAAGTGTTGGGTACAAAATGCTTTTATCACCGTGTTATTTTGTCAAAGTGCTATCATCATTGTCATTTCCAGCTTAATAGCAGGAATGTTCTACTTGTACCAAGGATATTCCATATTTTACGTAAATTCAAGAAATTTCAAATGCAAAAAAGTAATAGTGAGAAGCTAATTAGCTTTACAGTTCTTGAAACCCAAAATTTAAAATAGCTTTAAGCTTCCAGTGCCTCTTGCTCTGACAGTAGCATTTACAGGTAAACGATGATGCTTAATCCAGACTATTGTTATATTGTAACTACTCAAGCAAAAAAAAAAAAAAAAAATCCTTGGAGGAAGAGGGGATACGGCTATTTGCCAAAATGGCCTCCAGGTTTCGGATGACAGCTGAGGTACTTTGATTTAATGCTTCTCTAGTTTTAACAGTTGTAACCAAACAAGCCCTCATCTCAGCCACCCCAAAGGAGACTGGACTTGACTGTAAGAAAACTCAGAGCTCCTGCAGTGAAACCCGCCCTGCTGTGGGACACGATAACCACAGGTGAAATTGTGAGCTAGATAAAGACCATCGTTCTAGTTCTGAGGGGATAGCAAAATCCCTACATTCCTCTGTCAGGCATCCAAGAGCTTTTAGTCTTCAAATACTTATGGAGGCTTTTACTAGATCAGGCTTTGCAATGAGCTACAGAAGAAACGAAGCAGCATCTGAGACAGAGACAGAAGATGAATCAGTTATGATTCTTGAGTCAGCTGTGATCCCTGTCCACAGAGAGCTCATCATCGAGGAATGGAGACAGATGTGTAAATTGCTATTTCCAAATTTGTAAGCTAGGTATAATGAACAGTATACCAAGGAAGCACATAGGAGACTTTGATGAATTCTTCCTGAAGGAATTTGCCTCAGTCATAGGTAATAATTATGAATTTGGCTTCTACTTGCCCTTTTTCTATATCATTATTGTCATTTACTATTTATAGCATATGTATGTGTCCATCTATGTATCTATCTATCTGAGTTACCACCTAATGATATGTTTCATATTGGGAAAGATTCCTCACATGATAACACAGCATCTTTCTATCCATTTATCCATCCATCCATCCATTCATTCCACAAAAGTTCATGCTCTCAATATGACAGACATTTTTCTATATCCTAATGGAGATAAATAATTCGGTTAGGAATAACTTGTGAGTTAGTAACGGAGACAAAAACAGCTGAGTAGGGCTTCCCTGGTGGCGCAGTGGTTGAGAGTCCGCCTGCCGATGCAGGGGACACGGGTTCGTGCCCCGGTCCAGGAGGATCCCACATGCCACAGAGCGGCTGGGCCCTTGAGCCGTGGCCACTGGGCCTGTGCGTCCGGAGCCTGTGCTCCGCAACGGGGGAGGCCACAGCGGTGAGAGGCCCGTGTACCACAAAAAAAAAAAAAAGAAAGAAAGAACAGCTGAGTAAATGTTATGGATCTATAAAAGAGTTAAAGAAAAAGACACATAGAACTTCTTGAAGGTGGTGTCATTATAATCACAAACTCAGGCATTTCCTACTGAGAATGATGCCTGTGAGCCAGAATCACATTTCCCCATCTATCTTTTGAGAGTCTACCGTGCATTCCTTCCATGTCAGACACTGTACTAGCATAAAGTGAGGACATACATTCTTCCGCTATCATGAGACATTGTTTCTAACCCTGAATGCTTGCCATTGTGATTGCACCTTTACTTCTGCTCATCTTAGCCAAGATATGTACACATTGGTTGCATTGTTTGTCTTTCCTATTATCTTCCGTCCTTGTGGTTGGGTTTCAGTGGACCTATACCAGGTGCTGTCAGAAGATAAAAGACTGAAAATCAAGACGCGAGCATTTTCACAAGTGTTAGGATCAGTTGTTGGAGCAATAGGGCATTTGATACATAGTGTTTCACATTATCTAAGTGACTTGGAACTGTTGGAAATAGTAGAAAAGAAGATTTCAGTTAGTATCTAGGACAGGGAGCAGCAGACTATAGCTCCTGGGCCAAATCCGGTCCACTACTTGTGTTTGTAAATATTTATCGGAACTCAGTCATACCCATTTGTGTATGTGTCTGTAGCTGATTTCTCTCTACAGAAAGAGTTGAGTAGTTGTGACAAAGACCAAATGGCCCACAAACCCTACAATATTTACTATCTGGCTCTTTACAGAAGAAGTTTGCCAAACTAGGGGAACTTATGAATCTCTGAAGGAAAGCAGACAAAGAAAACAAAAATTCTAATGTCCCTAATCCTACTTTACTATTTACGTAACATGTGGTCCTGAAACTCTCCATGAATAAAACTCAGAACAATTAAGAAGAGAAAAAAAACTTAAAACAGAAACCCCAAGCTAAGAGATGATGGACAAGAAATCCATAGAGTATAATTCCTCATCTTTTCTACCAGCTTGTTCTGAGGATACTGCATGTTTCAGGAATTTCTGCCAGATGCTGGATATTCAGGCAAATACAACACAGTCTGAGCTCCCAGTCTGTTTGCAGAGACAGACATGCAAATCAGCAAATGCTCTCCCAGTGATAGATGCTGTCATACGGGAGATAGAATAAAGAGGCCGAGAGAATGCATAGAGTAGGGGTGGCCTGACTTCTTGTAATTTTGGGGAAAGGTATCACAGGGTTGCAAGATTTCACCTGCATCTGAAAGGATGAGCCTTGGTAGATGATCAAGGGTAGAAACAATTATTTTATTTCTAGTCGCTTCAACTCTACCTTGAAATAATTTGGTATGCTAGCAATGGCATCACAGTTTATGAAATACTATTCATCTGTAATCTGTCTTTACAATGGAAGTTAGTTATAATAATTTTCTATGTTTTATTAAGAACTGAGAGTTGATCAGGACAGATAAGTTACTTGTTCAAATTTCCATTGCTTGTAAACAGTAAAACTGACCTGACCCTACTTCTTCTGGCTCCAAAGCCACAAGACTGTCCCCCTGAGTCAAACTTCCCTGACTTGAGTCTACAAATATTCCCTGGAACTTGTAATTGGTCTGAAAGATGGGAGAAAGGGGCCTTTGACTTTGCCTGCACTAAAGTAACCTGCTTTATTTCAGACATTGCTAAGAAATGTTTTTTTGCACTTGGCATTATTGTACATGCTGCTGGTTGAAGTAACCATGGTCGGGACTCCATATGCTTTCCTCTTATATAAGTATGGCTGCCCTCATTAGATTGTCATTGGATTCTCTTATTCTCCATTTACTTGGAGCTTCCTCTGCTTTCTGTTATCCCTTTTTCCCTTCCTTGTTGTGGATACCAGCTCATAGACCCTCTACCCCCTCATCACACAGTTTCCTCCTTCACTAAGGGAGTTTTGGACAGAGGGTGGGGAATCTGGTGAAATGCCAACACCTCGTAGAATGTGAGAGAAGTGGGAGGGGCCTCAAAAGCCACCATTCACCAGGTCCCGTTATTCACAGTCTGGTGACCATGGGCTTCTGACCTTGTGCCCACTCCCCTTACCAAATCCTGTTCCAGATGTCTTTTCTCCATTTATATGCTCGGTTGTCTCTCCAGATCCCTAGCTTCAAATGTTCAAGCTCTTTACCCCCCAAAACCTCTATTTTCTCCTTAGTTGTCTGGCTTGGACCATGGAAACCTCTAACACTGTATTGTAAATGTGTGTTAGAAATGTCTCTTCCCACTGCTCTTCCGCAGCTAAAGGAACAGATTCTACTGCCAATTCTTATCCTAACAAGAGTGGCCTTGAAAAAAATAAATTGGAGCTTTCAGTACATTTTTTTCTTAGCTGGAAGTCATAAAGTATAGAGGTTAAGAGATGGGCTTTGGAATGAGTTGATCAGGATTTCAATCTTGCTACTTAACTTACTAGTCTGGACCTTAGGCACATCTCCCAATGTCTCTGGGCAAGGACTTTCCTGATCGGGCTGTTGTAAGGATTAAACGAGCACATGATAAGTTCTTAGGACAGTCCCTGGCTGTGCAAGGTTTAGTTACTATTGTTATTATCATTGTTTTTCTCTTTTCCTTGAACTTTTCATACCATGTCTCTATTTTGGGTTCAGAAAATATGATTCACATAATCACAGGTTTAATAGAATTTTGGGGTTAGCCTTGTAGCCTAACCTCCAATTAGAGCACTGTTTTTATGAAAGCATGAGTTCCTGATATCCGAAAGATGAGTTACAGAGAAACTCTTGGACTGAAGTCGCTCATCTATAAGAGATGCTCCAACTTGAAGAAGGAACCAGATGGTGAAAGATAACAAAGTCTGCAAAGATAGGCATTTCTAAAGTACCTGCCCCAATTGCAACCAATCATGGTCATGTATACAGCCCTCAATCATTTGGTTTATGAAGTAAATGTATTTTCTTTGTTGGCTTTTGCTTCTATACATTTTGACCATGTCCGTTTCCTCATTAATTAAGGAATGACCGCCAGTAGTTGGATGGCATCTGCTCATGGGTTTTGGATATAAAACCGACAGATATTTAATTGATTATCCTATCGTATCTGTCCTCAGGCTTGTAAACTGAGCTCAGTTAGTGATCTGCCACTATTGCCATCGCTTGATGCTAGAATGGGGTGAGAGGTTACCATACCAGCATCCCCTGTTCTGTGTGAGCTTAGACTCAATGAAGGTATTTCATTGCTTGGTTTATTAAATGTCCATGACCTCTATTTTATGCTTTATAAATATAAGTTATGCTGGGGACCTCATCATATTTGGAACTAGCAAGACTACTGAGGTTTATACAAAAGATAAATCCAATAGACTTGCACCAATATAAAATGTGTACAGAAAGCGGAGTATATTAAGTGCCACAAAGAGGAACAATGTCCTTTGGGAGTTGAGAGGAGCTTCAAGAGGAAAGCGGTGTTGATTGGGTCTTACCACTGAGCTTGAGAAATGAGTGACCTCACGGTACAGAGTATTAGGAGACTGACATTCCTGATAGAGGAAATGGTTTGAGTATACTTAGGGAGGCAGAGAATTCTGGAGATTAAATCTGCCTATGCTTGTTAGTATGGCTTAAAAGTGGCACCTCTTATTAATATAGCCACAGTTTACTTTAAGATTCCCACATACTTTAGGGTAAAAATCAGAAAATCCTCAAAATGCAGACAATCAAATTCTTTCTCTCTGAATTGTGTGTGTATACATACACACACACACGCAAACTCCACGTCTCCACAAATCAATGACAATGCCAAATGGAGCAATTTTCCACAGTTTTCTGCAAATAACTGCATGCTTAAGCACCGCACTCAGCAAAATGATGAAATCTATCAATATTTCTCAGTCCTGCTGAGTTTCTTCGTGGCGTCCAAAGGCTTAGCCAGTCCCTGCCTGGATTAGTGGCTGAGGATAGGAGAATCTACATCTGCAGGTAGCAGGATCCCTTCACAGGTGAACTTTAGACCACACCCACCTGCTGTCCCTTTAATCAGTCAGTAATGAGGACAAGAGCTTCAACTTGGTTACACCAGCAGGGAGAAAATAATTCTAATCATACGCAGAAAACAGACTCATGCAATCAATAGTTTCAGTCCAGGGATTTCATAGTGTTGGGCTGGCATCCTGTAGAAGGGGAAAATTGCCCTGGGGTAGGGTGGGAGGAGACATAATTTATATGGAAAAAGCATATATATGTATAAAATGAAGTGGTAGAAGTTATTCATTGGGTGAAGGTATGTATATTGTTGGAAAGCCAACTATGAACAGAAGATGCAAAATGAAGCGTTGTTAGTCTTGTGTTTTGTTTTGCAGTGAAGGGTATGATGTACTATCCCTTTAACTGACACATCTGCATGATCCAGTCACCTAATATCTGTGTGGGTCTAAAATATGCCCCTGTTCCCCTCTTAACTTCAGGGTAAGAAGGTCCAGAAGAGAAGGTCTAGTTCCTACTATCATCTGGAAAAGAACCCAGAGCTTGGTAAGCACCATCAGGTTCGAGATGAGGGAAGGGATATCCGAAAAGGGTAGAATAGCCCTGCGGAGTTTCTAGGAGAAATGAAATTTAAGGTGGGTTTTAGAAAATGAATAAGGCAACATTTTGGCAGACAGAATTAGGGAGATTGCTTAATAAACATGATAGTATAATAATGATCAGTGGAAGGTACATGGAAGAAACGATAGCTTAGCTCAATGACAGGAAGACCAAAACATAGCTGTCTGAAATAAAGCGCCATTGCTTTTGAAAGTAGTGAGATTTCCACCTCTGGACTGGAAGATTGCAGTGGGGATTCATCAAATGAAGCAGAGGTTGGGGGTTGAATAGATCACCATGGAGGTTGTTTCCAGCCTTAAGATTCTAGTCACTGAAATGAGTTCTTAAAGAATAGAGAAAGGTATCTACTAGAGGTTAGAGAGAATTGGCTGAAGTCCAAACTTAGTTATCTTAGATAATCCAGACATTGGTCTGAACTTTTCAGGCAAAATCTACTGCAGCTTTTAACTGTGACTTCAGAAAACACCAACCTGTGATGTTGATGTTTCCTTGCCCAAATTGCAAGCAGTAAAAATCTCACATTTAGAAAACACTTCAGGGCTTCCCTGGTGGCGCAGTGGTTGAAAATCTGCCTGCTAATGCAGGGGACACGGGTTCAAGCCCTGGTCTGGGAGGATCCCATGTGCCGCGGAGCAACTGGGCCCGCGAGCCACAACTACTGAGCCTGCACGTCTGGAGCCTGTGATCCACAACAAGAGAGGCCGCGATAGTGAGAGGCCCGCGTACTGCGATGAAGAATGGCCCCCGCTTGCCACAGCTAGAGAAAGCCCTCGCACAGAAACGAAGACCCAACACAGCAAAAATAAGAATAAATAAATTAATTAATAAACTCCTACCCCATACATCTTCTTCAAAAAAAAAAAAGAAAAGAAAAGAAAACAGTTTGATTTAAGAAGAGGCCCCATGCCAAGCATTACTAAGGTGAGGGGTACTGCCAGGCCTCTAAGTGAGGGTCGTGAAGACAGGACTTGAGGGCTCCTTCCTCTGGTGATGCTTGCAAATATTGGCGGCTTTAATGCTCACTGTCTGTGACAGCTGGCTGATTTCGTTTCTTGAAGCTGATCTTCAAAGCCGTGAAGTAATAGCAAACTGTTTGAGATCCCAAATCAAAGAACAGATTGTGTAGACTCAAAAAAAGCAAACAAACAATTACATTTAAAAACAAAGTGTTGGGAAAAAACAGTGACAACCTTTTTGCTCACCTGCCAAGGCCTCGTGGCTAAGTTTCTGTTTTTCCCCAGTTACAGCAAATGACATCAGACCGTGCCCTACTGGCAGGTGAGCCATTTCTAGTGGTTAAATCTGGAGGGGTTTTGGAGCCCTCACTCTTAACATGACTTTCCCACTGGCTAGAGGTATGAGGTTGAGCAAATCAAGCTCATTTTCTCCGTTTGGAATGAAGGCTCCATGAAAATTCTCCACTTGAGGGAATAATAATGACTAATAACTAACATTGACTTTGGAGGTTCACAACAGCCCTGTGGAATGGGTGAGGAAACCGGGGATTAGAGAAGAGGCTTCTCAAGATCACAGGACCAGTAAGATATGAAGCGAGAATTCAAGCCCAGGCTTTCTGGTATCGCATCACTTGTTCTTTCTACTACACGATCCTGCTTCTAGCTAACCACCTATTTGATAGCTCTTGAAAAGGAGATTCTGTTACCTCCTTTGAAAATAATACCAGATTCCTACTTTCTCACAGGGCTTTCCAAATAAGGTCCGTGTTGGCCCATTTCCATAGGATGTTTTACAAGTTTTCAAGTACTTTATTAGTTGCCTAATTGTTTGGGGGTTTTAAGTTGTCCCAGGATATCATATCTGAATTCAGTTATTTTCTCCTCTTTCCCCTCCAGTGTGCACATTCCCCTTAATAATCTAGTGATGTGTGAGTTTCCCAGAGCTGTCAAGGAATGTATACACAAACACAGAGCATGTAAGACATTTATTATAGTTGTTTTACTTTGACCTGGGCAAGAAACAATATAAAATGGCAAAGAATTTAGTGACTGTCATTACAACCTTAACTTCAAAAATGTTTGCCCTTATGTTATTTGCAACACTTAGCCTTCCTCAGTATTTTAAATCATTGATCACAGGCTTATATAAATTTAGCCTTACTACTAATTATATTTTATATGCTTTTTCATTTTGCTTTAGTCACTTTGCTACTCATTAATTTTGCTCTGAACGGCTTCCCATGACAATGGAAGGAAGCCTGCACTGCAGAGCCTGATATCCATGGACTTTTTGTTGTTCTCTCTCCTTTACTTTTTGCCAATTGTCCTTCGCAGTCTCCACAGTTTACCGAGTCCAATCAAAGAGCTGGTCCTTATGCATACTAACCATCTATTTCTCTGCTTTTAATTAAACTATCCCTCTGTGAAGAATGCTCCTTTTTTTTTTTCAATCTAGGTTAGCTAAGCTCAAAAAGACCACTTCTATGACACCTTCACAGATTCCTCCAGATGGAAATAATTTCTTCCTCTGCATGCCCACAGCATGTTATTGAACCTCTCTTATAGCCCGATGAGAGTGTGCTCTGTAAACTGAACAGTGACATATAAAAACATGTAATGTTGCACCTGACAGGAGGGCATCTTAATACCCTTACTAAATTTTGATCTCCTTGACCTCCTTGGTGTTATCTGACATATTTGTTTATTAATCAACATAGTAGCAATGATGACGAATGAGTAACCAATGTTCTTGTCATTTATTTTTATTTTTTTATTGAAGTGTAGTTTCTCGACAATGTGTTAGTTTCAGGTGTACAGCAAGGTGATTCAGTTGTGTGTGTGTGTGTGTGTGTGTGTATACTTTTTCAGATTTCTTTCCATTGTAGGTTATTACAAGATATTGAATACAGTTTCCTGTGCTATACAGTAGGTCCTTGTTATTTATCACTTTTATGGATAGTAGTGTGTATCTGTTAATCCCATACTCCTAATTTATCCCTCTCCCCCCTTCCCCTTTGGTAACCATAAGTTTGTTTCCTATGTCTGTGAGTCGATTTCTGTTTTGTAAATAAGTTCACTTGTATCATTTTCTTAGATTCCACATAAAAGTGATGTCATATTTGTCTTTCTCTGCCTGATTTACTTCACTTGCTATGATAATCTCTAGGTCCACCCATGTTGCTGCAAATGACATCATTTCATTCATTTTTATGGCTGAGTAATGTTCCAGTGTGTGTGTGTGTGTGTGTGTGTGTGTGTGTGTGTGTGTGTGTGTGTGTACCACATCTTCTTTATCCATTCATCTGTTGGTGGGCATTTAGGTTGCTTCCATGTCTTGGCTATTATAAATAATGCTGCTATGAACATTGCGATGCATGTATCTCTTCAAATTGGAGTTTTCATCTTTTCCAGATATATGCCCAGGAGTGGGATTGCTGGATCATATGGTAACTCTAATTTTAGTTTTTTAGGGAACCTCCATACTGTTCTCCATGATGGCTACACCAATTTACGTTCCCACCAACAGTGTAGGAGGGTTCCCTTTTCTTCACACCCTCTCCAGCATTTATTATTTGTAGACTTTTTAACAATGGTCATTCTGACCCATGTGAGGTGATACCTTATGTAGTTTTTATTTTCATTTTGCTAGTAATTAGCGATGTTGAGCATCTTTTCGTGTGCCTATTGGCCATCTGTATGTCTTTGGAGAAATGTCTATTTAGGTCTTCTGCCAATTTTTTGATTTGGTTGTTTGTTTTGTTGATATTGAGCTGTATGAACTGTTTGTATATTTTGGAAATTAATCCCTTGTCGGTCTCATCATTTGTAATTATTTTCTCCCATTCCATACGTTGTCTTTTTGTTTTGTTTATGGTTTCCTTTGCTGTGCAATCTTGTCATTTAAATGTTCCATATTTCTCAAGTTTTTTCTCTCTTTTTTTAAATTAAAGTAATACATTCTTCTAGTTTAACAAGCCTAATAGGACTAATAGGTGTAAAACAAACAATATCCTTTTTATGCTCCACTCTTCTCCAATCTCCCAGTCCTACTTTACAAATAACATTTAGCTGCTTCTCCCTGGCATTTGCACTGCTCCATGTTTCAAAAAAAAGGGCATGCTTTCTATCTGAGGATTCATGAATTTTAGACATTAACTGTGGATTAACAATACAAAGGATATGGATATTCCATCTATATGTGTGTTTGACTTTTTAGAGCCTCCCAGTTTGGGGGGCTTTAGCCCTTCTCCCTCCAAAATCAGGAAACTGTGACAATGAGGTCCTTTCTTGCTGCTGGCTTCATTGCTGGCCTGCTGACCTGGTGTTTTAGGCTGATTATGTTTGCCTTTGAGCCAAAAGAGTTACTTGATGATCCTCTAGGGCCCCATTTCTGCACAACACTTAGGCTTGAAAGTTGCAGGAGAAATAATGATAGAATGACTTGGAAATTTTTAATGTCTTTACAAGAAATACAAGGTACTCTTATGACCACAGAGCTGGCAGCCTATATTCATCTCAGTTTTGTTAACAAATATAGTCTAGATACTTGATAAGTGTTACGAAACAACAGTGTATCTTGATAGATTCTTTTTTTTTTTTTGCGGTACGTGGGCCTCTCACTGTTGTGGCCTCTCCCGTTGCAGAGCACAGGCTCCGGACACGCAGGCTCAGCGGCCATGGCTCATGGGCCCAGCCGTTCTGCGGCATGTGGGATCTTCCCAGACTGGGACACAAACCCGTGTCCCCTGCATTGGCAGGTGGACTCTCAACCACTGCACCACCAGGGAAGCCCTTGATAGATTCTTTATGGTATAAAATAACCTGTTCGGTGTTGGGGGATAATTAGTTATATGTGATATATTTCTCTGCCCTCTGCCTCCCAGGGACTTAATGATCTTTGTTTAGAGATGATTGGAATATGATACAGTAGATAGAACATTATTATTTAGGTCCGGAGACCTGGACTGCTGCTTTCTAGAAAGGCCGTATTCCCATGTTACATCTTCTTTCAGTGCCTCAGTTTTCATCTATAAAATAGGATTACTAATCCTTTCCCTAGAATCATTTTTGTGTAACAATCAGATGAGCTGGTATTCTTGGTTATCTCTGTGGCTCACAAGTTGCTAATAAAGGAAGGAATCTGGGGTGGCCTTCAATATATTCTTTTGCCATTCATTTGTTCACTTATTTAACAAATGTTTCCACAGTTGTTTATCAAAGTTCGGTTTATACTAAATAAGAGTCTGGTGGAGAAACAGGTGTGTTGGGAGCTTGGAGGGAGGCCCCACTAGAGCCCAGAAGTGCTGCCAGAGTACCCCGCTCACAGGATTGCTTCAGATCCTTCCTTCATTTCATAGCTTGGCAGAGGTTCTCACCATCAGGCTTCTTGCGTTGCACTGATTAGTTTATTCAGTTTTAATTTTATATTATTGCTTCTGCCTTGTGGATTGGATCCTACACACACACTCACGTGACACACACAAGTTGAGAGCTGGAAAGGATTTTGCAATCCTGCTAACCTTTGTCTTTAATCCTTATTGTTCTTAATCCATTTCCCTTCATTCTTCATCTCTTGCCCAAGTGGTTTTCATTTTACGTATAACAGAAATGAGTTGATTCTAGACTACATTGGTTGGATCTTTTAATGCCTAAGGTTGTGAGAATAAATGGATGTGGAATGACACATGGCACAACTCACATATATGTGCATTTGTGTACATGCTTTTCATTTTACATTCCCAACCTCCTTACATTCTTTTTTTTTATTCTTTAGGACTTTTTTTTTTATTTATTTTTGGCTGTGTTGGGTCTTCGTTGCTGCACGTTGGCTTTCTCTAGTTGTGGCGAGTGGGGACTACTCTTCGTTGGGTTGCATGGGCCTCTCATTGTGGTGACTTCTCTTGTTGCAGAGCACAGGCTCTAGGTGCACAGGCTTCAGTAGTTGTGGTTCACGGGCTCTAGAGCACAGGCTCAGTAGTTGTGGCGCACGGGCTTTGTTGCTCTGTGGCACGTGGGATCTTCCCGGACCAGGGCTCGAATCCGTGTCCCCTGCATTGGCAGGTGGATTCTTAACCACTGCGCCACCAGGGGAGCCCCCAACCTCTCCTTACTTTCTGCCTCTGTCCTTGGGATGGGTGGGAACCCTTCTAAGACCACCAATCACTGGGCTTTTACCTCCTACTCCAATTTTATTTCCCCACCATGAATGCATGATATTTTTTTCTCTTTTTGCATATGCAAACAGAAAACCTAAGTTCTTTGGAATCAATTCTTTAAGAAAGTTACCGCAACCACCTAAAAGCAGAAATGTTCAGTAACACGCACGTGCTTTGAAGTGTGGAGCATTTGTGTGTCCGTTATCTCATTCTCATGCTCAGAAAACCCCTTAGGTGTTTCATCCCGTCTTACAGATGTGGAGGTTGTTAGAGAAGTTGTTAAACAACTAGTAGAGACTAGAACCTGGAGTCAATCCATCGTTTCTCTCTTAAAAACCTCTTTCTTTCAACTATTTTAGGCTACAGTGCTAAGCATCATAGGATTTCTTGTCTTTCCCAGCCTGAAGTGAATTTCCAAAGATGTGTGTGTGTGTGTTTTGAAAAGACTTTACTTTTTGTAGCAGTTTTAGACCACAGCAAAATTGAGCAGGAAGGTCAGAGTTTTCCCAACCCCCTGCCTCCACACACACAGCCTCCTCCACCATCAACGCCCTGCACCACAACGGTTCATGTGTTACAATCAATGAACCTACATTGTCACATCATAATCACCCAAGTTCACGTAACTTTCACTCACGCTGTTGTACATTCCATGTATATGAACATACGTATAATGATGTGTATCTACTATTATAGTATCCTGCGGAATGGTTTTACCGTTGAAAGTCTTAACTGAAAACCCTCTACCTATCCATCCCTTCTTCCTCTCTAATGTCTGGCAATCAGCCACCTTTTTACAGTCTCCATAGTGTTTCCTTTCCCAGAATATCATATAGTTGAACTTGTACAGTAGTGTAGCCATTTCAGACTGGCTTTTTTCACTTGGTAACATGCATTAAAATTTCTTCCATGACTTTCATGGCTTGATAGCTCCTTAGGGCTGAATAGTCTTCCATTGTCTGGATGTACCACAGTTTATTTATCCATATACCTACTGAAGGATGTCTTGGTTGCTTCCAAGTTTTACCAATTATTAATAAAGCTGCTACAGACATCCATGTATAGGTTTTTGCATGGACAGAAGTCTTCAGCTCATGTAGGGAAATATCAAGGAGTGTGACTGTTGAATCTTATGGTAAGAGTATGTCTGTTTTTGTAGGAGACTGTCAAACTGTCTTCCACAGTGGCTGTACCATTTTGCATTTCTGTTAGCAGTGAATGAGAGTTCCTATTGCTCCATATCCTGGACAGCATTTGGTGTTGTCAGTGTTTCGGACTTTGACCATTCTAACAAATATGTAATGTATCTCATTGTTATTTTAATTTGCAATTCCCTAGTAACATTAGATGTTTAGCATCTTTTTACATGCTTACCTACCATCTGTATATCTTTCTTGGTGAGGTGTCCAGGTCTTTTCCCATATTTTAATCATGCTGTTCATTTTCTTATTGTTGAGTTTTACGAGTTCTTTGTATATTTTGGATAGCAGTTTTTATCAGATATATCTTTCGCAAATATTTTCTTTCCATCTGTGCTTGTCTTCTTATCCTCTTGTCAAAGATGTTTTTGTCCAACCACATTTGCTCCAGTGTACTGTCCCTTGTTTATAGCGTATCTTGAAATGGGTTTAAAAGATTAACTTGCAAGCAGCTGATTTTTTTCTTCGAGTTCTCTGTATTCCTTTTCTCTTTGATTCATGTAGTATAAAGCAGTCTTGGTGGGATACAAGAATATTCTGATGCTCAGTGAGTGCTTAATCTCTCATTTTTTAACTCTTAAGTAAAATGATTGACCATTACTGCAATAAGCAGACTTGTACACATGATGACATTTCAACGCCTGCGGTTAGTGTCATCAGAAAGAGAGAGGGGAGAGAGGAAGGAAAAGAAGGCAGAATCATCAGCTCAGTCTTTTGCTTCTCTATGGAACATTAGCAGTATTTAAATAATTGCTCTCCCATGCCCCTCTCCTTCTCCACCCCCCACAACGCAGACACAAAAATCAAAGCCGTTTAGGGCTGTGAATCAGCGTATTGCCTATATCTGATTTATCTTTGCACAATGCACACATTCTTGAATTTCTCAGAGGCATGTGACTTTCAAGGATTCTTTAAATGTGTAAATACTATCATGATGTCCCTGATGAATTCCAGACACACTGCATTATTCTAGGTGTCTGAGCGATGCAAAGAATGGCTCAGATTCCCTGGTGAATTACCCGTTTCACATGTTACATTAATAAACATCAGTCAGTCTGCAAGAATGGTGTGTTATCTGAATTTCATGAACTTCTGAACTGAACGGAATGCATCTAATTGACAAAGTGTCATCAAACGGAACAGAAGACAGTATAAGTCCCCAGAAAAACCGCAGGGAAAGGAGAAGCAAGAGAGAAGAAAAAACCCAGGACAGGCGGTGGGGGCGGCATGAAAATCACTGGAAGACATTTCTATCGGAACGTGAACCTTGCGTGGACGTCCCATTCTTGTTTCAAGTGCAGGCATCTCAGATCTGGATGATTAAAGGTCCGTGGTGTCCCTGGCTTCTAGGTTTCATATTTCCTTTAATTGCAGTATACAAACTCCAAAAAGGGGTGGGGGAACTCACATTAAAGATAATCCACAGTAAAGATTTCAAGCTGTTAGGTAAATGAAGTGTTTCCACAGGAGGCTCTGTTTTCTTTTTTTTGCCTTCTAAATCCCTTTGCACCTAATAAATTAAAAATTAGTTCTTTCAAACAAGTTTTTGCTATTCTCTTCTCCACCCTACTTTGTCATATTAAGTATCAAGCATGTTAACTGCTTAAAGCTACGTACAACAAGTAGCATGGCTATTACATGTGGTTTGTGTGCACATGATAAATATTACACGTATGTTCAGAACACAATGCCATGACCTTGTTTTCTGATGCGATGTGAAAAACTATGGTAAGTGGGAAAAAGCCAACTGTCGTCATTTTGTGTCTTCAGGATGATTTTTGTGGAATTTTGTAATTGGGGCAAATGCTTTTGTAAGGTACTATAATGAAATTGGCTGTAGAATTTATACAGTTAAATGTTACCTGGTTTGCATACCCAGTCCATTGTAAGCCGTGTATCACCACCATGTGCCATACTCAGAGTGTCGGGGTGGGTAGAGCAGGAACATTTTGTTTTCAGGTGCCACCTAGCCAGTGAGCCTTTTCAGCTCCTTGAGCTAAAAGTGAATGCCCCTCTCTGAATTCTTCTTGCCCTTGATCATACACCTCTAATGGAAGTTTTAATCTCCTGCTTCCTATGTTGGTATGCTGCTAAGTGCATAAAACCTAGAAGGTGTTCCATAACCTTGTTTGAATGAATGAACAAAGAAAATCATACAATGTGCTTCAAGTTGACCTATTTCTTTGACTATCAAGATGTCTGCTTTTATTAAAACTGTGAAATTCAAGGCCTGTGTATTCTAACACCTTCATATACTCAGTGGCCTGATCAAAACAAATTTTAAAATTTTACTTACCTTTACCATTTGAGAAAGAGAGAGAGAGAATGTGTGTGTGTGAGAGAGAGATCCATTACACCGGCTATGTCCTCTAGTTATGTGAAAAAATTAAAAATTCTAAATAATTTTGAGACTGTCAATATCTTGTTTTGTGTTAATGATCTTTTTGATCAAAGATTGATTTTTCAGGTGAAAGATGTGTTAGGGTTTTCCAGAGAAACAGAACCAATAGGCTATCCATATATTTAAATATTATAGGAATTGGCTCAAGCAATCATGGAGGCTGAGAAATCCCACAGTCTGCTGTCTGAAAGCTATGAGAACCAGGAAAGGCAGTGGTTTAATTCAGTCAGAATCCAAAGGTCTAAAAACCAGAGTGTGGGGCGGGGCGGTAGGGTTGGTGGTGGGGAGGCACTGATGGTTGAATTTCTGGTCTCAGTCCGAAGGCCTGAGAACCCGGAGCATGGGTACCAGAGAGCCGGAGGAAATGGATGTCCCAGCTCCAGCAGAAAGCAAATTTGCCCTTCCTCCACCCTTTCATTCTATTCAGATGCTCAGTGGATTGGATGAGGTTCACCCACATTGGTGAGGGCAGATCTTCTTAACTGGTCTACGGATTGAAATGCTAATCGGTTGCAGAGACACCGTCATAGACAAATCCAGAAATAATATTTTACCAGCTATCTGGGCATCCCTTAGCCAAGTCAAGTTGACACATCAAATTAGCCATCAGATTAGCTACAGAAATATTACTAGGGATCAAAATTATGGAAAACTCGGGAGTAAAGTAGGGTGTAGTCTGGTGTTTTTCAACTGGTGTTATTCACGTTTAGGGCAAAAGAGTTCCTCATTTTTTGGCAATGTCTAGTGCATGGAGGCTCACTGACGTTCTTGGTCTGTACCCACTAAATGCCCATACGACCTCGTCACACACACACCCATTGTGACAACCAAAAACACTCCCAGTGCATTAAACCCCCTGAAGGAATCTATCCTTTCACTCTGGTGTCTTTGGAGAACCACTGTCTGGATTTATGGATCTCTTAAGGCTGATTGTGGCCAAGGGTTGCCTGAGAATCCTGTTTTTCCTTTTTGCTGGTTCCTCTCAAATTCAGATTTTGTTACTGTGTTGGACCTTTTAAACTGTCATTTTAATGGAATTGAATATGTTGAATATTGTTGTAAATAGTACATCCCCCTTTTCTGTGCTGAACATTAAGTTCCAGAAAATGCAAAATTTTCAGACAATCTAAAGGGTAGAATTTTAGGACCAAGGAAAGAAAGATTCTGGTAAATCAATTTATTTCATCATAGTTCCTACAATTCATGTTTGAGTAGTTACTGTTTTATTAGAAAATTGTAATTTCCTCTCTAAATATAGCTAACATATTACTTTGTTCCTAAATAGAATTTTAAAAATACGTGTCTTGAGGCCAACTTGCCTTTTCCTTTGTAACAAGGATCAGTTTTGTTGAAGAAGTAAATGGGGACCTATGAATTTTGCATTTAGTGCATAATTTTATCTTAACCTCTGCCTTATTTGGAAGGATCTGACCCATCCTATAATTCTACAATTAATGTTTTACCAGAAATACAGTCATTTACATTTATCCCTCTAAGATTTTATCATTCTTATTCACTTATCCGGTCATTCAATCTCAGAATGCCAACTTTGCCAGACACTGCTTATCAGCCGCTGGCCAGTTCGTTCATGAGTAGGTGAATAAGTGCCTCGACTAAAGAAGCTTATAAACCAGGAATCATAATGTCAGTAATTATTAATATTTCTGTAGTATTTTATCACTTACAAAGCAAAGTCACATACTCCTATTTGTACCCAAGAGACCTGAGAACACATTCTTATTTCTCCATTTACTCACTTATAATTTGACCTCTTTTGAGCCAGTGATGCTCTGAAGTATTATATTATTAACCCATCCTTACAGGGGTGGAAGTTGAAAGGTCAGAATGATTCACAGCCTTGTCTGTGGTCAATTGAGTTGACCTTTTGCCTTTCAACTTATAAGGTTCATCAAGGTAACCTGGCTTAGGAGAAAGAATAGGAAACTGTAAGTTGGGGTGGCATCCTGCTTCAGGCACTCTCTGGATATGTACACTTAGGTAAGATGTTTAATTCTGAACACAGTATTTTCTTATTTGGGAAGAAGAGCACACCTCACAGATCTCTTTAGGACCATGATTTTTCGGTAGGGAAGAGGGAAAAGGGTATGCTTGAATGAGCTTGCCATTTATTTAACAGTCCTTTAATAAATATTTTCGAGTGTGTCTCTTCTAGGCGCTGGGGATACAGTACTGAGCACAATAATAAAAAGTACCTGCCTCCTGGGTGCTTTCACTCTGACTGTATTATATTGGGCATCCCAGCTTTTCAAAGGAACTAGTATCTAACACCTTGCCAAAATCCTGAAACCTCCACTCCACTCTCTTCCAACCTACCCATCCCCATTTAGAAGTCTCACTGTAAAGGAAGCCACTGTTTCTAGTCCTTTTGTGTTCTATCCCTCGGGTTTGCTGCCCAGAAAAGGTGTTGATAAAAGTTACCATCCTAAGGCTTCCTTAAGATTTTCTTAAGATTGCTGTACATTACTTGTGAATGAACCAAATGAAATTTTTGTTCTGATTCCATAGGATTGCTTAAAAATCCATAAAATCTTTTGAAATTGAACTTGAATGTCAGCAAGACTGTTCCCTCCATTTTATCATAAAGTGAACTAGACCCAGGCGCAAGAAGGGAAGGGTGTGAACCCTGAGTACGTTGGTGGGTGCTTTCTTTGTTTTTGATACCTCTCACCCCTGCACCTCTGTCCAGTAGTTCATATCTTCCAGATATGGAAACTGAGGCTCAGAGATTCTATGAAGCCAATTCACAGAGGAGAGTGGAAATGAAAACTTAGGGTCACCAAACACCCTGCAGGGCTTTATGTTTTTTTCTCCCAGGACACATATCCTTTGTGACCTGTTGACGGAGACTGAGTTAGTCCACTGTGTTAACTAGAGAAGTTATCATAGCTGTTTTCTTCCCTGTGTTCTTAATGTCAGTTTAAAACATTTACAAGAATCGGAAAAGAAGGTTTCTGAGAAATTTGTGCAGTTCCTTTTTCAAAGAAAAGATAGACTTCTCTCGATGAAGCCTTGACGGCAGCAAATTTAGACAAAAACTGAAAGCAAAACAGCCTACTCAAGGTTAGACAGTGACTCAAGTCATTCCATGCACTTAAACAATATTTAGGATGACCCTATGTAAACTCACATTATCACTTAAAAGCCAGTATAAAAATACTACCCATCTGCTGTGCTAGTCCTGCTGTTGCTTTTGCCACATTCCTCTGACAAGCTGTTACCTCAGTATATAGAGAGAGTATACATTTTGAAATCCGGAGTTTGAGTTTGAAAAAAAAAAATGGTATCTAGTACATATGGACTAGATTCTGTTCTTCCAAATGTAAATTTGTAACCTCATTTATTCTTAAAGATGATGTGTTAAATTAGGGGCTTTTTTTTTTCCCTATTTCCTTTTTTTTTTTTTGACTCTGAAGATGGAAACTCTTATAATTTTACGCCTGTGACATGAACAGTGTACAATGGGAAGTCATTTAGTTTACACCCACTGTGTGTTATGCAGAGTGGGTATTGAGAGGTGTTCACTGCAAACACCATAACTCAGTGGTATGGTTTCTTTGTGAACTATGTAACTCTTCAGGTATTAAATCGTCGTTAGATAACTTAGGAAGAAGTGCAGTATGTGTAATTGCTTACAAACAAGTAATTTTCAGTGCTGAACAACTCTTAATTCCAGAATCACCAGTGGCACTGAAACAGCCAAGATGTAATCGGCCTCTTTGATAGATATGTGAGCATAAGAGGCAAGCCTGGAAGTTTGATCCTCAGGTCTCATCCTTCTCTGATGCATGAATCTGGGGCTAAAGACTTTAGCTACAAATCACAATCTGGCATGGAAATACACGATCGCTGAGTGATTTGCTGATTTCTCCTTTGGACAGTTACTTCTTTTGGGGCCAATTGCCTAAGATATATCCAAAAGTATAATAATGGGAGGAACAATGTGTAATCTTCCTTGATATTTATTGTTAATACTTCAAGATTTTTCTGGAAATATAATCTGCTATGTTACTCAAAAACTCTGACATTTCATTCATTCACTCCACAAATATTTATTGAATGAACATTATTTGTAAGATCCTGTACTAGGAGCTCTATCAGATACAAACACGAGGTCAGTGGGATATTTGAGTGATATATAGACTAGGAGAGAAGGAACAAGGTATAATTTTAGGAAAACTGCAGAGGGAAGTAGGGAGCCTTTTGATATTGGGCAACGGCAATGGGATCATGATAGAGAAAAGGCCATTTCAACTCCATGTCGGCCCTCAGGTGGTTGTAGAGTCTTACCTACTCGGAGCACACAGCATATGAAGTCAGATTATTAGAGTTAAAAGACTGCCCTAATTTGTCTAGTCAAAGCTCCTTGTTTACCGATGAGAAAAGCAAGAGTCTGGGTGAGGAAGGGATTTGCCGATGGTCACATAGGCGTTTAACATTGTTTAATAGAAAACACAAGATGAGAACCCAGGTTGCCCATTATTTAAGCCAATAGTCTCCACCCTTTTAGTTCATGTTTTTGTCCACTGTTAGCCAAGGCTACTTCAGGCCAGCCATTGGGGTTTGAACCAATTCTGGCTGAGGGCATTTTTGAGACGGATCTCCTGCTGAACTAAACTCACCTCTGTGTTGGCACACATATTACTTCCTCTTCCCCTTTATAATTTTGCTATTGGATTTAACACATGTGGTTGGAGCTAAGGCCTTTACCACAAACATATTTGAAGATTATACTTATTTTTGGACGCAGCTTCCTTTGCTTCCAAACTGGATAGGGGTAGGAGACAGGGGAGCAAAATGAAGTCAAGGAGTTCTGAACTGTCACATCTCATGGCCACAGACTTTTTATTTCAGTCAGTACCATTATTACTGCTGGCTCCATTGCCATCCGAAGCATTCCATAATTGTCTTTCATTACCTTTTTGGCCTTGGCGCCCATCATTGCTACTTGTCAGTTACGTGTTTCCAACCTAATGGACCAATTTCAATACCTCCAGCCCCCCACATATATTCCACAGCAGTTGCCTTTTCTCCACACATGTGTTCATGCAATTTAGCTCTTCCTGGGATGCTCTCTTTACCTTTTAAAATTCTTCCAATTTTTTTTTTTTTTTTTTTTTTTGGTTTACCAAAATTCTTCCAATTTTTAAGTCTCAGATCAAGCACCACCCAGGCTAAAATGGTTCTGCCTCTTTTATGGCATTTATTAAAGCCTATCTTGGATTATAGTGGTTATACTGACACTAGATATTGCAACCTTGAAAAGAGAAATAGTTTGTATTTATAGTTACTATCTCCATTGAACCTAGCATTGCCTTTTTTTCACTTAATAAATATATGGGGAATAAACTATTTTGGCACACTATCCCGTATCCCTAAAAATTTCACATGACTTTCTTTGCAATCATGTTAAAAACTATAAAAGTTGACATCTAGAAGTGTTGGCAAAGCTGTCAGCATTTTCTTCAGTTTATCATGTTTCAATATTCACTGAAATTGAAACATAAAAATTGGCAATTTTCTCAACAAAAAGCGCAAATCCAATTGACTAATACCCTCCCCTCCCCTTTTCCTTCACAATAGCAGTAGGAAGAATTACATCTTGATATGATAAAAGGAGAAACATTTTTGTTAATATTAACAGTTTGTCCCATTGCCCCCTTTATCCACAAATTCATGAATTCTCAGAATCTAACCTAGCTCACTCCTCAAACTTCAGTGACACTAGAGTGAAATGGGTCAGGGCAGCTCTGATCAGTGTTAAATGTCACAGCTTCTCCGTCAGAACTGCTTGATTAGTCAATGGAAGTAAAGTGACATGTTCTGAAAATACAACTTTCATGCCAGCTGAAATGAAAATTGGTCAAGAGGTTCATTGAGAATCTGTGCAGCTCTGGCATGGTAAGGCGGGAAGAATAGTGAGGTTATTGATTGGATTGATGTTACTCTTAATACATCAAGTGCTCTTAGCCTTCTCCTTTCAGGTGATAACTAACACTGTAGACCTTAGTGGTTAACCTGATTCCAACTTCCTTGAGAGGTATTTTACATCTCCCAGCCTCTTGGAGTTTGGTCTACTCATAGACAACCTGTATTTTCCATTTTGGCCTTTTTATGCATAGAGTACCACAGTGCCTCACACGAAGTTGGCGTTCAATATAGTTTGAATGAATGAGTGTCCTCAAAGCACTGGAACTTGATTTATATTTGTTGGTTGAATAATTTGGATCCTGCTTCCATCCTCATCATGTCTAGATCCTTCCACCCTTTAAGGACCTACACCAGAATGTGAGCTCCTACTCTATGGTTGGCATTGTCCTAGGTGCTGAAGTGTTCACCCCAGCAGTGAACAAATTAAAGTTCCTGCTCTCATGGAACTTAAATTCTAGAGGGTAGAAAAGGGCAGTTAACACACACACACACACGCACACGCACACACACACACACACACACACACACACACACACACACACAGGGTTCAATGATATTAAATGCTAGGAAGAAAAAGATTAAGAAGATGGAGTATGGATGCAGTAGGGTAGATTATGGAAGTGCTGTTTTGATTAGGTGCGTTTGGATTGAGACCTGAATGACGTGTAGGATGTGTGAAGGATCTGGAGAAGAACATGCCAGGCAGAGGGAACAGAAATGCAAACCTCTGAAGCCCAAGCAGGTTTGAAATATGCAGAAACAAGAAAGGCCAGGTACCTGGAGTGCAACGATGGGGGAGAGTTGCAGGACATGAGGTCAGAGAGGCAGCCAAGAACCAGGTGCTGTAGGGTTTTATAAGCCATGGAAGGACTTGGATTTTATGCTAAACGAGTTGAGAAGGCATAGTGTGTTTTGAGCTGAAGCATGGCATGTGCTGACCAGTTTTTTGTTGTTTTTTTTTAACATCTTTATTGGAGTATAATCGCTTTACAATGGTGTGTGAGTTTCTGCTTTATAACAAAGTGAATCAGCTATACATATACATATATCCCCATATCTCCTCCCTCTTGTATCTCCCTCCCACCCTCCCTGTCCCACCACTCTAGGTGGTCACAAAGCAGGGAGCTAATCTCCCTGTGCTATGTGGCTGCCTCCCACTAGCTGTCTGTTTCACATTTGGTAGTGTATATATGTCCATGCCACTCTCTCACTTCATCCCAGCTTACCCTTCCCACTCCCCGTATCCTCAAGTCCATTCTCTACATCTGTGTCTTTATTCCTGTCCTGCCCCTAGGTTCATCAGAACCTTTTTTTTTTTTTTTAGATTCCATATATATGTGTTAGCATACGGTATTTGTTTTTCTCTTTCTGACTTACTTCACTCTGTATCACAGACTCTAGGTCCATCTAGCTCACTACAGATAACTCAATTTCGTTTCTTCTTATGGCTGAGTAATATTCCATTGTATATATGGGCCACATTGACCAGTTTTTAAATGAATGACTCTGGCTGCTCTGCAGAGAATAAACTGTAGGGGTAAAGGGCAGTAGCAAGAGAGCAGTTAAGAGGCTATTACCATAGACTGGGCAAGAGGTGATGGTGTCTTGGACTCAGGTGGTAGCCGAGGTGTTCCAATTGTGTCGATATTTCAAAGGTAGAGTTGACAGGATTTGCCTCCGGATTGGGTGTGGGGCGGGAGAGGCAGAGAGGAATCAAAGATTCCATTTTCTACGTGAGACTGGCAGAGTGCCTTCTTACTCTGAGTTTCTAGAGTATTTTTATAGATGTTTAAGATTACTTACCATTTTACATCTAGTATTACTAGTAATAACTGAATGGAAAAACTCCGGGACTACAACCTAGCTAAGGCACACAGACCCTCTGTGTTAAACCTTGTATTACTGTCCTGTGCCTGTACTTGTACACTTCTGTACAGACGCGGGTCCCTTGTATCTTCTGATTTCCCCACATGGTATTATATAGCACAAGGTCTTCTGCATGCAGAGGTGCAATAAATGTCTCATCAAAGAGCGAATGAATTTGAGTACCCATGTATCATCTATTTTTCTAAAGAGTTGCCTGGTAGTCTGCTGCATACCAAACATAATTTTGCTTCTGAAGTGAAGATAACCTAATTAACATTTTCACTGAGCATGTATATGCACACCCATATGTGTGCATGCATGTTTGCATATGTGTATGTGGTTTAAATAAAGGAGATGACTAATTGAAAAGCAATTGAGAGGTAGTTGCATATATTAGTTTTGGAGGGAAAAAAAACTTCTACTCAATTCTGTGCTGTTCCTTATTTGCATTTTGAAATGTAACTGGTTTAGAGGGGTTGAGCCATTCTCTCCAGAAAGCAAGGAGTTTTATTTTAGACAAATTACTGGACTAGGTCCCTGCGTTCAATGAAATACAGAGCCCTTCAGGCTGTAATACCAGAGGTGGCATTTGAATGTAACGTCGACTAATTATTTGACCATAAATGACAGCTCTGAACATTGTGCTCTTTTGGCATCGTTTACCGCACTTGTGGGACATCTAATTATGAAAAAAGTAAGTATTCTTCAGGGGTCTCTAGCAACACTGCCGCCGAAGAGCGAGAACACACTCTGTGCAAAACGTTGTTTAAATAGAAGTGCTTGAAAATCCTCCATTAATCTTCATTTTTGCATTTTGAATGCTTTCCTGCTCACACTTTTTGTATCAGGGGACTGAATGAGTCTGAACTGACTGTACAAGAATTTAAGTAAGAACTGGGAGGAGCAGAAATGAGGAAGCTATTTGCATTCCTGGAAGGCCGGGCTCAGCTTTATTATAATCTTTCATGGTACTTCATAAAAGACAGTTTGGGGCTTCCCTGGTGGCGCAGTGGTTGAGGGTCCGCCTGCCGATGCAGGGGACACGGGTTTGTTCCCCGGTCCGGGAAGATCCCACGTGCCGCGGAGCGGCTGGGCCCGTGAGCCGTGGCCGCTGAGCCTGCGCGTCCGGAGCCTGTGCTCCGCAACGGGAGAGGCCACAACAGTGAGAGGCCTAAGTACCGGGAAAAAAAAAAAAAAAAAAAGCCAGTCTGTTTTCCAAATGCTGTTTAAGGTGAGCTTTTTGTCTTTAAGTTTTAAATTGTTATAAAGGATGTTATATTTTATTTTCACCAATGCAAAAATATATGAAAGGAAAAGTGGAAGTCACTGATAGCAGCCTTCACTCCCCGGGGCTCACCCTGCTGAGTTTGGTACATTGTCTTCTAGGCTCTTGTTTTGTTTTTAAATTTTTATACAATATTTAAATGTTATTTTCCATTTACAGTTATTACAAAACATTGGCTATATTCCCTGTGTTGTACAATACATCCTTAACCCTCTCTTACACCCAATAGCTTGTACCGCCCACTCCCCCGCCACCCCCCACTGTTAACCAATAGTTTGTTTTCTACATCTGTGAGTCTGCTTCTTTTTTGTTATGTTCACTAGTTTGTTGTATTTTTTAGATTCCACATGTATGTGATATAAGACAGTATTTGTCTTTGCCTGACTTCATAATGCTAAGTCCATCCATGGACTGCAGATGGCAAAATTTTGTTCTTACTTATGGCTGAGTAGTAGTCCATTGTGTATATATATACCACACCTTCTTTATCCATTCATCTGTTGATGGACACTTAGTTGTTTCCACATGTTGGCCACTGTAGATAATGCTGCTATGAACATCCGGGTGCATGTATCTTTTCAAATTAGTGTTTTTGGTTTTTTCGGATGTATACCCGGGGTGGAATTGCTGAGTCATATGGTAGTTCTATTTTCTGTTGTTTGAGAAACCTCCATACTGTTGTCCACAGGGGCTGCACTTATTTTGTTTTAATATATGCAAATTTTTGATTAGTTGTTTTGTCTTTGTTCTTGTTATTGTACAGAGATGGTTAAAAGACCCAAGTAAAAATATCATTTGTCTTTTGCCCTTTCTCACATTCAGTGAATGTGCCTGAGAGTGATGGTACATGTACCATTTTGTTTCTATTCGCTGCTGCCAACTCACTCCCTGACCCCAGGAAGTGCTGGCAGGTGCCTTCCTCCTACTCCATACCACTGAAGTCTTCACCTTCACTGCTCTTGAGTCACCTGTTCTTTCCACAAAAAAATTTTGTTCATTCTCTTTGACAACACCTTCTGGGGTTGCTTTGACAACACCTTCTGGGGTTGCTCCCTGAACTGTGGCTAAAAGAAAGAATGGCTTCTCTTCTAAATGTCTGGACCCTGAAAGGACAGGAACTGGAAGAATGGAGTTGATACAGTGTACGAATTGCTGTAGACTTCATGACATAAAGTTGAACACAAATTCTATATCTGAGGACAAAACTGATTTCTTTTGTTCTTTTGTTTTGCTTACATTCAGCACTCCTTTACTGAGACTCTCCAACTGTCTTAACTCCCATTTGGGCACGAAGAGGGAGGCCACATGGTCTGTTTGTTCAAATAGAGGAAATGAAATGTCATATAAATAACTTTCCTACAAGTGATGAGAATGCTTCGGGAGGTACACATAAAACAACCTGTGGAGGTTCAAGTGAGAGAAAGCTTATTGCTAGCCAGGAGAAGTTCAACTTCCGCCAAGCAAATTCATGATAAAGAAGGCCCTCTTTTCTTTTTTTTCTTGTGAGGGCCCCTGTGAGTTTGATCAGTTTACATCATTTCTTGAATGGCTGAGGGCCCTGCATGTGAAAACAAACAAACAAACAGAAACTATAAAATAGTATCAAAGAAAGATAAAGATGTGTTCACCCCATCAACATTTATGTAAACTGTTAAATATTTATAATATGGTCTGATAGCATACAGCCTCTATAATTAATGGACATAGCACTTCTACGATACTTTCCCATTTTAAATTAGGATCTATAATATCGATGATAACTAGACTCATGTTTTCTGTCTCTGAGGCTTTTAAGACATCACTGGGGAGAGATCACTTGGCAGAATTCATTTATCAGCTAAGGATTAATTTAACCCGCTGATCTCGACTGTTCTAGCTCTCCCTGAAGCTATGGTTCTGGATTCTGTGCACATTCCTGCCCCTCCTGGCATAAAAGAAATGGACCACATTGCTGCTTCTCCATACTGAAGACAAGAAATGAAAACTTAACATGCCCTGCTGAAACTGGAGCGGGGATGGTGTATTGGTGGAGTAACTGAAAAGCGGTAAATTGGAATATGGCCAAGACCGACACCCAGTCTCTTGAGGAAAATTAGAGCCTCTTGTTGCGTTTTGTTTTTTTTGGTGTTTTTTTTTTTTTTTTTCCTTTGTCTTGCCTTCAGAGAAGATTGAGTAAGATTCAGTCTGTCCTGGAGATCACTGATGAAATATACCCCTTGGGTTATTTGCATCTCATTCCTGTAGAGTATAAAGAAGAACATTCCCAACCCATTATAACCATGGGCATGTCATAACAAACACCACCACTTTCTGGAATATATTATTGAACTCTTGGTTTACCGAATTAGCCTGACAGCCCTCCCTATTGAATTGCCGCATTCTGAGCCGAGCTAGTCATATTTGGCTACGTGTTCACTTAGTACATTCAGGGACGCTAGGTTTACAAAAATGTGGTTGGAAACTCTTTAACTTTTAATTTTGGCACAAAGGAGTTCCCAGCTTTCAAATTCCTAATAATCTTTCTTCCTACTACTATTCAATTCATTGTTTCCCAACCTCTTTTCTGTAGACACTTTGGGTAAATTTTTACTATTTTTGCTTGATTTCTTTCTTCTCACTTTTCATTCATTGCAGAAGTGGCTTGGCTTTCCGCCCTCTTTTCCATCCTGCCTTGGATACATAGTAATGCATTTGAATCTTTGAGCATACCACAATATGATTTAGATTAGGAAACTCTTCCTTTGTAAACCTCACTTGGTTTTGTTGATACTGCTGTGCCCAAGTTCTGAGTTAACTTAACACCATACTCTCAGTGAAGGTAAGGAAGGAAAAGTAACATATAATGGGTACCTAGTTTGCAGCAGACACTGGGCTAGGCTTCTTCTTATTACAGTTTCTCATTTAATCTTCATGGTAACCCTGCTACGTGTGGGTTACCATTCCACTTTGCAATGTGGAATCTGGAGCTCGGAGATATTAAATATTTTGCCTGAGGATACGTGTCTGAGGTGAGCTATGAACCCAAACATCTCTGACTTCAAAGTCCATGCTCTTTCCACCTCATGCAAAACCATACAGAAGATCCAGATGGAAGCTTCAGCAGTTATGACCTATCTATTACTTCAAAGTCTATAATCCCAGAGCGTGCATCCCGCCTTAGCAACTAGAGATGTGTGAATGAAATATTGGTATTCTGTTGTGTAAGTCATTGACAAAATGACTTGTTGATGCCATTCCAATTCCGTTGAAAATAATTATGATTATGTGGGCATCGGAATAATCAAGAAATATTTTTTTAAGCCATTCCTACATGCCTAGCACTAGCCTTAGTTATTTGTATAATATAAAAGGAGAAAAATAGTTCTTCTGGATGGTAGGTAAAAAGATGGAAGAATTGAAACAATCAAATAACTGGCACTGATTAGGTTAATTTACAGAGATGAGGCAGTGTGTCAAGTCACTTTTTGCTGGGGTATAATGAGAGCCTCGCAGAGGGAGCGCGTGGGTGTTAACCAGTTTTGAGGAATAATAAGATCTGAATGGATAGCCTGGGTCTCCATTTCCATCATTTGACTTCCTTCCCTGTTCAGAAACTTCACCAAAACACACAAGTACAAAGGAGGGAGGGAGATTGGGAGAAAGAGGGAGACAATAGCTCCAGCAAATAGGAGAAATATCTTCGAGTCTGTATTTCCTGGTGTATGTATGGCTGTTTGGGTATGAAGAACAACACAGCACAAAGTGGTGGTGGTAAAATCGGCGTACCACAAAAAAAAAGCATTCTGGAATCATGCTTTCAAAATTCTTAATTTTCAGTTTTCCTTTTTGTACCTTAATGTCTCTGCTGCTGTGTTCCTCTTTCTTATAATAGACACCAGTTTTAAGTTTTGGTGTTCTTCCCTTTTACATTGGAAGCCAGTTTTAAGTTTTGATCACTGAAATCCCCTTATTTATTAATGAGAAAGGTACTAGGGGTGAAAGATTACTCATCTCTAATTCAGAATTTGAGATAGACTGGATAAAAAGTTATTTTTTATATTTTTTATATTTTTGAGAAGAAAGCATTAGAAAAGAAGAAAGCATCCAGAAAAATGCTGGAGAAAAAGTAAGTAGCAGTCACTACCATATTCTAGTGGACCCCAACCCTTGAATATTTGTCTATTCATGGAATGTTCTTGATAAAATCCTGCCTTATACTTTTTGAGAGGATACACCAAATTGTTGAAACAGCTACACTTTATCCCAAGGGCAGGTTGTAGCGACTCTCAGTTAAGTGTTTTCACTCACCTACTCTGTTTCCCCATCTCTTAGGTAATTTGAAGTGGGTATAGGACAGGCCATTAGCACTGAAGTTGAGTCCAGGGTTGGACTTCAGAGCAGGATTAATGCGTCTCAAAGTAGCCCTTGAGTTTTCTAACTCTGTCCAGAGGTTACACTGTGAAGGATTAAAAACAAAAACAAAAATGTTTTCTCCATTCTTTTTTTTTTTATAAATTTATTTATTTATTTATTTATTTATTTCGGTACGTGGGCCTCTCACTGTTGTGGCCTGTCCTGTTGCGGAGCACAGGCTCCGGACGCGCAGGCTCAGCGGCCATGGCTCACGGGCCCAGCTGCTCCGTGGCATGTGGGATCTTCCCGGACCGGGGCACGAACCCGCGTCCCCTGCATCGGCAGGCGGACTCTCAACCACTGCGCCACCAGGGAAGCCCTATAAATTTATTTATATTTATTTTATGTATGTATTTATTTTATTTTTGGCTGCGTTGGGTCTTCGTTGCTGCACACAGGCTTTCTCTAGTTGTGGCGAGCGGGGGCTACTCTTCGTTGCGGTGCGCGGGCCTCTAATTGCAGTGGCTTCTCTTGTTGTGGAGCACGGACTCTAGGCACGTGGGCTTCAGTAGTTGTGGCATGCGGGCTCAGTAGTTGTGGCTCGCAGGCTCTAGAGCGCAGGCTCAGTAGTTGTGGCACTCGGGCTTAATTGCTCCGTGGCATGTGGGATTTTCCCGGACCAGGGACCAAACCCCTGTCCCCTGCATTGGCAGGCGGATTCTTAACCATTGTGCCACCAGGGAAGGCCCTTCTCCATTCTTTATCATATGTCTTTGTGCTTAACAGAGGAAAAAAATACGTGTTCTGTATCAGACAAATGATGACAGGGCAAAATCTTCATCAATACCTACAGTTTCTTCTCAATTGAAAACCCATCTCTTGTATTTAAGACCACTGCAGCCTCTTAAACAGATATTTATGCAGAAGGCAGGAAATGTCCTGAAAGCAGATAGACCCTAAGGTGGCTCCTAATTATCCCCACCTCCTGGTATTCATACCTTTGTGTATGGCACTGCCCTTGAGAGTGGACAGGACTTGTGACTTGCTTCTAGCCAGTAGAATAAAGCAAAGGTGATGGCGTGTACAAGATTACTCATACGGGACTGTGCTTCATGAGACTGTAATATCTGTCTCCCTTGGTGGCTTTGAAGAAACAAGCTGCCATGTTGTAAGCTGCCGTATGGAGGGGACCATGTGACAAGGAGTTCAGTGTAGCCAGTAGCTAAAAGAAACTGAAGGCTTCAGTCCAGCAGCCTGCAGGAATTAAATGTTGCCCACGACCATGTAAACTTGAAAGCAGATCCTTCCGCAGTTGAACTTAATGGTGAGACCACAATCCTGGCAGACACCTTGCTTGCAGCCCGTGAGACCCTGAGGCAGAGGACCCAGCTAAGCCACGATGGTACTCAGGACCCACAGAAACTGAGACCATAAATGGATGTTGTTTCACTCCACTACGTTTTTATCGGTATGCAGCAATAGTTAATACAATCATGTTGTTTTTAGAATCCACCATTTTCTTCATCTTTCATTCTCTTCAGAATAGTTACTAAGTCAGAGTGGCTTGTTACCCCATCTTCAGAATCATTGAGGGTATTTTATTTAGGAATTGACTTATCTGTGGCTTTGTGTTTGTCCTTAATGTGCTCCTCAGTTTCCAGTATCTCTTCAAAGGAGATGTCCCTTGACTATGTGTTATAAGGAAGTTGGATAAGGTTGAAAATCATTGATACATCCTTGCTGAATCCAGTCCAATTATATGAAGATGAGTTTCTCTGAGAGCTGTTTTTAAATCTTTCTGAGCCATAGGTGATATATCAGAACTTTTCCTACTGGAAAATGGGGTGTGGAGATCATTCTTTGAGCTGCTCTGTCATCTGCATTCTAGTGAAATTCAGTTAAAAATCACGAGAATAGGAGCCTTAAAATGAAACTACCATTTTACAAGGTCACTTTTGAGCCTGAAGAATGTTAGGGAAGTGGGGCAGGCCCTCAAACGGGCCAAAAGAAGGATGTGTCTGTATCAGAGCCGCCTCTTTCATCTCCTGCGGACCTAGGTGACCGCCAGGTGTAGTTTGCTGGAAGACAGGGGCTTGACAGTTTGGAAATGACAGAGGATCCTAATACTCTGAAACAAGTTGTAGCCCAATGTGGCCCCAGTGTGGTCATGCCTCTTCTGACTTACATGGGAAATTACCAAACCCTCAACTAAGCTCGCTATCATTTCTTTATTCACCCAACGAAATGGAAGGTAAAGAGCTATTTGGAAAGTTCCCGGAAACACTACTTCATACTTCTGTCTTTATAACACTCATCACATCATTCTAGCTTCTGTTCCAGTATCAGCAGAGCCCCTCTTCTTGGAGCTTCCACTTCCATCATGGTCCTGCCTTACGGCACGTTTCCCTCAATTTTGAATGAATGAGTGAATAAAGAAATGAATGAGCAGATAAGTATGCTTGAATGTTAATAAGACAAACCACATTCTTCTTCCCATGAGGGACATTACATTTGGTATAGTTACATATAGCTCAGATTTATTTTATGAGTTGAAAGCCTTTTGTTAAACTATTTCTAAAACATTCTGAATAGGTCACCCAAAAGAATATGGGGAGATCAATTGGACTGTAACTTAACCAAGAAAGTATTGATTATCTTCTGGGCTCAGAATACGTTATACGATTCTGCATCGCTAGTTAGCAGAGAACTCCTAAGGCTTATGAAGACTTTCCCAAGGACACAAAGCTCAAAAATATCAGGGAAGAGATATAAATCCTAGACTTGCCGATTCCAAACCTTATACTCTTTCCTTTATGCACGGACATATATTTAGCTAACATTTTCTGTGCATCCACTATGTCCCATGTACCATGTTAGCTACGATGAGGGAATACAGATAAATAAGGCCTAGATCTTGCCCTTATAAGGAAAAAGATAATTAAGGAAGTGAAAATTCCGAGTTTTGTGGAAAGAAAGAAAAAGATGCACAAAAAGAAGGCCAGGCTCAAGTGAGTGCAGTTAGATTATAAATCTGCCGATGTAGGTAGGTAACTTGATGTTTTCGAGAACTGTTTCCTCATGTGAAAAATGGGGGCTAATAATCTGCTTTACAGATTGGTTGGGAAGATTGAATGAGAAGACATGGGGAGTGGCTGGCATTGAACAGACAATCCATAGTAGGGGTAGCAAAGTGAGCTTTGGGGTATGTTTGGTAGAGAGGCCCCTGACTAAGGGAGGAGTAGTGCTGGACAGAAGAAGCCATGTTGGATGGTAACTCAGTGACCTGGGCTCCAGTCACCCAGCAGCATGTGACCGTGGGCCAAGGCTTAGACACCTCAGACTCCACAGGTATAAAATGGAGATCATTGGAAGGCCCACCTCACAGGGTGGTTAGAAAAGATGCAGATAACAACACAGGTGTGGCTGTAAATCATGAAAATCTGTGGGAAAGTTCACTCATTATTTTTCTTACTATCAGGAATATAATAGGAGCCACCTTCTTTAAGACTGTGCCCTTTCACCTGTTTGTAAAATCATGGCTATTACCGTGTCCACTCTAGCCAAGCAAATGCACATTTCAGTATTTGTGATTATCTTGCTTTAGTTTGCCAAGACTTTGAATATGTGTGTGTGTGTGTGTGTGTGTGTGTGTGTGAAAAAAATATTTGGCCTCAGTGGAGAATTGGTGCATTTCTGTGTACTCATGAATGTGTTATATACACGCGCTATATAGCCACTTTGTACCTTACACTTGACTTTTCCACAAAGCTTAAGCTTTCTCCTCTAACAGATACAAAATTAATAGTAATAATAATAATAATGGTAAGCAGTTGTAATGGCTTATTTTGAAAACCTTATTCAAATACATTTCATATTTCTCTCCGTCCATAGAGACCATTCTAAGCATCTGAAACCTCCTGATGACTCAAGGTCATCGTCATGACTATCTATTATTGACTCTGCTGTAATGCAGGAATTTGTCTTTCCTGTCCCCTCAGGCTGTCAGCTGCCATTTCTGCTGTCACTGTGCTGCCTCTCACAGTCTTTCCCACCACCTTCTAATGTTTACTGGTTCTAATCTCCTCTGGTATGAGGAAGCAGCAGCAAAATGGTCATTAGAATTGTTGGTGAATATGAGCCAATAAGCACTGAATGCTCATTGCTTCCAGAGGAGCATCCATCAGAGGAAAGGATCATTTTATTCTGGCATTTAAAAAATTGTTTATGTATTTATTTTTATCATCTTTATTGGAATATAATTGCTTTACAATGGTGTGTTAGCTTCTGCCTTATAATAAAGTGAATCAGCTATACATATACATATATCCCCATATCCCCATATACCCTCCCTCTTGCGTCTCCCTCCCATCCTCCCTATCCCACCCCTCTAGGTGGTCACAAAGCACCAAGCTGATCTCCCTGTGCTATGCGGCTGCTTCCCACTGGCTATCTATTTTACATTTGGTAGTGTGTCTATGTCAATGCTACTGTCTCACTTCGTCCCAGCTTACCCTTCCCCACCCCCGTGTCCTCAAGTGGATTCTCTACGTCTGCGCCTTTATTCCTGTCCTGCCCCTTTTTTCTTTTTTCAGATTCCATATATATGTGTTAGCATACGTTATTTGTTTTTCTCTTTCTGTCTTACTTCACTCTGTATGACAGACTCTGGGTCCATCCACCTCACTCCAAATAACTCAATTTCCTTCCTTCTTATGGCTGAGTAATATTTCATTGTATATATGTGCCACATCTTCTTTATCCATTCATCTGTCGATGGACACTTAGGTTACTTCCATGTCCTGGCTATTGTAAATAGAGCTGCGATGAACATTGTGGTACATGACTCTTTTTGGATTACGGTTTTCTCAGGGTATATGCTCAGTAGTGGGATTACTGGGTCATATGGTAGTTCTGTTTTACTGGCATTTTTTTCAAATTGCTATTTTACAAACACAGAGCTGAGTCTGCTCCTCCTGCTGCTGCTTCTTCATCATCATCATCTTCTTTTCTTTTCCATCTCTCAGGGAAATGGGAAACGTAGGCTCTGACTATATGCTTCCTTACCCTCTGCTCAGATTTTGTTCTTCAGTCATAACAATTAGAGGAGTGTTTCTAAATTGGATCACAGCTGATTGTCTCAGTTCACTGTGGCTTTAAGAACAAGCTGATTTGAAGCCACATACTGTTGGCAGCTTTCATCCGTTTATTTGGACTATCAAGCAAGAATGCTCACAATCTTTCAAATGAAAGAAGACATCTTTATTTCCAGTTCACACCCTTCATAAGAAGGGTATTTGAAATCAAGCCAAAAAGCATAACTTAGTTCTCTAACTTCATATTACAGATGCTTGCAGTAATGGAAGAACACTTCCTTACTACCCGGCCTTATCCCCAAATCAGCAGCAGAAAATGATGGTGACACATTCAGACTCAAACAGCAGCAAGAAAAGAAAGAATCATTTGCTTCAATTTATAGGAAAGGCCTCAGCTTTCCTGAAAGTGTAACTTTAGGAAGTAAGTAGAGATACAGACCCAACAGAGGAGGATGCCTTTACTTAGAAGTCATGTGTGAAAGGATCATTGTGTCATTGTTACTGAAAAGGAGTCTGTGTAATAGTTACCCAAACTTTGAAATTAGGCAAAATCTCATTATGAAACACAGATCTCGTTTTACTCTGGTTAAGGCCAGAACTTAGAGGCTGGAAAACTAATTTCCCAAAAGAAGTGAGGACTTCCTGTTACAGAGAAAATGGAGCTGAGAACATTAAGTGGGCTGATTCTCCAGGCTCGGGGGCTGATGGATCCCCACTGCATCTTCCCAAGTTCACTTCCCGTTTACGTCCTGGGAGACAGCCAGCGTCAGGAGTCCATGTTAGGACACACTCCTATTGCTCCCTCCTTCCTTTCTTCCTGGGACAGCCCTCCCCACCGCAGGCTCTGCCTCCCCCTCGCCTCCAGGAGGTACATCCTGAGCTGTTGCCCTCCCAAGCTCAAGTGATCTCTCTGGGGAAACTCTCCAAGGCATTAGACCTAACTCTTCTCTGAAATCTCTTTGATCAGGATGTACCTACAATGATGGTAACTTACATAATGCCTTATCTTTACGCCATCTGCAAGCTTCCTGAGGGCAGGAGCTGCTTCTAATTTATCTGCTTCCCTTATGAACCTGCACCCCAATGCAATTCTCAAAGTATGCTTTTAACCAATATTTATGGAAGGAAGGGAGAGAAGGGAGGGAAGGTGGGAAAGCTGAAAGGAAGGATATATTACAACTATAGAAAGCTTATATCTAAGGCCCTAATGTAATAATGCTAAATAATACTTTTGACTTGTGTGCCGTTTTTACCACGTACAGATTTTCGCTATTTCCGTAGCATTCATCACTACCCTAATATTGTGTGCATGGGTGTGTAGTGTCTCTCTGCATGTGTATCTTTTTAATATGTGTGTATATTGCTCCTCTCTCTGCTTCTCTCTCTCTCTCTGACACACACACACACACACACACACACACACACACACACACGTTGTGTGCACCCACAAGCATAAGCTCTCTGAGGGCAAGGACATTGTTGTGTTCATGACTGTATCCCCAGCTACTTGAACAGTGCCTGACAAAGAGGGGAAGCTCAATAAATATTGGTTAGATGAATGAATGAAGATATTAACTCTTTGGTCATCCAAACCTTGTGAGGTGAATACAGCACCATGCTTGTCTTTGTGTTTCGCAGGTAGCAAACCTAAAGCCTCGAGAGCCCTCAAGGTCACATAGCGAGTCATGGGCACAACCAAGACTTGAACTCAGATTTTCTATTTCCATATCCTTTCCCTTCTGTCTTCTGGGAATTTGCTATATTAGCAGCAAAGCAAGAAAAGTCACACAAGGAAAATTTGTTTCCAAATTTAAATGCATGATGCGTACACAAGAAATTACTGGCTTTTCAATCCAATGATAACACAGATTGTGTAATTTTTTGGGGGAGGAAAAGCCTTTCTTTTCCGTCCTCTTGCCTTTATTAGCATATGTGTCAGTGTATGCACACACATACACACACACACACACACACACACACACACACCCTGCAGCTCTCAGCTTGTACTTTTCCCGTCCCTTGTTAATTCCTCTTGTAGACTCTCCCTGCCCTGATAGCACCGGTACCTGTCAGGGCTGTTGCTTGGTCAGGCCAAGGCCAAGTGACATGCAGTAGGGTTTGTTATGGTCCCTTTGACAAGTGCAAAGGGCTTGAAGGAAGCAGCAGAGCAGGCATTTCAGGAGTAGAACTAGGCTGGGCTGTTGTCAAAAGTTTATGTTCACCCTAATTATAGCTCACATTGGCAAACACAGTAAACATCCATGCAAATTACTAAGTTGTACTGAGTGTCCAAGGATGTCAATAATCACCATGAAATCTGAATGAAATACCATGTTTTGCTGAAACAGAAGGCAGGCATCCCATGCCGTCTCCCCCTTTCATTGCAGACGGATTTGGTGCATACACACCAGCCAGGAAAGGACACCCCTTAAGGCCCTGATGCATGGAAGGACCTGGAGACATTTGGCAGCAAATTGACGTGTAGCAACAGTCACTTTCTATTCTCAGGCACCACTCTGTTTTGCTTTTATCTTAAAACAGGATGACTACAAAGAGGAATAAGGTATACAGTGATACAGGCTTCTACACTGAAGTACAAGAGAAGACAAGCATTTGCTTATATCCGAAGCCCACGAGGGGAGAGATGAGTCAGTAAAAAAACTGTACAAAGGAGATCTTAAGTCACAGGCTCTGTGGCAGCGGCAGTGAGAAGCCCATGAGCTCCCCAAGGCCTCTCTTCTTACTCACTCAGACAGATCATAATGGGGTGAAAGGCATGTCTACACATTCATGAGTCTGATTCTCCATTAGACCGTGAGTCAGGCTGTAGTCCATGAACTTGGGGTGCTCGGTGTAGGTAGGACTCATTTCTTGCCCTTTTCCTTTCTCATAAATGGCTCAGGAGACTCACTCTCCAGTGTGAGCGTCTCATCCTGGAATTAGCACCGTGGACATGCATGTCCTCTGAGCTTCCTGGATTCACCCGATGAAGCGCACGCCTCTCCTTTGGTTTCACCTCCTGTATGTGGTTTGCAGAGGTGGGCTGTTTGGGTTTCCCGCCCATCCACGACTGGAAGTTTCTGTTTCCACATTTTGACTGCCAGTTCTATATTTGGTCAAAATCCTGCTTTCTGCCTGGTTTCCTAGGGAAACAGCTTGTCAGACTGCTGTGTTTTTGGTCCATCTGCCTTGCCCGCTTGGGTTTTCGATCGTGCGCTCTGATTATTTCCTAATCTGACAGAAAGGCACAAGGCGTGAAATGAGGGAAAACTCTTGAAATTTCTTAAAGGCAAGTTTATGAAAATGAATGGTCAGTTAGGAAATCACAGTTGGGGAGGTAGGGAGGGCAGTTGGTGTTTGTGTGTTTCGAGTTGTCTATATGTTTACAGCAAGTAAGCCAGTGTAAGTGAATAATAGGAGGGTCAAGACATCTTATTCTATAGATGCAAAGATATTACATATAAAATATCAATGTAGGGCTTCCCTGGTGGCGCAGTGGTTGGGAGTCCACCTGCCGGTGCAGGGGACACGGGTTCTTGCCCCGGTCCAGGAAGATCCCACATGCCACAGAGCGGCTGGGCCCGTGAGCCATGGCCACTGAGCCTGCACATCCGGAGCCAGTGCTCCGCAACGGGAGAGGCCACAACAGTGAGAGGCCCGCGTACTGCAAAAAAAAAAAAATCAAAGTAGATACAGTAACACCCCTGTAAGGACCATCCAGTCAGAAGTATCAGCTAGGATGTAGTTAAAGAAATAAAAGACGTGAAGTCAGGAAACCTGAGTATTTATGTCATTTGAATCTCAGGCTGGATCTTTTCATCAGCACAAGCACCTCATTTTACGTTTGGAATTAGGACCCCCTGTGCTGAAGATACTGCCCAGCAAGCTGCATTTATTAAGGAAATGTGCATTCTTTTCCAGTTTTTATACTCCAGCTCAGACACTTTGATCATACAGCGATACAACCAAAGACACCGCAATGAGTTGATATTCTATCAGTAAACAGGCTAACCCCAGCCAAATACTTGTGTATTTTAGGCTTTTTTAAATTTTGAAGTCATCCTGAAGCTCTATTATCCAGGTATCATGGCACAACAGGCCCTAGGGGCAAAAGGTTGAGGACCATTAACCTAGATGATGTCTAAAATCTTCTCCAGGTTCTTAGGTTAAACTCTCTCCCAAACTCTTTTGGGGAGTGAAAGCTGGCAGAGGAGGAGAAGGAAGTATGTCTTCTTAATAATGGAACACCTATGTTCACCTTACCCGGGGAGTTATGTCAGTGGGCCTAAGGTCTGCCAGGTTCTTGCATATTCCTAAGATAGTTCTGGCTTCCTGAAGTAATAGATGAGCCAGATTCTCCCCCAGTGGTTCATGGGTAGACGGTTTGTGGGGAGCAGGTGTCCAGGTCACATTCCACAACATCATCACACGCCTAGTGTTAGAAACGGAGCCCTCAGCAGATAGAATCTGTTGTTTCATTTAATTACTTTTCAAGACGCCATTACCAGAAATTTTATGTAAATACATATTTTATTCCCCGACACATGTTAACATGAGACCAAAATTATACAGCACTGAGAAGAAAACAAAAATTCCTTTTTACTAGCTTTCTCTGTGTGCTATTGGGAAGATGCTATAGGATAACAAAGGTGCTCAGTCTTAGCCCAAAGCCTCTTGCTTTGCTATTCGGTTTGCAGAATCATAGGAATGTGGCATTGATACTCATTAGTTCAACACAATTCATTTCAATGAGCATTTACTGTTTGCCTTCTCTGGGTCAGGTGCTGGGTCCATGCTGTGAAAGTATGGACACTACTAATCCCGAAACAAACACTGAAGAGCTCCTATAGAGAATGGACTTGAGGATATGGGGAGGGGGAAGGGTAAGCTGTGACAAAGTGAGAGAGAGGCATGGACATATATACACTACCAAACGTAAGGTAGATAGCTAGTGGGAAGCAGCCGCATAGCACAGGGAGATCAGCTCGGTGCTTTGTGACCACCTAGAGGGGTGGGATAGGGAGGGTGGGAGGGAGGGAGACGCAAGAGGGAAGAGATATGGGAACATATGTATATGAATAACTGATTCACTTTGTTATAAAGCAGAAACTAACACACCATTGTAAAGCAATTATACTCCAATAAAGATGTTAAAAAAAAAAAGGAGTTCCTATAATGTGCTAGAAGCATATAATGTACACTACTGGCTAGGCAGTAATTGGTGCCTCAGAGGGGGTACTTATCCATTTATCAAGTACTTATATTGCACTTATTACGTGTCAAGCACTGTTCTGTTTATTAACTCATGTCATCCTCAAAACAGCCTGTTGAAATGTGAGCACTGTGATTATCTCTATTTTGTACTGATGCACAGAGAGGGTAAGTCATCTGCTCAGAGTCACACAGTTAATAGCAGTGGGTCCAGGCAGTAGGCTCTGGTGTTTGTGCTCATAAGCACTATGCTATGCTTTGAGAGGTGAGAGGAAGAAGAAATTGCTTTGGGTTCAGGATCAAGGAATGAGGCATCTGAAGTAGGACGTGAAGACAAGTAGCACTGACCCTACAGAGGATGTTTGGGACTGTCTGGCTCTTGGCATTCATGACAGTGGACATGTGGACAGTGGACAGTGGACATAATGTTAGGTAGCCTTGAGGTGGAGGTGGACATGTGGACAGTGGACAGTGGACATAATATTAGGTAGCCTTGAGGTGGAAAATGGCCTCTGTGGTTGTGTTGAAAGAATAGTCGTTTCATTTGTCTGTGTGAGGCCACTAGGCAGTTATAGGTCTAAGACCATCACAGCACGCGAGCACGCCTGTGTCCGCTGCAGCACTGGGCTCAAGGTAGAGCAGCTAACTGCTAATACCTGCCGTCCTGAGAGAGAGCACCCTCAGGTGCATAAACCAAATTAAGCAAGCTGGACCACTTCCCTAAAAGGTATTCACCTCTCTGTCAGTGAAGGAAGCTTTCCAAATTCAACCCATTTGCTTTAGTACAACCCATGTCCCGCTGGAGCCAAGGAATTCTGAGTTGTAGACATTTTTCTTGCTCCCTTGGTCAACCTTCTCTACCCTTCTTAAATAATTTCTGGGTCACCCCTTCCTAGGTAGGGATGAGTCTCCACTGAGAAAAGGAGAGACAGGAGTAGAGGGCACCTGAAGGGGGTGCCCTTTAGCAGGGCAAAGTGCTGAGGAAAGCTTCTTTGCCCGCCTGGGCATCAGTTCCAATGGCTCATACACAGCTGCAGCTCTTCTCCCTTCTCCACGGTGCCGGCTTTATCAACCAGCAGGACGAACCCGCTGCCTGGGAGCTGCACAGCTCCCTTTTTCCGATGCCTCTTGAAATCTGGAAAAACATTTGATATCACGGCCTGTGCTGAGTTTAGCTGCCATGCTTAGTTTATCACCTATGCTTAAAAATTTTCTTAATTTAACAACCGATTTTCCTCTAAAGGTTCTCTTTCCTCTACCAAGCACCACCTCCCTTTTCTTCACTCAGTTTGGCCATTATTTAGGCCAGTGTCAGAGGTATTATTAGGCACACAAACAGGTCCAAAGGATGACTTTTTACTCTTGGAGGCAAACGTGGACATACTGAGAGCTTCATTTTCCCTCCATCTTTGTGAAGACAGTGATGCAGTCAGGATATCACCATGGCCTAATGTGTATAATTACCGGCTTTGAAGGCAGGCAGCCCTGGGCCAGAGTGTGTTATGCATAGTTCACCTCACTGAGCCTCAGTTTCCTCATCTGTATAATGGGGATATTATCTGTACTTGCCTCACAGGGTTTGTTTGTTTTGTTTTGTTTTGTTGCGGTACGCGGGCCTCTCACTGTTGTGGCCTCTCCCGTTGCGGAGCACAGGCTCCGGATGTGCAGGCTCAGCGGCCATGGCTCACGGTCCCAGCCGCTCCGCGGCATGTGGGATCTTCCCGGACCGGGGCACGAACCCGTGTCCCCTGCACTGGCAGGTGGACTCTCAACCACTGCGCCACCAGGGAAGCCCATCATAGGGGCTTTTGGATTAAATGCAGTAATCTAAATACTTAGCCCGGTGCCTGCACACTCTCAGTGTCCAATAAATGTAGGCATTATTAATACTGATAACAACATGAAGGATGAATCCTGCCAATCAAAGTACCAGCTCTTCCTCTGGATGATTTTATTTTATGTAGCCACAGGCCTATACGAAAGGCAGTGATGATAAGGAGAAGGTATAGAAAGTTCTAGCCTCCATTAAACTAAGTTGAGTGGCTCCAACTTATCCCCACAGCCATTCTTGCAACTCTTACCCTGACTGATGGCTCTGGGGAGAAATCTAATGGGCACCATGGATGCAGGAGGGATAGAGGATTCCCATGAGGAATGCCAGACAACAAAAAAGAGAGAAGTTGACCTGGTATACGACTTCCAGTGTTTAAACTAGCACTTGTTCTTGTCCCCATTTGCTGGTCAGAATTATCTGAGGAGCCTTTTAAACACACCAATTCCTGAACTTCATCCCCAGAGATACTGATTTAATTGTTCTTGGGTGGGGAGTGGGTATTATTATTTTTTAAGCTCCCCAAGTGATTCCAATGGGCAGCCAGGCTTCAGAACCCATGACGTAGAGGATGGGGGAACCGAGGGAGGAAATGGAAATGCTCTGACGGCAACCACGAGAAGAATCAACGTGAGACAGACTCATCAAGTGCTCAGGGGGGCTGGTGCTTTGCTTCTGCTCCATCTCTTATCTCTGGGCCACATTTGCAGGCAGTACAAAAAAAGCAGGGGCAGGGGGACGTCAACATCAAGGATATGAAAGTTGCTTCTAATCTTCAAATAGATAGTAAGCAGGGGCTTTATGACTCTAGCTTGGGGACCAGCAAAGGCACCTGGTATGTGCGTGCTGAGGTGAAGTATATGTACCGATGTGAGCGCCTCAATGTCAGGCTCTCTGAAAGGACAGATTTTCTTAATTTGGCTTGCTGTCAAAATAATAAAGGAATTCTGTGGCTTTCTAAGGAGTCTTTAGATTTATATGCTTGGTTACAGCTTATCTCTTTTCTCCATGCTTTCTCATTTCCAGTTTCCAAATTATGGGAAATCATCTAGTTCAGTTCCAGCTGCCTCACGTTAGAGATGAGCAAACTGAGCGATGCCCGACATCTCACAGTCCTGTAGGAACAGATCTCTTGTCTACTCGGGCAGTGCATCATGGTCTACTCAATACGGGGTTCAAGGATGGAAGGGCTAACTTAGGAGTGTCTCCAGCTTTCTCCTACTCCTTCTGTTTTCTTGACCAGAGCCTGGACTGTTCCCATGCCATCCTGGCTAACCATGTGTCTTATTTTCAAAGATGACTGAAATTTCTTCCTTTTGAAAACACAGTTCTTACCTTAACTGCCCTAGGCACCACCGCAGAAGAACCATGACCTTGCTGAGAGCCACTGCATGCCAGATGAGACTCAATTTTCCCTGAGTACTTAGGAGAGGAAGAACAATAATGCATTTGATGGGCTTTTGGCCCTGCACCCAGATCCTTGAGGAGAAGATACAATTTGCCACAGCTTATATTCTGATTTAAAGAAAAATGTTTTGTTCTGATGTCACTTGTCTAATTAATAGTAAAAAAAAAAAAAAATGGACTGAATTTTCCCTATGCAATGTCATCCAGCCTTTGAGATTTTAGAGTTAGATGGCCCAAATCCATTGTCTTCTGTGAAGCTTCCTAATGGATAAATCTAACCCCGGTGTTCACAAGGCGTTATTATATTCAGGGCTCATACATAGCACTGATCGTTCCCTTCTCATATTCGTGTGTTCATTCAGTGAACATTTGTTGACGGCCACCTCCATGGCCAGGTGGTTGGAGGTTAGGGAAATGGAGCACAGGGCATATGGAGGGGCATGAATAGTGAAAGTTGAGGCTATGAAGGCAGGCTGCAAAGAACTTTGTAAAGTAATTCTCAGGGGATTGGCAAAGAGCACCCAGCAGAGGTGTGTGAGATCAGAGGAGTGGCGTAAGTGGATTTGTATTTTAAGAGAGAAAACATCTGATTATGGTTTATCCATTCAGCAGACACTAATTAAGCACCTTCTGCATGGCAGACACCACGCTTGGCTCTGAAGATACAAGAAAGAATAAAAAATGGTCCTTGCCCTCAAGGAGCTCACAGTCTATTGAGTTGCCTTTCTGACTTTCCCACTAGATTGTGAGCTCCTGGAGGGCAGGCACTTTTGTTCAACTGAAAAAAAAAAGTGCAAGTTTCAGAGTTAAACCTGGATTCCAATCCCAGCTCTATTTATTTTTATTGTATGCACCTCAGTTCACTGATCCGTAAATCAGGGCTCTTAGCGCCTGCCTCACTGAGGATGTGGAAAGATTCAATGAGAAGATAGGATGTGCGTGACACGGCAGGAGCTTTGTAACCTGTTTCTGTATCACAGTGCCTGGCCTGTGGTAGGCTTCCAGAAGTACACTTCTGATGTCTGGCTGGTTGGAAGGCCTGTGTACTCTGGTGCCTGTAGGTTGGGGGGATTTCAGCCTAGGATCGATAGCTGGCAGATCTCTTCTCTGCTTGGGCAGTGATCAAGTTGCTTACTCTAGGCTGTGAACTGCAGTCAGGACTGTATTGCCTTGTGGATCCTCAGTCCCTGAATCCCAGGCGTGCATCTTGTAAAAGTCAGAAGCAAAGTCAAAGGAAAATGACGAAATTTTCTCTCTGGCCAAAATGCTATCACTTCATCAAGGGCAACAGAACTTCTTGGCAGGAGAAGTTGATTTGCCTGTGCTTATAATTGTACTCGCAAGTGACTGAGTCCTTCCCACAGTGGCTTAAAGGGGTGGCGTTGGCTGTCCCTGGTCTTTGTCTGACATTTTGTTGTTTTCACATTTTCACAATTCATGATGTCACTCATTCCTAATAAAATCTCTCTGAAGTCCATATGGTCAGAATTTGAACACTTTACTGTATTCATTTAGTCACCAAGGAGATTGAGACCCACAAAAGTAAACTGACTTGCCCAAAGTCATAAAGCTCCTTGTGCTATGTGTTTGTAAGAGGTTTGCTGTTACATCAGAGAACCTGTGAGGATAGATACTAGTACGTTTTTGTCTGATTAACCCATGATGGTATGTCAGGAGATCTGGGTTCGTTTTTTGACTCAGTGAGCGAGCGTGGGCAGTGCAGAATGGGGTTCTTAAGACTCATATGCTTCTCTGACCTGTGAAATCACTGTCTCTCTTTCCCTGACTGATCACAAGGTAAACCTGTTCCATCATAGACCATGTCTTCAATATATTGACCATATTTACATTTGACAAACTCTTAAAGATTTCTATAATGCTTCCAAGGGTAGTTATCTTCAAACCTACTCTGTGAAGTATAGGTAGAACCCACTTGGTCCAGAATAAGGTCTAGAGAGATCAGGTGACATATGCTAGGTCATGTGACTAGTATGGGCAGATTTAGGGCTGAAACCCTAGTCCTCTGGCTCTGACTCTGGTATGTGTTATAGTATCTGACATCTCAGCCTCCATCTGACCTCCTTGCTGTTTGCTGTGGGTTAGGCTTTCCCTTTGGAAGTTAGAACTTGGCAAAGCTAAACTGACAAGCTTCTAAGTTTGCCATAGTAATGCAGGTGTGATATACCCTTCGAAGTGAAAAATACATGGCTTTAAAGGGACTGCTCCACGCGTTTAAAGAGACGTTTTCATTTATTTCCCAATTTTACCTCTAATTTTTTTAACATTCCGCAAAATGTTCCAAGTTTCTTTAATCTACAAGTTGGAAGTGAGAGGTTGGCCTAATTTCTGTGTTCCCTTCGAGCGCAAGCAATAACACATTTTAAAGGATGATAACTAGCAGTGTGAAATATAGATGGGTTCTATAAATACTCACCAAAATCCCTGTAGTCAGAAGCAGGTAGAATAGGAGAATAGTCACAGCATTCTTCTCTCCTTCCCCATCCTCCCTCTTCTAGAGGTAGTTTCGTGGTTAAGAACACAAACACTAGAGCCAGACAGTCCAGGATTTGAATATTGGCTCTCCCTGTACTACCTGCAAGACTGTAGACAATCTGTCTAACCTTCCAGGGCCTCTGGTTTCCTCATTTGAAGAAAGAGGTCTAATGCTATTTCATGTAATTTGTAGAACATTGATTTAGTACAATGCCTGGACATTTTTAGTGGGTAATTATGGTTACCTCTTATCACTGTTGTTTATCTTCATCCAAGACCCTTTTTCTTACCCTTTAGGATACGTCTGTCTGTGTCTTTTCCATAGAGAAGAAATAGTACCAGCTACATTTAACGTCAGTTTATGCTACTGTGTTGTGGGGTGTTTTGCATTTCTAATCTTATCTTCACCTTTCTAATCAAAGTGCTGACTCATGCATATCTGCCACCTTGTGCCGGCTCAGTAAATACGATTTGGATTAATAAATTTTAATTTTAACTTATGAGAGCAACATAGCCACAAGTTTAGAAAACAGAGAAGCGAAAACACCGACAGTGCAACACGCATAATACCACACATGGTATAGCAGTCAAGGCCATGGACTGTAGTTGTATTTGAATCCTGGCTGTGATACCTTGAGCACTATACTTACAACTCCAGGCTTCAGTTTCTTCATCGCTGAGTAAAGAGTAAGAGTAACTACCTGAGCAGGAGGTTGGGAGGGTGAGGGGCATTTGAAGCATTTAGAACAGGTCCTGACTCGATAAATCTTAGCTTGGAGAGAACCGGACCCAGAGAGGGGAAATGACTATCTAAGTTGAATTTAGCAAGTTTATGGCAAAGAGGGACCTAAAATTCCTAACCACCAGGCTGCTCTGTGTTTGTTTCCTATAAAGACTTCTTAGTTGGGGAAAGTAATTTTTGACTCCTAGTTACTATCCAAGATTGCAGATTAAGCTAAAGAGACAGTAAAGCACATTTAGGTTTTTTTTTCAATCTGGTTTTGTATGACAGTGTTTCATATCAACTGGAACATAGATGCCTATGTAGATTTCTAAGGGGCAAACGGGGAGGATTCCTGAAAACGTACAGCCAAGCTTTACTTAAAGACAGCATATCCCTCTGTGGAACCTGCAAAAGCAAATAAACAAACAAATAAATAAACAGTTTCCATCATGATTCTCATCTTTTATGTGTTGGCACAGCCCTTGCGGCAAAATCCCAGGGCCCCCATGTTTCTCTACTCTGACCTTCCTCTAGGCACTGAGTTGTTGGCGTCAGAAATCATCACAGCTACTTGTATGCTCATTTTCTTCAGCCTCTCACTAAAGCAATCATTTTTTTTAAGATCAGCAGCGAAAAGCAAACATTTCAGTTAGCAGTATGCACTCGGGTCTGGAGCAGCTGACCTGCTGTGCAGAGGTCATGGGCTGATCTGTTGACATCTCCTCCTGCAGCCTCACGTAGGGGTGGATGTCCCAGTAGACAATTCCCTCACTTTCACTCAAGTATTACGGACATCTTCGTGCACAGCACAGTGAAACTAACAAAAGGGAACATAGAGGGCAGAAGAGCCGAAGGTCAATTACATGTGATTTTTACCTGAAATGAAAGATGATAACTGATCAACTTGACTCTCTCGTGTGTCCCTCCTGGGGTCTTCACCTGGAATGTCATTCTTGCTACATCTCTGCATGTCCAAATTCCGTACTCATCCAAGACGTGATTAAAATGCCACCTTCCCTTGTGAGTGTGCCTTCATCTTCCCAATGGCCACCTCCTCTTTCTCTGTGTTCTGGTAGCATTGATTAAAACATTTAACTTGGGTTATTGTATTTTTGGATATATTTCCAGATGTCTAATATTTCCTACTACATCTCTTAGAGGGCAGGGCCATGTCTCAGTTATTTCTTTAATTTCTTTAGCTCTAGCACTTGCTAGGCACTCGGCAATTGTGCTTTGAGTAAATGTATTACTTAAAATCATCTGCTCAGTTATGTTTAGTTTCTGTGCTATTAGGAACTTGCTAGGTTGCATCTCATATGTGAAACAATGTGATCTTTAATGTGCTTGATGTACTGTAACATCTTGTACTTGTTCTTCTCCCACAAGCTCATTTTATATTCAAGAAGCAATGTGAGCTGAGTCCATAACATTCAGCATTGTCATGAGGGTGGAGGCACTGCCTGCCGAGTGACCTGGGTCAGTCACTGCAATATGTCTCTTGGTTAGAAAAAGAATAAAGCCAGTAATAACTTGCCTCCTACCTATCAGCGAGGGTAGTTAGCATGACAGTGATGATGAAACATATAGAGTTTTTGATGATATTCATGGTGGTGTTATAACAATAACTGTTTGTAAGTTTTTGGCACTTAATGATATCAAATCCACTTCATTCTTTTTTTTTTTTAATTTTATTTATTTATTATTTTTGGCTGTGTTGGACCTTTGTTGCTGTGCGCAGGTTTTCTCTAGTTGCGGCGAGCGGGGCCCACTCTTCGTTGCAGTGCACTGGCTCCTCTTTGCGGTGGCTTCTCTTGTTGCAGGTTATGGGCTCTAGGCGCACAGGCTTCAGTAGTTGTGGCACGTGGGCTCAGTAGTTGTGGCTCTCGGGCTCTAGAGTGCATGCTCAGTAGTTGTGGCGCACGGGCTTAGTTGCTCCACGGCATGTGGGATCCTCCCGGACCAAGGCTCGAACCCGTGTCCCCTGCACTGGCAGGTGGATTCTTAACCACCCCACTTCATTCTTATTATAGTGACACTTTCAACCCCATCCTTCTGGGTCTTATTCTCTAGTTACTAGAACTTGAGAGGCGGTTTCTAGAATCAGTGTGGTTGGATACATATCCTAGCTCCTTCTCACACCAGCTTTGTGACTTTGAGCAAAGCTCTTTGGAGTCTCTGTGTCTGTTTCCTCATCTGTAAAGTGAGGTAGCAAAAGTGTTCGTGTAGTTGGATTATTTCAGAGGCTAAATGAGATAACACATGTAGACAGTAAGTGACTCCGTAAATGGTATTATTATAATCCCTGGGCATTGAATAAGGCCCTGGATCAAGAAAATTCTTACCAGAAGGAAGTATTTCTTTCAGAAAGCCATGTATGTCATTAGGAAACAATGGAAGACAAAAAGGAAGACAAAAAGAGAGGGGAGATATTGAGGCCAACTTGCCTAGGACTCTGGACTCCCCTGTGACGATAAGTGGCTTGTGGGGTCTGCATCATGTGAGGAGAGACACCTTTTGTGAAGTCAAGGAAAAGGAGACTGGCATGGGGGTGACACCTGCACAGCCTGCAGACTCCTCTGGGGACCACATCTGTTTGTGCCAGCTGTTGTCAGTCTGTGTAAGCTCGCCGAGAATAACAGCCATGATTTTCACGTTAAAGCAGCTTCCATCTCAGGATCTCAGAATGCTGCATAAATGGAGGTGAGGGCTCCCAAAGTCGTGCCAAGAGGGAACGTACTTTATAGGGCATCGAGAATGCATCACTGTGCTGGGTGCATCTTTCGCGGTGGAAAAAGAACGAACTAGTTTCAAAATAGACCTCTTTCCTGATTTGAGCCCTTCTTGATTCCACCACTCATTTTTTAGGTGACCTGGGACAGCTCAGTTCCCCTCCTTGACTCTCCGTTTTCTCCTTATAAATGAGGGGATTCACCTACCACTAAATGATCTCTAGTGTGTTCTGTTTCTGGAATGCTTAGAGAGTGCCGGGGATCTACAGTTACCTCCCAGTAGACTACCGCAGACTACAGCGTTTTACATTTCGGTGAGGCCCAAGTTCTTACAGAATAGAATATTGCGTAGTGTTTTATTCACGCTTGGACTTTTAACCCAGCAGAAAAAAAATTATTACTTTGGTCACTAGGAAATGGTATTGTCTTTTAGTTTTTTATATCAGAGTATTAATGACCCTTTACATGATTTTTCCTTTGCTCACTTCTAGTACGGTGCTAGTTACCATTTCTTTTTACTGTTTTAAGATTTAGCATTACCCCCCAGAGATTGATAAAGGAAGTAGTCTTTTGAAGAGCAGTTCTACTTCTCTTGCTGAATCGTGAATGAAGACATCAAAAGTGGCCCTGTCTCTCTACTTCTTGTGCTCAGTCCGCCTACATCAGAATTACCCAGGACGCTTGTTATTTTCTAGGTTGCCATCTTTCTAAACAGTAAATACTTCATATTTACAAAACGGAAACAAACTCACAGACATAGAAAACAAACTGATGGAAACCGAAGGGGAAAGGCAGGGGAGGGATAAATTAGGAGTTTGGGATTAGCAGATACAAGCTACGATATATAAAATAGATAAACAACAGGGTCGTACTCTGTAACACAGGGAGCTATATTCAATATCTTGTAATAAACTAGAAGGGAAACGAATCTGAAAAAGAATATATTTACATATATTCAACTGAATCGCTTTGCTGTACACCAGAAATTAACACAGCACTGTAAATTAACTATACTTCAATTAAAAAAAAATTGTTGGTATTTGTCCCTTAGGAAGTTTCCTTTGATAGTTCAAGACTTCATAATACAAGATTAAATTCTCCTAAACATAAGTAGATAGATCATAAAATCCCTCTGAAAAAAAATGCAGATGGGTTGAGAGGCTGAGGCAGTTGTATGATGGTTAAACATGCACTTTCTGGATTGATGAGTGCATTCTGATTCCAAGTCCCCAGGTACCGTCAAGGTGATCTCTGTGCCTCAGTATTCTCATTTGTAAAATTGGAATCTCTGATCTGATGGGGCTGCTGCGGTGATTAAATGAGTTAACGTCTTTTGAACATTGTCTGGTCCCTGCTGAACTATTCAGGATACCTTAATTATTTTCAGTGTCATCAATTATAAATCAATAAATAATATAAATTAAATCCTGACATATTTCTACCTTTCAGAGTTTATGGAAGGAGATACTCCTTCAACAGAATTACTGTTATTTGAATCAAGGTTGCTGATCAGTTAATATTCAATGCTATTGACCTTTAGATTCAGCATCAGGGTGTGATCTATTTCCCCCTCTGCTGCAGTGCTGATGAATGGCACTGAGTCATTCATATTCCCTCATCCACCTTTCTGCCACATTTGAAGGGTAGCCATAGCTCACATTTGACAGACTGTTTGTGAGCATTTAATACAAGTCATGAGCCCCTATTAAATATTAGCACATGCCATGTGTCATCTTAGGTATTACAACGGCCCTGAAATGGAAGCATTCCCTCTTTCCTGCCTGCCCCCCACCCAAAAATGAAGATGATTATTCTAAGAGACCTTTAAAAAAACTTGTGAAGTGTTATGCAAAATAAGGGATATAACTTGGTGTTTGAACCAGCTTTTGCTGCTTCCAAAGCCCACACTTTCTCCATTACACCACAATCAATGTTTCTGAAAGTAAATGGGGCCACATTGGTCTCCAACCTCTGATATAATTAGCATCATGCTTTAATCAGTGAGGTTGACTGTCTTGATTAATCTTTATGACAGATCATGTAAGTTTCATATTTCTAAATGAATATATAGAGGCAGCTGTAAATTAGTGGAAAAACAGTAAGCTGGGATCAGAAGACTCTTGTTTAAATCTTGGCTCTGCCCCTTCCTATGGGTGTGATTTTGGCTAAGTCACTTAACATAGTCACTTAACAAACCACTAACGTTGTTTGTTTCTTTGTACAGAAGACACACATTCCTGCCTTGCAAAGCATTAAATAAAATGCAGCGTGCGTGTGTGTTGCCCCAGAGTTCCTTGTTGCCTGTGAAGGAGTGTGGAAATGCAAAGGCCTTTCTTCCTTTGCTTCAAGCCCCAGTGCAATCTTCTCATCCCCCGTGGCGTGTTTTTGCTATGCCCCAGTCCTCTGTAACTTCTCTTTCCTCTAAATTCACATCATCCATTGGAGTATTCACGTGGTATCTATTACCGTGTAGCATATCTTTAAGGATAAGAATAAGCTCTTAATCTGTGCAGGCAGTGAATGATTTACGTGGGCCATCTCATTTAACTCATGGGGTGCATCCTGTTGACCCCATTTTATGGTTTATGCAACTAATACTTCGTAACATGAAGCATCTTGCCCTGAGTCACACTAGTGGTAAGTGGTGGATGTGGGATTTGAATCCAAGCAGGTAGCCAGCCCCTAGAGCCTATACTCTTAAGTGTCTAAACCATACTGATTACCATCAGCAGTCAGTGTTTTGCTTCGTTCTCTATTTCTCCCTCATGTGCCTTGATTTCTTGACTGAATTATAAATTCCTTGAACTGGAATTTCAATTCCAGTAATTGAGATATTGAATACACCTCAGTTATCTTGATGATTGCCATAATGCCTAATTACTAGCATTTGTGGATAATTTAATGTAGATTTCACCGAGGGTACGGTTTTTCACACTGCTTCAGTATCCTGGAAGCAAGGACTTTTGACTCCTTGCTTGTCTTTGTCTCCAGAAGCTAATCTTCCCACCACATTGAGCTACTTTGATTTGATTTTCACAGGTCAAGCAAAAAACCTTTTCTCTGTTATTCTCATGGACACACTTTGCCTGCCTCCCCGCCAAGGCCCAGAAATCCAGTGTGATCAGTGCATCTGTCAGAGGATGGACTTGTTTGTGGCGGGTGGCATTGTTACTGAACAAAACACATGCCCTCCCTTTGCATCCTAAGTGCCTTGGATTGCTGAGCAAGAACCTTTCTGACTCAAATGAAAACCACCTTGTGTTAGGTGAAATATGGGGAGTTAACCATTTGTTTGCTGGCGTGCATTTCCCACGAAAAACTCAAAAACAGAAATTCACCTCAGCCATGGAAAGTGATGTGCCAAGCGTCATATTTGCATATTAAAACCGAAAACTGATTTGCATGTTATTTCAGTGTCTTGTGTCACGTTCAGGCATCTGTCAAGCCCACTTAGATAGAAACAGCATGTATAATAGGAAAGTGTTTCTGTGCATATCTGACTGAAAATCTAGGTGCCTTTATTTTTTTCAACAAATTGTCCCCACTTTACATTCTTCTTTTTCTTCTGGCTTTGTGTCTGAAAATGCTAAAGACAAGACTGAAATCCCATGTCTTGTAAAGAATAGTTCTTATTTTTTAAGGGTCATCCATGTTTTACTATATTTAGATATTTTAAAATATTAAAGAAAAAAATTAATATTCCCATCATCCTAACATGAGCTGTTAACATGTTGGTATTTTTTTCTTCAAGTATCTTTTTTTGTACCTACATAGACACACATGCTGGCACCCTTACATATATATTTGTATACATTTGGAATTATCAGATAGTACTATTTTAATATCCTTCTGGTTTTTTTTTTTTAACATGATAATGACAAGAATTGTGAAACAATCTAAATATGTAACAGTAAGGAATTGGTAAAGCCCCAGTGAATTAGAACCATGGTCAAGGCTGGAGCCCTGGTAAGAGAAACAGTAAGATGTCTGGTTGAGGGTGGCTTTTCTGTGGGACAGTGCATGGAAAGTAGTGCATTGTGGTAACACTTTTCCCCAGTGTTGGAGCAGCTAGCCCTTTGCATCGTTCCAGGCAATCAAATAAAGATGAAATGTCTTTTCAGCGGAAGTCACTGCCAGGTACTAGTGGAGCACAGCAAAGACCGAGACCTCGTTCTGTTTGAAAATGCAACCTTGAACAACAGTTCATCCCATTCATCAAACTTTTTATGTCTTGAGTCTTGTTGAGGTGAAACCTACCAATGGAAATAATGTCTTGTCATTGTCTTTTCTTTGTTGTATCAGATCCCTTCTGCAGAGCACACATCGGCCTAATTAATGGAGCAAAGAAATGCAGGTAGCTTTTAGCTCTCGTGCTGTGGAAATAGCTTCTAGTAGCCTTGTGTAGGAATCATGTATGGTGGTGTATAAGAAGGAAGCAGATTGATGGAGATCTTAGCATCTGCCACAGAGGCCACTGGCTTTCTCCTTTAAGGAAGGCCTGCCTTCTTGAAGGATGGAAAGTATGGAGAACATGGGAGTATGGAGAGAAGGAGTCATGAAACAAGAACTATGAAGCGGGTTGGTAAGAGGTCTTTGCTTTAGCTTCTCCCTGACCCTGAGTATCTGGGACTCCTGCTTCTGACCTTTCCTACCTGCCTACCAGGTGGGAGAGCATATGTGGTTATGCCTTTTTTGCTTGGAGCTCATCTAGGCAGGAACACATAAGGGAGGCTACTTCGTTCTGAATAACCAAACATGAGCTCTGCTTTACTGTTTATCTTTGGTGCCAAAGGCTAAGATGTAGAGAGTTTAACAATTTGGAGAGCCAGCAAAGCATACCTTCACCAAATGTCATGTATTTCAAGGTTTACAATTAAAAAAACTCAGAGGACTTACATCTCTTGCTACGACAATTAATGTGAAATTCAAATAGACTAGACTGAAGTACTTTATCAGCAGATAGAAGAGTGAAGTTACTGGAGAGATACTATTATCTGCAGACATTCCACTTCCAAGAAGAAAATCTTCTTTGTTAGTGGTTTGTAAGGTGTCCCTCCTGGTAACCGCAACTGTAATTTAAACACAATATTCTGTTTAATATTTTACAGAGCTTCCTCATATGAATTAGATATTAGTATCTTTCAGTTTATAGATGGAAAAGTCTAATAGAGAAACAAACCCTTGGGGAACTGAAATGGTGCCCTAGCTGTCAGGGCCCGAAATAAACGTGCTCCAAGCGAGGCACTCTTAAGGCTACCCTCATACTTTGGGGACTGGTGGTGTGGGCATGGAGAGAAGCCACTACCTCTCAGCTCAGCCTATGTTACCATAATTCTCTGGTGTGCAAACACCACAGCCCCTAGGTGGACACCCAGCACTTTCCCCTGGCTGCGGTGACATCCAGCAACTCCACCAGGCTGTCATTCAGAATCATCAGTCCTTGGCTATGACTCCAAATTTGGCCTAAGAAGGGTGATTTAGGGGCATCCGTGCATGGCATGAGAAAGGGAATATGAAAAACGGCTTGTAAGAAAACAAACCTTTTGAAAGTTGAAGACTAACTGGCATGGATTTCCAAGGTAAAATCAAACTTTTAAAGTCAGATTTTCTGGATGGTCTTCTTTGTGCCCTTAACCATCCATTCTCCAAGAAAATGGACCTTAGGAATAGAAGAACTAAGCACATGCCTTTCTGCTCCCATACAGCTGTGAGGATTGTTCACTGGTGGGTTTCTAATTGTTAATAAGTGGTTCTCCTCCTCCCCCTTCCTTCTCTGAGACCCATTGCTTTAAACCTGAAGCAGGGCGGGTGTCCAGCACATCATCTGCCTTTGGCCTGAAGTGGGGTGCTCCTTCCACTGAACAGTGAGATGTTGAGTGTAGAGTGTGATAATTCAGTGAGAGTCAGAAAGTAGAAGCAGCCTCAGGAAATTGCAAACTGCAAACTTGACACAGTTAAATAAGGGGAGAAAAAAAGAACGAAAATATCAGAAATATATTTTTTCTGGCAGGCTTTCAGCTCAAAATGGGGCTAATTCTACCATTTGAAAGAAGATAATTTCAGTGTTTCTTTTTTCAAGAACGTGTAATTGAAGTTATTTTCCCTCTGAGAGAAGGAACCTCTTGTACATCATTGCAAATGGACAAGAAAAATGAGAAGCTCTGGTACCTAGAGTGACAGAGTATTCATTATCATGTAATCCCTCTGAATATCTTGGCTGCCTTTTCCCAGTGTTGTATCTGCCTGGGCAGTGCTTTTCTGGTAAGGTTCAGATTTGTACTAAGTTCCAGTTACCTAGCACTCTGTAACTAGGAAATCAACAACAGGTAAGGACTCATGGGAGGAAAATAGCCCATGGCGAGGTCAACATCAGAGTAACCCAGAGGCTGATGTGATGACAGATTAGGTGGCCATTTTGTAATACGGATTCTTAACACGTACATTTAATTAGTTAAGTTGGTGGTAACAAAGATTCAAGGAGGTGGGTGTTCTCCTAGGGGTCTTTGCTGTTTGCACCTTAGTGTAGGCTGTTTACCATGCTTCCTTTTCTCTTTAGGAGGGACAGTTCTGCTTTCCCCACCCAAGGAAGGGTGGTGGTAGGAAAGGGTGGTTAACCTTTGTATGTTCTTGACTTCATGCCCCATGTGTAGTGAAAGTTCTGTAGGCTGCAGAAACCCTGTGACCTGCCAGCTGCTTACTCAGATTTAGAATGCTGAATGAAGTTCTAGATTGTTTCAGGGGATGCTGACAAGTGATTTAAGTCCTCATGTAAATGGAAATCTCTATAATAATGAGGTCTCCACTTGCTCAGTGTGTCTGTTTGTATAAGCTACAAAGCTGCCATAAATATGAATACCTGTGATTTCACTATAAATATCTATAAATATCTGCATATTATGGGTACAAAAATGTGATAGAGTTAAAATCAAAGGAATCTTTGAAAACACCATTTTACACATAAACATACTGAGGCTCAGGGAATAGAAATGATTTGATCCAAATGACTGGATAAGTGAAAGGTGGAACTAAGATTAGAGAGATAAATAGGTCTTTTGACTTAATAGGTTCTGATGTAAGAAAATACAAAACACTTCAAATACCATGAAGTGTTATATAAGTATGATGGATACTGTTATTTGTGCTGTTCTTAATCTGGCAGAGTTTTTTTGCTCACCAAGTAGATTCTGTCCATATGCATTTTGTTTGCAGAAACAGTCCTTATTTTTGCACAGTCTCATCCATAACCTTTACCAGGGGCCTAGATCCAAATTTGGCCGTGGTATTCATATTAGGCCTTCCCCAGAACGATAATCAGCTGGGCCCCTAGCAAGGAAAGAACCATGGCAGAGAAGAGTCGGCTGTAGATACTTGGACATTTTCTGTGTCCCGACACTTCTGTGTCAGGAAAAAAATATATTTTTTCACATCTGAGGAAAAAATCTTCATTGTAGAAAAAGGAAAGTATAAATAAAAGGAATATAAACCACTGCCCATCTCTTTTAACCATTAACCTCTGAGCATATTTCTTTCCAGTCTCCCTTCTGTAACAGTTTGAGGCAAGCCAGCCTGGTCAGTGGATGGCTGTCCTCCAGGAGTGAGCTCCTTTCTTCCTATGCCTCATATGGCTGTATCTAACTGCAAGGGAGAATGGAAAATAGTCTAGCTGTGTGCTCAGAAGGAAGAGGAAACACATTTTGCTGAGGAGTTAGCAAATTTACATAGTACGTATCAGAGTTCTTTTAAAGCATATTAACCATTAAATTGGTGTCTGGTTGCATTTTTTTAAGTCATCATTCACTTTGGGTATACGATATTTGCCAATAGGCATAGTTCAGAAGCATGACTTTAGTAAAAGTCAGCCCACCATATTAAATCTCCTAAAGATTATCTGTTGCCTAAAACAGTCTTGACTTTGACCACAACCCATTTCTCTAGCCTCATCCTAGCTCTGTTCTTCCTCTATTTCTTAACATTTTTGCTAATATCCATGTTCTTTCATACATACTGTTCTTGGAATATCTTTACTGTCTTTCTCTTTCTTTTTTCCTTTTCTTCTTTCTTTCTTTCTTCCTTTCTTCCTTTCTTTCTTTCTCTCTCTCTCTCTCTCTCTCTCCCTCTTTCTCTCTCTCTCTCTTTCTTTCTTCCTTTCTTCTTTCATCTGGTAAAATCCAGTTTATCCTTCAATATCAAACTAAGTGGTCACCTCCTTTCTGGCAGTGTTCTGTTATCTCAGAACACTGAGTTCATACCTGTGTTTTTGTACTTACACTTTATGGTAATTACCTATTTTCATGTCTCTCTCTTCCTAAACTGAGTTGTCAGAGGCAGGAATCCTGAATAATTTGACTTTATAATGATAGTGCTTGGTACTTGGCATTCCCTTAGGAAAAGTATGTTAAGAGAATTTTGAAGGAATTCTCTGGAATTTATTTCTCAATAATTTCATCTATGGGTCATGTAATGTTTTTTTTTTTTTCTTTTTTTGCCTTTACTAGGAGGTCCAGGCATTTCAAAGAATGCACATATTAATGATTAATATTGATACTTATAAGAATGTCTTTTTCTTAGAAAAGGCTAGAGGCTGTGTTTATATTTGTTTTGCAGTGCTTTTGTTTCACTATTTAGCAGTAAGCCTCCACTCTGAAAAAGTCTTTGCTTATTAGATAATACAATCACTATTTTAAAATCCAAATGACTATAGTGATAGAGCTGGAAGGCTTGGAAATAACAATATTGGAATCCAGCGAGGCCTTGAAGTGGAGCCAAAACACGGCCAACTGAGCATACCTAGTCTCAGTCAGGGCTCTGCTGGCTTTCAGGGCTGGTACTGCACACAGCATTGCTCAGTTATCTTTTCTGAGCCTCAATTTCCTCATCCATAAAATAGGATGATATATCACACAGGGCTGTTGTATAAGCGTTTGAGATGACATATGTGAAAGCAGGCACTTTGAAAAGGGTCATACAGATACAAGGAACTGTTATTATGTCACAATGAATATACTGCTGATACTATTCATATTTCTACTTCTGAAGAAATAAAAAACAAAATAATATATCACATCCCCTGCCAGCCCCCCCTCACCCCCCACTTATAAATTTTCAATTGTGTTTTATTGCCCAGACACAATTTTAGAAGCTGCTTATTTAAAAATGATTTGGACACAATTATTACTTTTTCCTAGGATGTGTTGAGTCCTAAGCACTCCCGAGAGAGAGAAATTGAAAGGGATCTCTTCATCCCAGTGAGAAAGTGCTAAACAACTACTACTTACGAGACTTGAACCCTGAAGAAAGTCCCGAGCTATATTTTCCTGGGTGTGAGAGACAACTGGGAAGAACTTGACTTTTTACCACTATGTATTCCACAGAGGTTGAGTATTACCCACTGGAGGTGGGGACAGTGGGGAGAGTTCTCTAGCCAAATAAGGTCCAGAAACACTGGAAGAGATGATCTCCTGGGGGTCTTTATTCAGAAGGAATACCAGGAATCCAAGATCAGCAATATATGAGATTAGAATCTAAAAGAAAAGAGCCTTTTCCAAACTTCAGAAACAGTATAGCAAGCAAATAGGAAGGAGTATTTGTAGAATAAAAGGTATACTATATGTATTGTTTCTTAAAATCTGTGAAATACTGACAAGGTAAGTACTTTGAAATTAGGCCTCTGCTTGAAATGTAAGTGCTAAAGGTAGAATCTCAATTACTGGCTCCGATTTACAGAGGACAGACTTGGCTTTCTTGCTGCCTCTGTTTATATGAAAAGGGAAGCCAGTAGATTTTAGGGCCAAGCAATAATAAATTGTGTCCACTCCCTAAGGGTTCACCCTAAGGCTGGAAGCAGGAATTATCAGATTTTCTCTACTAGTTGTTGATTTAAATTAAAACAGCCACCACCATTAATATTTCATACTTTTCTAGCACTTTCTCTATGGAAAGCAATGTTTGGTTGGAAAAGAATACGTAGAATTTAGAGTCAGGTAATACCAAATTTGGGGCTCAAGTTCTCTCTTAATTGCAAACCTGCAAAAACAAGTTGTAGATAATTTTCCTATCTCGTCTTCAATGTTGTCACCTGAACTGGCATAGTCCCCTCCCTCAGAGGCAGGTTGGGGGATCTAGAGTCCCTTTGTTGCCATGGCTTGAAAGTAGTTAAGCTCTATTTAGCATGAAATGCAAGCTATCTCATCTTAATTCTAACAAAGACCGTGAGGTAGCATTGCAAGCCCATTTTACAGAAGGGGGTCTCAAGTTCAGACAGGTTCACAAGCTCACCTCATTAAATCTGTCTCCAACCACAATGCCACTGCCACACCATATATCCCTTCACTATCTCTGGCCACAATAATTTTATGTTCTTATATGAATATTTCTGTAAAATTTTCTTGAAAGTTGATAGCGTATATGAGCAATTTGAAGTTTAATTATACTAGCAAATCACTCCTCCAATGTTTATATCTGCATACACTCCCCCCAATATAGTGTGCTTTATAGAACTGATGATCATTTGTGTCTGTCTTTCACCCTCACTAGACTCCAGTCCTTTCAAAGGCAAAGACTGTGTCAAAAACGTCTTTGTGTTCCTCCCTGATGCTTGCAGAGGGTACACAAAATAGGCACTGTAAGAACGTGTGCATAAACTAATGAGCAAAACAAATGTGAATGAGTCAAGAGCTTCTTTAACCCTCACACTAACTCAAGAGGGCACGCATTATTTGCAGTTTAGAGGAGGCCCTGAGATTAATGTTTAGGACAAACGAGTGAATCTAGGATGGGCTCTTATCCTGGCTTTATCCTAATTAACCCTGCCGGATCTTTTTGGGTGTCAATTTCTCTACCTCACAATGAGTAGATTGAGGTAATGATCCTGCAGATGCCAGATGAAAGATAATTAGAGAGAAAAGGCCAAATAGGTGCCGATCAACAATTCCACATATGTTTAGAAGGCATTTCGTGCCCTAGCCATAACACAAGTAATTAATACCCTTCTTAGTTGTTGAAATGTTGCTGGTAATAATAATGAAACTTTTGTACAAGGATTTGTTCTTCACATCCAAGAACTCATTTGGTATAGTGAAGATAACGGGTGAATGAATATGCAGCTTCAAGTCTTGTTGAACTGATTCTCGTAAACTATTCATGAAAGGAGAAACTCTTGGTCAACAATTTTAAGACCGCATAATATCAAGGCAGTGCATTCCCAGTGTCAGCTCTTCCCATTTGCCATGGGGGATAGCATCACTGATGTTTCTAAACCTTTAACAGTCTTTTTATTTTTAATACTTTGAAGATACTGGGGTGTAATATCGGAAGTGGTCAAAGTTATAATATAGGCAAAGGAAAATCTACCAAATTCCCTCTTACTTACATAGCACCAGCTATTTTACATCTGGCCTCTGGTCTTCCTTCTTTCTTTACATACTTTAGATTCTCGGTTGATCACCTCAAGCACCTGACATTTGGTTCCCTTGCGTTGCTTTAATTCAGGCACATCCGCCTATTTAACACCAATCTAGTGTTTACCGCTGCTGATTTACCTCCTCATTTGACATCTGGTGGTTTGCAGTGCAGGGGTGGTCTGGTGGGGTGGGGCAGGGGGGTTACTCAACCTCCTTAACTGGAACACAAGGCCCTTCACTTTGTGGACCCCATGTACCCAATAATATTCATCTCTTTTCTTATCTCAGACTTTATACATAGGAGTTCCTTATGCCACCTGGCTTCTTCCTCACCTGAATGTAAAAAAAACCTGCAACGTTTATGGTTCCTCTCCTTTAGCTGAATAAATCCTAGTCTGTGCTGATGCCTCTCCTCTGGAATTCTTCCTCTTCGGCCACGGGGGAGTCCCCTTTGTGCTCTGATTGTGTACTTTCTACAGTTGCTTTATCTTTAATTACTAGGGTGCCTATATCTCTTACTCGACCGTAAGCTCTGTAAGGAAAGAGACTCAGTTTCTTCAACTTCTTTTTATAAATCTACAACTGGCACACAGTGACTGCTTAGCAATTGTTGAATGAAACAGAGTCCTGTTCTTTGTAAACATGGATTTCTAAGCCTGAGAGATGGCTCATCTATATAAGGCAAGTGAATAAAGTAGTGCCCCCAAGGTCAGACACTGGGTAGCTGATAAAACCAATATTAAACCCAGGCCTCCTAACGGCCCCATCCAGTGCTTTTTCCTCTACAGTGCAAACACTACCTGATTGCCTTGGTTGATGTCTAGGTTGCACTTAAAGGAATCTGTGTTTTCTGCCTTTCAGAGTGGACAAACAGGATCCATGGGGCCTCCGGCTGTCCCTTCCTCCTTCCGCCCTGAAGATGAGCTCGAGCATCTGACCAAGAAGATGCTGTATGACATGGAAAATCCACCCGCCGATGAATACTTTGGTGAGTGGGGTCTAGGGCTGAGTTCTGAAGTAAAGGTTGTGTTCTGTTTTCCTTAATTAGTAATTAGGAATAGTACCGGCTCCACTGGTAAAAGCCTTGAGTCTGCATGTGTTGGAGCTGGTATGCATGTACACACACACCTGAGTGTTCTGGAAATTGCTTTGTGAGACTGCTGTAAATGGGATGTCTGTTTAGCTTGGACTAAAATTTCAGGGGTAATGCAGAGTTTCTTGAATACAAATTTGACTTTAAAAGTTATTTTTTGACAATTTTTAGCTTCTTATTAGGCAGAAATCGGGTTTCTGTGTTTGTGCAGGTCTCTCACTGATCTAAATGTTCATTTACAAAATGTGAAATCGGGTAGTATCTAAACTTTGTGCTTTCATTCCTTTCCCTATTTATGAAAAGTTGTTCCCTTTATATTTTTTTTAACTTCTCTCTCCAAACCTGTGAATAATTATCAGTGGTTAATCCATCCATTCCATTTTTGTAATGTGAATTTATGAATTATACACCAAGTATGAGGTGTTAAAGATACATAACCTATCCTCAGGGAGGTTGGAATTATTTAGAAAAGATAAGAAAAACAAACAATTGCTACTCTAGGTAGAAAGTTACGAGGCATAAGAGAGGCTTAGGTCAAGTGTTACAAAATGTAAAAGCTCTATTCATCGAGAACATCGGGAATGCTTTTGAGAAGAAGTGGTGGTTCTTGAACCTGGACTCAAAGCAGTGCCTTTCAGATTTTCTGTTTTCTCCCTAATCTGTTGGAGACCAATATTTCCATAGAGTACAATTAAAATTAGTTACTAAGAAAATGAAATAAACAATACAAAATGGAAGAATGAGTTTTGCCATTATTAGATTTAACAGGAATAAATTACTCTATTAAATTGCTATCATATTTTCTAAATACTGTCTGTGTCTGTACTTGTCTTATCGCAGAGTGTCTTAGTCAGATAGGAATCTGTAGATCATTCTGAGTAGCACTGCTTTTCAGGAATCTGGAGAGAGGATATTACATTTGGGGAGCAGTGGAAGCAAAGGCATAGAGGTGGAAAAATTGCGCGGGACTTCTACTTCTTCACATACTTCCTATTTTCATGTCTTCCCACTTGCTTCCTATTTGGGAATATGTAATGACAGGTAAACTGAGGGCACAAAGCCACATCATAAATGGACTGGGTTAAAATATGAAAAACGTGACATTTCTTTGTATGCAGGAGACAGTGTAGCTTAGCTAAAAGAGCACAGTAGTGGGGATAAAGAGTTCTGGTTCTGGTTCCTTTTCTGCCTTTTACCAGCTAAGCAATATTGGCCCGTTCCTCAACTGCCTCAATCCCATTTCCCACCTTGGTGAATCATAGGTGTGAAGCAACTGTGCTTTAGCATTTCTTTCATAGTAAGTTCTCTGTAGAAACAGCATTAATGCAGAGAAGTACATAAAGCTAAAAGTTAAATGTAAGTTGATAGAGATTAGCACAAATGCATAGAGAATAGTTAAAAGAAGTCTCTAGTTATATTAAAATATACTAAAAGTTTATCATGCTCTTGTCATTGACATGGGAGAAGGGCTTATATTGGAGCCTAAGGTAACTTTTTAAAAAAGCTTATTAAGAGTGAAAACTAAGGCCTCTGTATTAAGGTACACCAAGCAAAAAAAGCTAACATACCAAATATATATGCTTCCATTTTCACAGCAACAAAATAGATAGCAATAAAAAACATTGAACATAGATAGTAACTGTGTTAATGAGTATATATTAATCGCTCTGGGAGATCAATTAAATATTATCTTTGCCTTCAAGAACTGTCCTAGCTCTGCTACTCACTAGGTTAGACAACTTGAACAAATTGCTTATTCTCTACATCTTTTTGTTTTGCTTTATCTATAATGTGGAAATAATGGCTAGTTTATACTTTTGTAGTGAGTAGTGAATGAAATATTTATAGAAAGCACTTAGCCAAGTTCTTGGCATGTAGAATATGCTCAATAATCAAAGTTATCCCATGCTTTACTAAAGAAAACAAGATATGCCCATTAAAAAGCCATTAATAATACGTGATTTAAACTGAAGTTCCTAGCAAAAATAGAACATATGTCACCAGTTGGTAAATAATCATTGCCAAATGAGTGTTACAAACCATGAGAGAGAATGTGGAATAATGATAAGTTTTATTGAGTGCTTACAATATGGCAGCACTGTTACACAGTATGTACTTCATTAAGAATGAACTCATTTCATCCTTACAGAAAAAAATATAACCCTGTGAAGTAAATGCTATTATTATTTCCAGATTAGGAAATCAAGGCACAGAAATGTTAAGTAATCTGCCCAATACCAACAGCTAATAAGTTGCAGGACTGGATTAGAATCCAAACTCCAGGTCTATACTTTTTTTTTTTTCTTCTAAAACTTTTTCCACAGCTTTATTGAAGTAAACAAAGTCACATAATGAATGTATACAATTAGGTGGGTTTGGATGTATGTGTACGCTTATATGCCGTCACCACAGCCCAGGTAACAAACATACCCTTCACTTCCAGAGTTTAGTTCTGGACATTTAGGAAGGGTCTTATGGAGGAGATCAGCTTTGGACAGATGGAAAATAAGAGAAGGGCATTCTCTTCTAGGTAGATAGAATAAATAAAATAGAAATTGAGGCCAAGATTATGTAAGGAAAATTGCTTTATGTGGCAGATATCCACCAAGGGCCTATTATGTACAGGCTACTGTGCTAGGTAGGTGTTGGAGACATGTGGAGCTAGGGAGACGTGGGCCTTCCCTTTAAAGGAGCTTATAGTCTTATATAAGAGAGGATGTGTACAACGTTGTCGTGTTTAATCCTAACACAAGGCAGAAAGCGACAAGTAACTTATTTGAAGTTCAGCCAAAGTACTTTGAGAACTGAGAAGAAAGGAGAGAGAACATTATGAGGCAGGAATGGAAAAGTGTTTGTGAAGTGGATAGCCTTTTTAAAATTACGGTAATAGAGAGCTGGAAGTGCGATGATAGTAGAGAAGTGATGTCATTTCTGAGGAGTAGAATTTTAACATAATAGGCAATAAAATCATTGGAGTGAGGCACCCATGTGGGAAGGAACAAATTTTGGGAAATAAGGTGGGAGAGGTAGGCTGGGACCAATGACCTAAAGACTAGGGACTTTATCTTATACAATGAGTGCTGCACATTGAGATCAAAGGTTATGGGAACTGTTTCATGAAATGTGGTTAAGAATGTGGGTTCCAAAGCCAGTATGCCTTGGTTTGAATGCCAGCTCTACCTCTCACTGGCTAGATAAAAGCAGGAAGCAAAGGATGAGTTAACAGAACTATGGTTTACTGTTCTACTCAAACATTAAACATTTCCCGAACATGTTTTCTGTGTGCAAGGGACACCAAGCAGAGTCTCTGCCCTCAGGGGATTCACAAGTTCTGGGAAGGACAGGAGAGAGGCAGGCATGTAAGGAATGTCAGTGCAGCAAGGGGTGCAGCACTGTTTTGGGTCTGCCTGAGACACTAGGTGAGCATAGAAGACAGAGTTAAGTCTGAAGATGAGAGAAGGACGGCTACCTAATAATGTGTTTGCAACAGAAGGGCCTGACCCAAGGGAGATGAAGATGAGTCATCTCTTGTTCTCTATCAGAATTTTACCTGAGTTCCATTCTGGGCTGGAAATAGCATTGCTAATCACCACCTTAAAAGAACTTTTCACTCTTGTGTTAACATGCCCAGCCCCAACTCAACCCCCTCACTTTTTCTATCACTTTGCCTATTTAATGCTGGAATTTTCATTGACACTATAACTGATTTGCTGAAGGTCACTAAATGCTTTCATGTCAAAGATCTCCAACTAGATTATGAGCTGCACCAGTGAGTGAGAGGGAACAAAATGTAAATAAATGGTGTCAGTGGAATAGATTCCCCTGTGGTCATGTTCATTTTTTTCTGTGCAGCCCCTATTTTCTTTTTCCTTGAGTGGAATAATTCATGAATATATTTTTGTTTTGTTTTGTTTTTCATTATGGAGTTTCCCATTACTCTTAGCAGTTTTTCTTTGTTTGAAGAACTATAATTATGGCATGCTTCAAAGTAGGGGAGGAATATCAAAATGTCACCTCACAGGTGACTTAAGTCAAAGGAGAAAAGATACCTTCACAAATAGAGAGTTTGGAAACTTTCTTAATCCAAGTGATGAAACTTAGCATCACCAAAATGGGACAAACTGACATGTGCCAGCTGATACGATGTAGAAAGTACACACATCACCTGTGTAACATAGTCTTGCTGAAATATTTAACCTGAAATCCAACCATTAGGAAGTAGACAGATCCAAATGATGTGCCATTTTTCAAGACAATTGTCCTGAATTCTTTAAAACTGTCAAGATTAAAGAAAATGAAAAAAGACATGCCAGTCAAATGCAAGGCATGCATCTTGCGTGAATCTGGATCAAAAAACAAAGTATTGGGGCTTCCCTGGTGGCACAGTGGTTGAGAGTCCGCCTGCCGATGCAGGGGACACGGGTTCGTGCCCCGGTCTGGGAAGATCCTACATGCCGCGGAGCAGCTGGGCCCGTGAGCCATGGCTGCTGAGCCTGCGCGTCCGGAGCCTGTGCTCCGCAACGGGAGAGGCCACAACAGTGAGAGGCCCGCATACCGCAAAAAAACCCACAAAAAACAAAGTATTTAGGGCAAGTTTAGAGAAATTTAAATATGAACTATATATTAGATAATACATCAATGTTAATTTTATGGGGATGGTAATGGCATTGTGGTTATATAAGATAATATCCTTGTTTTTAGGAGCAAAATGTTGAAGTATTTAGGGTAAAGTGTCATGTCAGCAACTTATTTTGAAACAAGATAGATAGATGTAGAGATATTATGAGGAGGGCAGAATCGCTTCAGATTATAACTATGAGAGATACTATAACTGCACAGCTACAAAGGATACCCTTTCTCCCCCCAGGAGTATTGAAGCCTATCACAAGTGAATTGTCTTTTATTTTTGTACGTGCCGCATGGCATACGGGATCTTAGCTCTCCAACCAAGGATCGAACCTGCGCCCCCTGCAGTGGAAGCGCCAAGCCCTAACCACTGGACCACCAGGGAAACCCCACAAATGAATCATCTTAACACTCCCTTCTTGGGCAGGAGAAGTAGAGAGTCATTCCTATATCTTGTAAACTTGACTGTTTTAAAATTTCCCTTTCTTGTGTATCTGTTTCTTTATTTTCTACTGGACACATACCCTTTCTATTGTTGGTGAGATGATAACCATTGTGGTGGAAATGATGAAAGCTATATTTACTTAAAGCTCTACAAGTTTAAAAAGCCCACTCCCAGTCATGGTCTGACTCATATATCTGGCCATGAAGTTTTCATTTCTCTGATGAGGAAACAGAGATTCAGAGAGACTCAATGAGTTGTTCAAGTCACACAGCTATAAGTTTTAGGATTTCGACTTATTCTTCAGATCGCAAGTCCATTCTGATTCATTACCGTTACAAAAAGGCATAAACTGTTCCTGTAGGTGGCTATTCCTGCCTCATGTCATCCTTTACCTCCTGAAGTCATGATCTTTAAGTAGGAGACCAACTGTTCTGAGGGCGTCTGTAGCCCAGACTTCAGTGTCACTGGCAGTATACTTTGACTATCTTTAACTCCTGAATTAACTGATGTGACACTCAGCATAGGCTTTTTGCCATGGCTCAGATACATACTCTAGGGAGATAACCCACCTAATACCTCTGTATCAGCCATGTTAGCTGACTGTTGACCTTAAGGGAAAGCAAATCACTAAAAATCACTAAGAGCTATAGTGATTGTTTCCTCAAGTCATTTCTTGATAAAATATTACAAGCTGGAACATTCAATTGAGTCTCAGCTGATTTTTTTTTAATGATTTCTTCTGAAAATGTGCTAGTTTTAGTGCTTCCATGCCCTTCCTTTTACATCTTCATCAAAAATTGTATCTGTTGCATTGCAGTATTAGCTAAATGCCATAGCAGATGAATTGTAGTAGAGCAGTATGATAAGTCCAGATCTTTGAAGGGAAGATAGCCTCTCATGTTCTGAACATTTTTCATCTACTTGGACTTGAATTTTGGCTGTAGCAGATTCCTAAGTGTCTTTCCATTAGCAAGGGTGTACTTGAGTGGGCCTAGAATGCTGTGCTATAGGGGGAAGAGAGGAAATATAGAAGAAAGTTGAAGGTAAGGAGAAATTCTCATCTAATTCAGTTAACCAGGCAGTAGATCTTTAGTTCACATCATTTGCAAGGCTACAGGCCTTGGTTCAAGTGCTTGTATCTTGGAGCAACCTGTTTCCCTGGGCAACTAGAAAACTATGTTTCTACTAGAGGAGATTCTCAGTGCCAGGGGTAGATACATAGAAAGAACAAGGGGTGATGAACTATAAATTACTATAATTTAGGGTAAAGTTCAGATCTTAAAATAGGAGAGGGAGGATTTTTAAATTAGCTATTAAAATTAATGGGGGAGAAAGTTTTCGTTGCTAGAAAATTAGGGAGCTTACAGGGCTAGTGGCCAGCATTTGGAGCTTATACTTTTCAGATAGTTTTGAGGGAGAAATGTAAAGGAAAGTTGAGTTTGTCTCTAGATATCCCTGAGTCATGTCTGTGAATTTATGCAAGTGTTCTCCATGTTGGTTGGTATACCCAGAGCCTCTAAGTTTTGTGTTTTCATTCATTTTGAAAGAGAAAGCATGTTTTGTAGGTGAGAACCGTGTCTCAGTCTGTGGCCATGGCATGATTCTCTCCAAAATAGTGGTGTTCTGGCTGTACAGACCCTAAGGCAGAAGGCAACAATCTTGGAATACAGTATCTCTGGAAATGAACAATGTAATATATCTGAGGATGGACTGAAAATATCTACCAGCTTATTTTTAAGCAGGAAGCTGTAATCATCTTGGCAGTGTTTACGTGGTGTTGTCTTATTCCTTCTTCCAAAAAAAACCTGAAGTGTGTGAGTCTTAATATTGTTTAGTGAGCCATTTGAAGAATCCCTATGCCTTTAGAACAGCATTAGGTAAATTCTCTTCACAGAACTTGGCATTTATCTAAGAATTTTTTTGTTTATCTCTTGAGCATTGTCAGTGAGGCATATTGAGAGTTTTTGCATAAAGCCAGGAATTGGTTCTAGGGGAAGTAGGCTTTATTGCTTCAAAGGACAGGTGGACAGGGTGGAAGATATGAGGCAGTGGGGGCCCAGCATGTTTCAAGCCCTAAGAGAAGAAAGGCATGGAGGGGAATGTGCTACGAGTAATTTACTGATAAAACGACCTCACCATACTTGGTACTATGTATCTTCTCATTTGAGAGCAAGATGGAGGTCCAAAGGATGTTCGTGAGTAGAAGCAGAGTGCCCCAGACAATGGGGAAGATGGTTTATTTCTTTTCTATTTTAGTAAGACCAAAGGATAAGTGAACATGTCTAGAGGACTTGGACTAAGAGGCTTAGGAAACTGGAAACCACTATTTGAGCTACAGTTGAAGGAGTGGAGAATAGAAAGCTTGGAACCCTGAAAGCTATTGGAGAACTGCCATGTCGAAAAGGTACTAGACTTAATATGTGTTATTCCAAAGTTAGCTACAAAGGCAAGTGAGGGGAAGCTGGCAAATTTACATTCGGTATAATGAATTAACATGTTTAACAGACAGAAGAAATTTCTTGGAAGAGCATAAGCCAAAGCCCAGTAACCCCTTGTTGAGGAAGTGGTGAAAGGTACTCAAGCATTCAATGGACTATGAGATTAGATTTCAAAAATACTTGTCCAACTCTGATATTCAGTGACTTAGGCATCTCAACTTGCGTGGGAATCAAGCTCTTGCATCTAACGTCTAGTGCTAACCCCAGCTTATCATTATTATTACATGATTACAGCTAACATTTATATAGTGCTTTGTAAAGCACTTTTATACTTGTTATGTAATTTAATTTAAACTAGACAGCAGCCCTGCAAAGCAGACAGTGTGTTTATTTCCATTTGACATATGAAGAAACGGGATCTGTGTGATTAAGGGACGCCCCAATCCTCAGAGCCCTCTGCCACCCCTGCTACTCATAGATCCCATTAGCATCAGAATTACACAGGGGCCCAGGCCTACTGATCCCAGATCCTGTTCTCTTTCCACCCCATCATGCTCTCTTAGCACCATGTTGCTGGATTGGTCACAGATTATGAGATAAATCAGTGAACATACTCTGTGTTTTAGCTTCTTCGTCGGTAGGAGGAACAATGTGATTGCTTTGAAAAGTTTTTAGAGGGTTTCAACTGGCAAGTGCTAAGTAATTTGTATTTCATTGTTTTTATTATTTTGTGTCAAGGAAATGGTTTCCAAAGTGCTCCTGTCAATTACAAACTAGAAAGTGATTCCAAGTGGGAGCTGCCTTTAGTACAGATGGAACCTGAAACCGTAAGGATCTTATTTTCACAGAAAAATAACCTAATTAATTAAAAACCCCAAAACCACAATGGAAGAATAAGTAGAAAATAAGTGGTTTAGAGAAAAGGTGGTATTGATTTGGGGAAAAAAATGGATTTCTTGGTTTTATTTCTCTCTAGCTTTTTGTTTAAGGTCTCTGTGGGTCATGGGAATAGAATGTTTTCTATTAATGAGACATATTTGATGTATTTCCTTTTGTGATAGTGATTTCTGGTAAAATGTTTGCTTGGGGCAATATATGGTCACAGCACTAAATAAATAATAATCCTAAGCATTTTATGTGTTCTATCTTAGCACACATTAATTTTTAATTAATTTGGCTACATAGTGTGTTTTTAAGCATCGATTTGGAAACCTAGACTTGTAGTATCATAAAGAATAATTTAATCTTAGCAACTATCTAGGACAACCTTTCATGTTCCAGAAAACTAAAGCCCAAATGACTCGTTCGAGGTCATACAGCTGGGAGTGATTTGAACTCTATGGCCAAAATTTCCTTTCTGAACAAAGAATAGAAATTAGTCTCTGATGGTAAGAAGAGGAATGGCAGGGCTGTTCACAAAGGTGAGGGAGTGGGTTGGGCCTGCTATTTTTGTGAACCCAGACGTGGTGACACCTTATTCAAATTTGAGTTAAGAACACATTGCCCTTAAAAATGATAAAATAAAATGATAAAAACTTGTTAGAACCTTTGTACATATACTGTCCTTATCTCCTTGATTTTCAAATATAAATGAACTGAAGAGAAAGGTAGATCAGTGGAACAGGATAAAAAGCCCAGAGATAAACCCACACACATATGGACACCTTATCTTTGATAAAGGAGGCAGGAATGTACAGTGGAGAAAGGACAGCCTCTTCAATAAATGGTGCTGGGAGAACTGAAGAGATTGCCAATATCCTCTTTTCTCATACTCATCAAGTTACTTACTTGTAGTATTTATCATTTACCTCACTAGTATATAAGTCTGATTGAAGGTAGTTTTTGTTTAGTGCACTGCTGTGTCCCCATCTTTGGTCCTAGATCAATGCCTGGCACACAGGAGATATTTAATGTTTAATTAATTAATAAACCCATGAATAAAAATTGTGAGCAGACATTCCATACTCCTTGTGGCAGGACATGGTATAAACCACAGAGGGAAAATGCTTCATTTATTTAACACCTTATGGAACCTTAAAATGTTACAGCTAGAGGGAATCTTAAAGACTATCTAGGAGGGCTTCCCTGGTGGCTCAGTGGTTGAGAGTCCGCCTGCCGATGCAGGGGACACGGGTTTGTGCCCCGGTCCGGGAATATCTCACATGCCATGGAGCAGCTGGGCCCATGAGCCATGGCCGCTGGGCCTGTGCGTCCGGAGCCTGTGCTCTGCAGCAGGAGAGGCCACAACAGTGGGAGGCCCACATACCGCAAAAAAAAAAAAAAAAAAGACTATGTAGGAAAATCCTCTCATTTTTAGATATTGTGAAAATAAGGGAGTTTTCTCGGTTCACAAACTAATTAGTGACAGAGCCATGGATTGTAACTCAGACTTTCTCATTCCTTTTTTAAAATCACTTAAAGGCACTAGAGAATGTTTAAGGTAGAACAACACATGGTTGCTACGATCATTGAACTTCAGTCAAAATTAGGTTGATACCCTTGGACTTGATCTCTTTTCCATGTGTTTTCTTTGAAAATTAAAGATTGAAATTCATCAATGGATAGGTTACATAGTTAGGATTTTCTTTTTTAAGTTCTAAATCACATTTTCTCCCTTCTGGGATTCCTTTGTGGTCCTTGGTTCCCAAGACAATCTCTTACCTCCTCAATTTTCTTCTGTTCTAATCTAATTGGGTCAGATGGGCAGGGCATCACACGGAAAAAAAAAAAAACGTCCTTTCTCCATGTTTACATGTTTTTTCCCTAGCAACCAGTTATAAAAGATCATTCTCTTATATTACCACCCCTTCAAGGCTGGGAAGACTCACCCAGGATTGGTGTTTCATACATACAGCAGATACTCACTCATTCTGTTTCATTGGGATCACCCTTCTCTTTATCAAAGAATGAAAAAAAAGGTATAAAAGAGATTTTTACTTTATAATCAAACATCCTTTACCTAATAACTGTGGAAATAAGCTTGATGTCCTGAGAGAGAAAGAGCTGGCGGGGCACACAATGTGTATGGCAAAAGAAAGTTTCAACTTGTAGGTTGTCTGTGGTTGTGTACTGAGACATGCAGAGCTGAGACCCGAACCTACAAGTGCTAATTATGCATTTTCTGATCTTAAACACACAAATACAGATAACTGTGAACTCAACTCCCTTTCCTTTTCAAACCACGCTCCTTTCCCCCAACCTGAACTTTCCCCACAACTTTCTCTAAAACCAGATAATCATCTCCTTCCAGACTTTGAAGTGACATTAGAATTGTCAGAAGGCATAATTAATTGACTGTCAGCAAAGCCATTGTTTGAACATCTGCAGAGTTCTACTTGGTAGGCATCTGTTGTACTTTCAATTGAACGGATTCACTCATCTTCAGATATTTATTGAGTGCTTGCTATACACCAATCATTGAAGTGTGTGCTATGGGAGAGAAAAGAAATAAGGTAACATAATGACCAAGGAGAGAAAGCATTTGTTCAATCCTCTAGCACCAAGGGCTTTGATGGAAAACAGATTTCATGACTGGAAGTGGAAAATACACTCTTTTTCATCCAGGTTCAGGGGTTTTTGCCACTATTGCCAGCTGACCTGTGCCAGATAAAATGCCAGAGGAGTCCACCTATTGCTGGGATATAGAGAGACCTATTGGTGAAGCACTATTTGTGGACAGAGTCCTCAGCAAAGACAATTGAATGCTTTAAGAGAAAAGCAAGCGGAAAATATTGAAGGCCGATAAACTGGGAAATCCCACAAGCAGGTCCAAATTAATGACCTTATCCTGATTTTCTTCCTAATTCTCACTCTGATGTCAGTCATGTTACATTAAATTCTCCCAGTTTCATTAAAGCACTGCACAGTTCTGATCTCAGTCCCCGTTTGGTTCTCTGACTATCAAAATTTCAATTTATATCAGTCCTGGACCTGGCTCCACGCCTATGTGGAAATGAACATCATTTGTTAAAATTCAACAAGAAAGAACAGAAACACTGTGCAGGAGTGACTTGTTGAAGGAGGCTAAGATGATACAGTAGGCAGGAGGTAATTGAAAACAGTTACTAACATCTACTGTCTCGCTCTCCACACACTCACACTCACAACACTCACAGACACATTCACACACGCACTCTCACACAGACACACACTCACAGAGACACACACAGACACACAGACACTCACACAGACTCACACACACACACACACTCACACACTCACACACACACACACACACCATTCAGCCCTAGGACCATGGCACAGTTAGAGAGCTGGCTATAAATCTTCCAACTTGAAAGCTTCCCATTCTTTGGTCATTGGAGGCCACCTTCGTAATTTTCACCACATATGCAAACCATTTGTACTATTATTTGCCTAACATTTTTGTTCAAATCAATTCATTTATTTTTTAACCTATTTTATCTTCATTCATGTCAATAATATCCATAATTTGATTTTATGGATTAAAGTACTTGTTGCTTTTTTTCCCCTAAAAGGCATGAAACTAAATACCATAATTAAATTTAAAATGTTCATCCATGAACCCTCCAATGTTCAAAATACTGAGAAATGTGTGTATAACTCAACCAGAAGATAAATTGATGGAATATTATGGTGAAATGATGTCAAAGGTTACCCATTGAGTTAAGTTTTACTAAAAAAAAATTTTTTTTTATACCCAGCATCATCATGTTATCATGAGAGGCCGTGTAGTGGTGTAAAGAGCCAGGTATCAAGTAACCAGAGGCCAGATTCTGGGCCAGTCACTGTCCCACAATCTTGCTGTGACATATTAGGCCAGCCCCTTTTCCACGGACCTCATCTCTCATAGACTTCATGATCTCTTGGGATCCTTTGGCCTTTTAATTTACTTACCTCAAATACTTTTTGTATATTGTCCTCTATACACCATTAAAACATAAGTGGGTAGGAAAATAGCTGCCCTACGTAGAATTACAACATTGCTTGCTTCAGAAGAATTGGAAAAGAAACCCAAGAATTATATTTCCTAGACTGTTTTATACTCTGCTCAGTATTGTTCCTCATTTCCTAAGATATACGAGAAGGTTCACATCATTTGAAGTAGCTTTAAATGTCAGTTAACAAACATAAACTAAGATTGTAGAACATAAGGAACACTGTGTACTGAGTTGGATATTCTAGCATCACTGTTTAAGGATTTTCCTGGTTTAATATGTTGTTCACTAATGATACTTTGTATACATAAATAATATTAATATTAGTAACCATGAATGTGATCATGGTCTTCAGTGTATAATATAGCATTGTCATAAAAATAAATAATTCATCTTTTGTTACATGGCATAGTGACACCAAAACTGGACTTGGAGTCAGGAAGTCCAGGTATCTTCTCTGCGTGACATTGGTGACATTTGACGTTTGCAATGTGCTTTAGAACATATTATGCATTATTTGAAAACATTTTTTTAAACAGTTTTAGGATTAGAGAGAAATCAGCTTAAACAAGGACCAGTTAAGAGATGGAACCAAATTCTTAATGTAGGTTTTCTGGATTAAATTACATGTCCTTTAAGCAACTTTATATAACCTCTCAAGCTTTTTGAATTTCAGTTATTTCACCTATTAATAAAGGTTATCCTATCTATTTTATATAATTATTGTGAGGACCAAGTTAAAGAAATAGATGTGAAAATGTATTCTAAGCCATAACAAATCAAATATTTAAGAGATGTCAGTATTGCTTCCCAGTGCAGCATCTAGCTTGATTTATGCCGCTTACGATTAGTGTGTAATAATCAGCCGCTCTGAATTTTTAATGTCACTGTTTATCTCTATTTAAATTAACACTTTGAATTTTCTTATGATGTTCTCTTGTTATTGGAATATCATTACAAAAAATGTTTTTTAGTCATTGTGTGTGAGAAAGCAACACGCAGACATACCACAGTGTTCTCATTTGCTGAGCAAACTACTCTTGCTTTTTAATGTGGAATGAAGAAGAACTAATTGAAAGGAGACAAAAATGAATTTTGACTCAGATTGTGCAGGATGAATCATAACCCACTTTCTCATCTGAGATGTGAAGAAAAAATAAATTAAAATAAAGCCAGCCACCACACAGCTTTACTGTCAGTGTCAGCAGAATCAGTATAGAGTGTTTTTCCACAGAACAAAGAGTGTATTACTACTAGGCTAAGAATTTCAGGTAGTAGAAAACATGGTTAATTTTTTCTTTGCTGTTTTTTTTTTTTCCTGCTTTGTTTAAAGCATTCCGATCAGGAGAGTTTGGGACTCATCAGAAGTTGTCCAAAACATTCAGAAATGTACCTGTGATCTCTATTGAACAATTAGAGGCCAATCAGAGATGGGACAAGCTTGGACCACATCTGATCCCAGTTTCCCTTGTCAGATCAGTAGGGAGCAGGGAGACAGCAAAATAACAGAAACTTGGCCGGGGTAGAATTGCTGCTTCCTTGAACTTAACTTACTTAGGTTATTGATATGAATGATTAAAGAAAAATGAAGACTTTGTCCTGCTGGAGTCCAGGATTCAGATGTATAATCCACCTTACTTGGAAATTTAGCTTTTTTAAAAAAGGGTTTGGCACAGATAGAAAGGCACTGTAACCTACCCTAGGATATAGTCTCCAATTTCTAAGTCAGCATTAATTTCATTTAAATTTTTGTTACTGTTGTATTTTATTCATAATTCTTACGGCCTTTATTTCTCATCTCTATATACATACACACATGTGTGTATATGTTATATATACTATGTAATATACATAATATATGTTTATATGTCTATACCTTCTACCTTACTGTAAGATCATTGTGAAGAAAGACCACCTCTTCCTTATCTTGCTCTTCCCTGAAGATCACCACAAGGAGATAGAGCTAGATGAGTTCTTAAATCTCTCTGTGCCCCTCCATCAAGACTTTTGCTTGCAGTAGAGTTTCTGTAGTCTGACTTGATTCTAAATATCCCCACTAATGGTTCTGTTGACAATTAGACTAGCATGCACTGAGCACTTACTATATACTACAAGTTTTGTAGGCATTATAAATATTTCTTGACTATAACCCTGTGAGGTGTAGGCATTGTTCTTTTCCAGATGAGAAAACTGAACCAAAAAGAAGGTAAATAATTTGCCCAGGGTCTAGTAATTATTGGAGTTGTGATTTGAACCCAGAGTCTGCCTCCTAACCACTGTATGTACTTTGTCAATGACTATAGCTTGCAGAAGGGCAGCTAACTAGGCCTGGCAGAAGATTGGGCCACAAAGCCTGTGCTCATCATATGACTTTTCTGCCAAATTCCATTCTATTTCTCCCTCTGCTTCTCCTGGGGGACTTTTTTTAGTATGATTTGATTTCCTCTGATTGAAGAGTCCCACAACTGGCCAGGCAGCAGATAGAAATCCCTGCATGCCATCATTCTGTTTGCAGTCTACCAGATGTCTTCAGGGATACCGTCTTGGCTCCACTACAAGGATAATAGTGCCCATGTGTGCTACTTACTCCAGACAATGTAAGACAAGTGCTGAATGTAAAACTATTTTTGTTAGCACTTGAAATATACATTTCTATTCCTCTGTTCCCTCTTGAAATCGAAACCTGGTTCTTGTGATCTTAACATTATCTAAATCCAGAAAGTCCCTTCTCCCAATGCTTCATCCCAATCCAGTGAAGCTTTCTTTCACACGTGGAAATAGTTACTTTTAACTTTCAGCAATCCATCTGCAGTGGCATCTTCTAATCTAGTGAGCCTTAGAAAAAGCCAAGTGCAGTCTCACTGTCAAAGCAGAAATGAGAGACAGCAAGGAGAAGGGAACTTACCTTGAAAATAAGGTCACCCTATTGACATATCATCAGGTAGAAGAGTTCTGTGCACTAGCTAGCAATTGGCTCACTCAGTCGGAAGTTGATGCTATTTTAGGCTGTCAGCAGGAGTGTCAACGTATCTGTGAATTTTGGCATTTTATTTCATTAAGATGGTTCAGGAAGCCAGACACTGATTAACTGATTCTTCGACTTAGTTCCCACTCCTAATTTTGGATGTGTGTTGTCTTCAGGAAGCTGTTGTGATACCCTGATGCTAAAGAAAACTCCTCTTGTGCTTCTAAAGCAATCCTGGGAACAGTCTACCCCACATCCTACTATCCTGGCATCTCCCCTGCTCTACATCTCTGGTCACAGGTGGTGTGGGGATACTCCATTGCTCTGGTTCTCCTCTGGCCGACCAAGGAAATACAACTCAGGTGTGTGCATCCGGTTACCTTCCACCGTGTGTCTGTCATAGCAGCATTCTCACTGATACATTAGGTTCAAGGTGGATTTTCATTTGGAGATCACGTAAGAAGATACCTATGGAAGGAATGGCCTCAGCACTGCAGTTACTGTCAAAGTCAAGAGATACCTTAGACAGGCCAGAAGATGTGTTTAGGTAAGACTAGGAAAATTCTAAACTTTGTCTCCTCGGTAAGGATTTGGGATCTGATTTGTTTATAAACATGCTTTTAAATGAGAAGGATAAGGATTTCTAGATAGGACATTTATGGTATTTGTTCGTTTCTTTATTCAGTAGTTGTTGACGGCCTACTATGTGCCAAGCACTGTGTTAATTTCCATTAAACATTAGTCTACAAAAGAGAAACAGAAGTTTTAAAAATAACTGAATTACAATATGATAAATGTATTACTGGAGTTAGGTGAAGAGTCTTATGGGAGGAAAAAAGTTAGAATGGCTTAGTGTGATTGGAAAAGTGGGGAAAGGTTTTCCAGCATAGGTGATGTCGGGGCTGAATGTGGTGTAATTTCCCAGGTAAACCATGAATTTAAGGCCATTTCAGACAAACGATTCAGTGGATACAAAGAGACCAAAAGAGGATTACAAAAAGTGCAGAATGACTAGGGTAATGTAGTGGGGAAATGAGGCTAAAAGGATGATCAGTGGTCAGATCAAAAGGGGTTTTTGTTTCCTGCTAAAGAGTCTAGAGTCTGTCCTGAAGGCCCTGAGGATCCATGAAGGATTTACACAAGGGAACAACATGATCTGATAGACGTTGATTAAAGATCATGCTGGGTACCGCTGGGGAGACTGGCGTCGAACAGGAGGTGATTTGGGTGACTGAAGGTCATTTGCCTCAGCCTATGGGGATAATACAGAGCCTGAGCCAAGGCAGTCATGTTGTGACAGTTCAGGGGAGAGTAAGAGGGATGCGTCGAGGCTTATTCCTGAGCTTCTGTATTCGGTGGCTAATGACATTAAGTGAGGTGAGAAAACAGAAGAAGTTCAATAATGACGTGCCTTCAGCCCCCCAAGATCCTCCTTATCCGGAAGCAATGTAGTTCTATTTGTCGGTGCTTATTGAGCACCTACTGTGTGCAGGCACTGTTGTAGGCATTGACACAAAGCAGGGGTAAAACAGACGTAAACATAAAGCCTCTGTTATGGGCTTCCATTTTAGTAAGGAAAGACAGCACATAAATAAGTCAAATACATCCTATGTCAGATGGTGATGTATCCTGTAGAGAAAAATTGAGCAGAAGAAGGGGGACAGTGAATGTAACATTCCTCTTGCTGGTGAAATCTGGTCTGCCTAATTTTGTTTCCTTTTCATTTGTGTTTTATAAATTTTTATTTCTCCTAAACAAAGGAAATAAATAGCAACATAAACATTTACAAACACAGAAATGTAGACTCAATGGTTTGTGTTGTCAACATAACACATGCCAAGAAAAACAAAAGAAAACAGCAGCTGAAAAAGTAAATATAGGGCTTCCCTGGTGGCGCAGTAGTTGAGAGTCCGCCTGCCGATGCAGGGGACACGGGTTCGTGCCCCGGTCTGGGAAGATCCCACATGCCACGGAGCAGCTGGGCCCGTGAGCCATGGCTGCTGAGCCTGTGCGTCCGGAGCCTGTGCTCCGCAGCGGGAGAGGCCACAACAGTGAGAGGCCCACGTACCGCAAAAAAAAAAAAGTAAATATATATTTTTTTAAAGTAAAAAAATGGAGGCTCTCTCAGACACTAATCCTTGTCATTCAAAATGCTGGATAGTATGAATTAGAGTTTCACAGAAAGGAGAGAGATAATATTTGAACCAGGATAATAATTCTGATATTTTAATGCTAGAGAACCTTGGATTTAATCCACATCTTTTAGTTTAGACAGAGAAAGAAAATAGCTTATTTGAGGACACCCAGGTAGGTCTAGAATTTAGGTTTCCTAGCAGTTCATCGAGAACTCCTACCATTATCCACTGGACCAGACAGGCCCAAAGCTTGGGTTCTGGGATCCGGCTTCTGGGTTTCAATTTCCCCTTTGCCTCACTGGCCTTAAGGAATTTTTACCTCTCTGCATCAGTTTCCTCATTTGCAAAATAGGGATGATTATAATAGTATTTATGAGAGTGTTTTTAGGATTAAAGTTAATATTAATACATGTAAATTACTCACAGCAGTGCCTGACACACAGTTACTGTTCAGAAAAATGTTCACTATATTATTACAATACTAAGGGTATTAGAACATTATGATATAGCTTATGTAGGCTTTGTGTGTTTGGGTATAAACTTGAAGCCAGTCTGCGATGATGGCCACACATAAGATCTTCTGGAATTTCCAGTTAATATAATAAAATATTAACAAGTTCCTTTGGGTCACTGAGTAAATATAGAACACATTAAAATAACTTTGATATTCAGTTCCTTCACATTAGTTCTAGACAGTTCATTCTAGAACTGAGTTATATGAGATTCTAAACCAGAAATGGAACCCTAGCCTTTAAAGACAAGAATACGTCGGGATCCATTTATGTACATCTAGCACAGATTGGCCTCATAACTGTTGACAGCCATTTAATAAGTACTGACTATGTTCCAAGCACCATGCTTGAATGTTTTACATAGTTGATCATACTTAATCCCATTGCAGGGAGGCATTTGTATCTGGATTTTACAGATGAGAACATTCAGTCCAAAGGCAGTTCAGTACCTTGTCCAAGGTCACACAAATAAGATAGTAAGAGGCACAGACTAAATTTTCATAAACCAGTCCATTCTTGTTTGTTCAGCACATGCCTTTTTAATGATGATACTTTTTCTTAAGTAGTTACTTATGCTGCAGGCAGTCTGCATTTTACACTATTGTCCTTTCTGTGCCATTCATACTATTCATTCATAAAATTATAAAATCATAGGTTGTTTTTGCTGGCAGGATCTGGAGGGAGTTTCCTGGTTCTCAACTTGAAGACTGAGAATCACCTGAGGGAACTTTATCACTAAACCTACACACCCACACACACCTACCTTATACATACATTGTGATTCTGACATAATCTTAGGCCCACCTCCACTGAGAAAATGCTATTACTCTGAGAAAATTTAGCTGATGGAGTGTGCCATTGTCCCCAGGTGGTGGAAAGAAAAAAAAGGGGGGGTGGCTTGAGAATTACTGATAAATTTTCCTGTAGTGAAAATTGAGAATCAGAGACTGACAGTAACTTCCCCAAGATCACAGCTCATTTATTTCACATCTACCTGTAGAACCTGGGCCCTCTGACTTTCGGTATTAGGCAATTTTCCTGTTTAGTCCTCAAAACTGCCTTTGTGGAATGCACTATGCCCTCCTTGATAGTTCTAGAGGAATATAAGGCAAAACAAAGGGAGTGATTAATTTGCCCAAGTTCCCATAACAAATCAGTTGGTCAGGAGAGGATGAGTTTGATATATTATGCTGTTCTCCACCTATTCACTTGGTTCTAGTAAAGTAACAGCTCATCAATATGGAATGCACATTTTCATAATAGTAGGTTTGTGGGTTGCATAGCTTTTTTTGTGTGTTTTCAATTTCTGTTCCTTTGATAACAGAATAAATAGCAGAGATGACAAAACTCAGAAGGAGAATTATCTCCTAGATTTTCTGTGATCTTTCTTCTCTAGTGAATCAGTATATCTAGTAATGACACAGTAGATTCTAAGGTTATTTGGCTTGTTTGTTAAGTAGATATTTATTGAGAGCCTACCATATGTCCATCGCTGACCTAGGTGGGTTGAATCAAGAGTTGTTATAAATCTTTTCTGGGGGGTGGGAAATGTGCTATAAATAATTAAATTCAGAAATCTCTGCTCCCAAGAGATTGGTAGACTACTAGAGGTTAAAGAGTCAAAAATATATAATAATCCTTTTACCATGTGATAAATGTTATGAAGGAGCTTTGCGCATGTGGCTATGAGAATGTCTGGAGGTCTGTGGGTGAGTGCGGAGATTACTGGGTGATACCTGAGCCAAGTCTTCAAGGGGGAACAGAATTTTTCCAAGTAGAAAAGGAGAGGAAAAAATAGCATGTTCAAAAGAATAGAGGTAGGAAAGCAGGATGTACAGGGGAACAGGAAGCATTACAGACTTCATATCAGAAGCTCCCTAGGACTAAAGCAAAGTTGAATTGGGGGAAGTCTTGGGACATGGGAGTATAGAGAACCTGAGGTGCAGTGGTGAAAGATCAGGTGTGATGTCATAGAAAGGAACTTTTGTATCTTTTTTGTGGAAAAATGGGAAATTGTTGACTATTGTTAAACAGAGGGCAATATCAGATTAGTGATTTATAAAAAATTGAGGGGATAGCCACTTCTATTGCCATGTAACACTACTAGTGGCCTAGATAACTTTATAGAGCCAGTTCACAAGGGATAATGAAGCTGGAGATTTCATGAGAACAGATTTAAGTGACTTGTGGAGTGAGAAAAAAGAAATGGCTATCTCTTTACTCAGTTCAAAACAGGAAGTGCCTAGGTATGCAAAAATGCAAATCGAGGAAACTGTGTTCTTGGTGTGTTTTGTGTGTATTCTGCTTTTTGCACATCAGCGATACTGCTGCTGAGTACTGCTATGTGAATAATTCACCAGATTCAACTGTTGGAGGACCAGCAGATTTTAAAAGTGATCATATGAACCTACAAATTTAAAGATGATTCTCAACTTTCAAACAATACACAGATCCTCAGAAAATCATTATGTGTGTGTATGTGCGTGTGTGTTATTTGTGCTGGTCCTACCTTCAAGCAGAAAACATTTCAAGGTCTGGATTCCTCCTTAAGAATTTAAAATAGATGTAGTGTTTAGCATAGAAAGAACCTTGAAGTCATCTCCTAATTCTGTCATTTTTTTGATAAAGAAAATGATGTCCAGAGAGAAGTAGTAGTCCAAGCCACAGCCACCAAGTAGCAGTGCCCAGGTTAAAACTTGGTTCTTTCCATTATTATAAATTCATTATAAAAATGGAAACCTCACTTCTTTTTGTATCATTTATTTGCAAAGTTTTTGGTAGTTATGGATTGAGTGAGTTATCCTAAGGTAACAGATATCTTGGTACTCATTTGTAAATGTAGAAACAATAAGAAAAGAATATCTGAGGAATTTGGTAAGGAAGTGTGATTGGATTTATCATAGCAACCTTAGTTCAAATCATCTTTCACAAGGGGAAGAAGGTAGGGCATGGGTAAGCAAAACATGAGGGCTTCTCCTCCCTTCTTCATTCTCAAATTGGTTTGATGTGACATGAAAGGGTATTTTATCAACTATAAAGTATTGTGTCAGAACTAGTTTATGAGGCCTGTATTCATTTTCTATTGCTCCTATAACAAATTACCAAAAACATAGGGACTTAAAACAATGCACATTTATTATCTTACAGTTCTGTAGGTCACAAGTTTAACATGAGTCTCAGTGGGCTAAATTCAACATGTTAGCAGGGCTCCATTCTTTTCTGGAGGCTCCAGGAGAGAATCCTCCTTGCCTTTTCCAACTTCTAGAGGTTGCTCACATTCCTTAACCTGTGGCCCCCTTCTTCCATCTTCAAAGCCTGCAACATAGCATCACTGATCATTTCTCCATAGTCAAGTCTCTTTTGACCGCAACTGGGAACGCTCTGATTTTAAGACCTCTGAGATTAGATTGGGCCTACCTAGGTAGGCTCCGCTCTGCTATATTCTGGAAGAGTTTGAGAAGGATAGGTGTTAGCTCTTCTCTAAATGTTTGATAGAATTCACCTGTGAAACCATCTGGTCCTGGGCTTTTGATTGTTGGAAGATGTTTAATCACAGTTTCAATTTCAGTGCTTGTGATAGGATGGACCCAGAGTCTGTCATACAGAGTGAAGTAAGTCAGAAAGAGAAAGACAAATTCCATATTCTAACACATATATATGGAATCTAAAAAACAAACCAAAAAAATGATCATGAAGAACCTAGGGGCAAGGTGGGAATAAAGACGCAGACCTAGTAGAGAATGGACTTGAGGATAAGGGGAGGGGGAATTGTAACTTGGGACAAAGTGAGAGAGTGACATGGACATATATACACTACCAAATGTAAAATAGATAGCTAGTTGGGAGCAGCTGCATAGCACAGGGAGATCAGCTCGGTGCTTTGTGACCACCTAGAGGGGTGGGTTAGGGAGGGTGGGAGGGAGGGAGACGCAAGCGGGAAGAGATATGGGGATATATGTATATGTATAACTGGTTCACTTTGTTATAAAGCAGAAACTAACACACCATTATTGTAAAGCAATTATACTGCAATAAAGATGTTAAAAAAAAAAAAGTTTATGGGTAAAGAGAAGAGGCCAGGAGGAAAGCTCTCTATCCCCAACCCCCTGCCAGGCTTAGGTAGTCCTATAAAACGGTTGTGTTTCCTGGAAATAGTTAAGCCAATAGTTCTAGAATTGAGTAGTAGCTCTATGGAAGACACTAAAGGGAAATAAAACGTCTTATGACTGGTACTATGGGAAAGGACGTGTTCATCAAAGCATGGGTTCTTTCTCAATTAGAAAACAAACATGGCTCCCAAGTGGAAATGTTTATTTCCAACCATAAGAATCAGGTCAGACAGAATTCAGAAATGAGTGAACTTATTCTGAGGTCTGGGTAGGAGGAGAAATAAGGGGATGCGTTTTAATGGTCCTCAAGATACGCTTGCATTTACATCCAAAACTCCCTCTTCCAGGAACCACTGCACTGTAAGTTGCCATATTAATGCTGACTGATTATAACAATTAGATGAACCAATATTGATCATAAAAGAATATCCTACTGACAAGAGAAAAGTAAAAAAATTTTAAGGTGTCTGATTCATATTTCTGCTTCATAAAATTGTTAAATATGTCTCCTACAGTACTGAGATATAGATCAAACTGAATAATATCAGTGAAAAATATTCTTTAAACTGTTAGAGTTGTAAAATTTCTTCTTTCTGCTCCTCTTTATTCTATTGTTTCACCTCAGACATATTTGATTTTCTCTTACTTGAGCCAGGGAGAAAAGTTGGACTAGCCACTACTTTGGCCATAGGTATCAAAGTGGGAGAATAAGTGGAAGTCAGACTTGGTGAAAAAGCACCAGCACTGGCTATCTCTGAGCTCCTGCTGCCATAGTCATATCCACAGAGGGCTTGAACTTTGTTTCTTTAGGGATGATTACCTTTACAGTCCTAAATTCTAACCCAGTTCTCATTGTTACTCTGCAATAGGCATAGCCTAAATGGAACATTCCTATATTTCTTTGCTGCAGAGTGACTACGTCTACAGTAAAGTATACTCATCCCATTTTATTTTCCTTCACCCAAAATGTGTGTATGTATGTATGTGTCTGTGTATATGTGTCTGTATACGTATATCCATGCTAATATGCATGCAGACATACACACACACACAAAAAAACTCTGAAAAAGCTAAACAATTCTATAATACTTCTGAAAAATAAGTTACTCTTTGCATGTTGCTCCATAATTCTGTACTTGAGTCAATTTTTTTAAAAATCAGGCTTCCTTGTGATATTCTCTCCCTTTATTTAAATTCTGTTTCATGCCCTTCAGCACATTTTTTTATAATTTTCTTCATCTAAGTCGTATATCTTTCCTCAGTAAACTAAATCAATTTTTGTTCCTATTGTACAATTTTTGTATTTGTTTGTTTCCATTTCTAAATGGTAACTGCTTGTATAAAAGGAAGCTCTTGACTTTTACTTACCTATCCAAACACATTACTGAATTATGTTATTAGTTCTATAATTCTTTTGTTGGGGTTACTTGGGTTCTTTTAATCATACAGTGTTATTTACCAATTTTGTCTTTTCTTTCCAATGTTTATACTGCTTATTTCATTTTCTTGTCCTATGGCTTTACTATAGTTTTTTTTAATGTTACTGAATGGTAGCAATGATATTGGACATCTCTTCTTGTTACTTATTTCAATAGAAATGACTTCAGCATTTCATATTTTGACATAATGTTTACTAGTAGCTTCAGTCAAATACTTTTTTATTATAGGAGATTTCAATCTATTTCTCTCTTACTTGTATTTTTTAAATTAGAAATAGCCATTCGATTTTATTAAATTTTCAGATTTACTTAACCTTACTTACATTTTTTCTTTTATTTATTCATGTAAATGAATTATGTTAGTAGAATTCCTGAAGTAGACCCATCCTTACATTGTTGGTTTACATTTTACTTTATAATTTTTACTATTTAATAAACTGATAGCTTTAAGTTGTTAGTGCTATTCATTTAGAATTCTGTACCTATGTTCATAAATTAGGATTGAGCTCTACTTTTCTTTTTGCACAATATTATATTTTGGTATTAAGCATAGGCTAACCTCCTAAAATCAGTTTGAAAGCTTCCCATTTTTTAATATGGTCTAGAATAGTTTGATTCATTTAGAAATTATATCTTCCTTAAACATTAGGGTGAACTGAATTTTAAAGTCATCTGTCTTTTTCATTGGTAAATCTTTAACAAACTTTTAAATTTCTTCAGTGACTATGGGGTTGCTGAAGGGTTAAACTTCTCTTGGAATTCATTTGGTAGTTTATATCCAAATGCTATAAAAAATCATCTATTTCATCAGCATTTTTAACTGTGTTAGCATGATGTAGGCATATTACTTGTAATTTTTAAAATATCTTTGTCTATATTTATCTCTTTTTAAAATTTTTGCCTAATTTCCCTGTTTTCCTTTTAGCTAAGCTCTTCTAAGAGTTTTCTTATGTGTATCTGTATATGTGTGTGGAGTTTTTTGTTTGTTTGTTTTCTAACTCATTACATTTAGTGTGTTATTAATTTATATTTCCTACCTTATTTTAGTTCATTTAGTTATCCATTGTTGTAGCATCTTAATCTGAATGTTAGTTCATTTATTCTCTGTCTCTTTTGTTTAATAATGAAAGCATTTAATTTTATAAATATTCCTCTAACTTCATCTGTATCCCATGGGTTTTTGATATGTCTTTTTAGATTTATTATAAATATTTTATAATTCAGTTGTTCTTCCATCTAAGAATTATTTAGAAATTTATTTCCAAGTTATTTTCATCTTTTTATTTTTCTGTTTTTTAAATTGAAAGAAATTAAGCCTTGAAATTTTTTACTGACATATAAATTCCAGACTGAGCATTATAAAACGTGCCCAGCTCATTGCTGGATTTGGTGTTTTGTCAGCTGGGAACACTAAATACCCTCACTTAACTTGATATCTGTAAAGCTCAGAGCAACATTGGGGTTCCTGTACACTTTGGCAATTGCCCCATGGCTAATTTGGCCAGTTTCCAATTCTTCAGAGAGAGACAAAGAGTTGTCTCATTGCCACCTGCTATTAACTAAATACTTAGGATTCAGTGTCCTACGGGTGACTGGGAGACATGGGAATGGATTATTGTGGCAGCCTGTGGAACCTCCTTCCCTGGGGAATTTTGAGAACAGTAAAGAACCATCTGTCTTGGGTGGTTTTAAGAGCAGCCCTGCCTAAAGGCAGGTGCATGGATTAGATGACCTGTGAAGATTGTCATCCATCCCAATGACTTCAGTGGAAAGGATGCATTTGCTGAGTTTGAAAAGAGTCCAGGAGAAACACTGATAGGTTTGGGGAGCATATGGTCAAGAGCCTGAGGGTATTCAGCCCTTCTTGAAATCGTAGCCACTCAGTGTCACCCTGTGCCCTGAATTCAAGAATGCCATCCTCTACATGTGAACCCAGCATTCACTTATTCCACCCTTGAAAGTTATATGCATATGTTGTTCAAATTAGTGTAGTTCAAATCTTTGATCATAAGCAGAATTCTTTTTTTTAGCAGGTAGCCCACCTGATCCATATCTATAAATTCAAATGCTGTTGAGTCTGATTCTTCTCATTAAGCCAGATCATGATGCAGTGACCACTGATCTTGACATTTCTAACCTTGTTCCTCAGAGGTTAGTGTGTGTTTGTTTCAGAGAGTTAAATGGTCTGATTAATCTTTCAGCAGAGCTGCCCTAAGCATATCAACAATAAAGGTATTATAGGTACAAAGGCAAAATGCTTAAATGAATTAACCAAGTTAAATCACCTTAATTGTGATCCAATTTTCATTGTATGTAATGTCCTAATCTATTTTAAAGTCATAGAGGAAGAGAAATGCCCCCAAATCTTTTCAGAATGATATGTCAGACATAAGGAGTTATAAACCAACCATGGCCAGTTTGCAAAGGTGGACATGGGATAGGCCAACTGATTCATTTAACCATTCTAGCAGAGTTAGAGGGATTCTGATTTAGGGTACCCGCTAGCCTTGCATGCATGAGTGAAATTAGGAGAGGTAGACAGGACACAAACCTCTCCTGAAAGTTTAAACTACTTTAAAAATAAGGTTTATGGCTTATCCAAAGAATAGTGCTTTTGGAAAAACAAAAAGTTCCTTAACTCATACTATCTGCTCAATCCAGATGAATTAAAGAATTCAATGTTTAAAAACTAACAACAATTTAAAAATAACCTCTGGTGAAATGTAATCAGATCTGAATTGATCTGGTCTAGTATTGAGAAAGGATGTTCTTTATGCTTATAAAGCAATAAGGACAATAACAAAAGATATTAGCAATAGATTTGAGAAAAAATTTAAAGTATTTATAAATGTCAGAGATTAAAATTAAGAAAAAATAAATGGGAATTATATTTGCAATAAATATGATAATAAATATTTATTATATATGATATGAAAACTTTTACACAGTTGGAGAAATCCCAATAGGGAAACACAAAGGCTGTAAACAATTCTTAACAGAATAAGTACAGTGGATGATTAACTAAATTTTATTCTCACTAAAATGAAACGAAAATTAAAGCAACTGAAGTCTAGTTTTTCATATGAAATTAGCAAAAATTTAGGGAAGAAAACTAGTCTCATCGGCAGCAGGTGGGAGTATAAATTAGCCCAGTAGTTCCGGAAAATTATTTGGCAATATTCTTCAAGAACTTTAAATGTTTCATATTTCTCAATCCTAATAGATGATAGGCAGGCAGACAGGGAGAGAGATGCACATATAAACGCACATATCATCTATCTATCCCAAGGAAATAGAAATTTGAACAAAACCTATTTACAAAAATGTTCACTGAGGAATAATTTATAATGAGAAATTGAACGTTTAAATGACCAAAAGTAGGGGACCTGTTTTATAAAATATTGTAGATCCCAAATGAGGCGATATTAAAATACTGTATTTGAAGAATTTATTATATTTAGGAAAATGCTCTTCTGTGGGAGGGGGAATGGTTTAAACTTGTGTATTTAGTATGATCAAATGTAAGTTAAAAATACGTGTAGAAGTTCTTTAAGGAAACACGTTAAGGGCTTCCCTGGTGGTGCAGTGGTTGAGAGTCCTCCTGTCGATGCAGGGGACACGGGTTCGTGCCCCGGTCCGGGAGGATCCCACAGGGCGCGGAGCGGCTGGGCCCGTGAGCCATGGCCGCTGAGCCTGCACGTCCGGAGCCTGTGCTCCGCAACGGGAGAGGCCACAACAGTGAGAGGCCCGCGTACCGCAAAAAAACAAAAAAAAAACACATTAAAATGTAAACAGACTAGTTCTCACTAATCAGATCGTATGATTATTACTTTCTTCTTAATTTTCAAAGTAACTACAATGAACATGTGCTATTTTTGTAATCATAAAATACATTTAAAGAAGAGAAATAGAACTAACTAGCAAAATAAGAATGTAAGAAAGAACAAGTAAATTAAGTTGTGAGTGAGATAGTGAAGAGAGTTCTAGATTGGAAGTGGGGGAACCTGGATTCTAGAATCCAGAGAGATTTGTTGAGATTGTCTCTTTTGGCTCAAAGATTCTATGAGCCAGTGTTTTACGCAAGAGCCCTTCCCTGTATACCCATGGGCCTGCCAACCCTGGCAGACAGTAAGACTAAATTTCCTGTGGATGAATTTCCGAACTCCTTCCCACTGATCATCCTTTTTCACTCTTCTGGAAGAGAACTAAGAAATTACTGGTGCCAGTTGTCTCCTTCCCAGTTGACATCAGCTTTGAGATGGGGAAAGCATATATTCAGTAATATCTGTGCTCTTAGGCAGTTCTAGACCCTCACACCACTTCAACATCAGAGTGATTTTTGGCTGGTGTTGGCTGTGGTTTGTTGCTGAATATACCCATTGTGGATTTTGAGATGTCTAATAGCCTTAGGAAATGTGGCAGTGCCCTCTAAGTATGGGACTAAGGAAGTGTAAATCCACCTTTTCCGACCCTGCGATTCAGATTGAAATTGTAGTCATCACGTCCAGGAAACCTTTAGTTTAGAATGGTCTGCAATTCAGCCTTCACTTTACCTCTTTCTTAGCTCCAACCTACCTTATTCTACGATGTGGCCTATTCCACATCTTGTGGCAACCTGTTCTCATTTGCTGTTTGTTTTTACTTTTTTTTTTTTTTTTTTTTTTTTTTATACATCACTGTTATGGTCTCTCCCGTTGTGGAGCACATGCTCCGGACGTGCAGGCTCAGCGGCCATGGCTCACGGGCCTAGCCGCTCCGCGGCATGTGGGATCCTCCCGGACCGGGGCACGAACCCGTGTCCCCTGCATCGGCAGGCGGACTCTCAACCACTGCACCACCAGGGAAGCCCCTTGCTGTTTGTTTTTAAAAAATTCCAGAGATAAATTGAAATATCTTGTCTGTTGTAACCTTCCTACCCAGCGTACTTTCTCTTTTTCTTCCCCTTCTCACCTCCCCCACTTTTTGCTGTTATTATTTTTGGTACCTGTATGCTTTTATTTCAGTAGAGTCAGGGACCGCATTTTTGTTCTTAGCCCCACATCTTGATCTGTTTATAAGGAAATTAAATTTCATAACAAACAAGCTCTCAGCAATGTTATTCCAAATGAGGATCAGTCACGCAGGGTATCCGCAGACTCTTTGGCAATAACAGTAACAGTAAAGATGGTATTTATAGATGCTCTAGGTGCTTTGCAAAGCTCTTTTTATGCATTGACATGTAATTCCCACAGCAACTCTGCTTAAGTAGGTATGATTATACCTTTTGAAACATATTGAATAATAATATTATTATATAATAAAACATTATATGTGCTTCACCAGGGGAGGAAACTTATGTCCAGATAGGTTACGTGACTTGCCCAAGGACACACACCAGTAAGTGACAAAGCCAGGTCTTAAAGGCAGATAATATGACTTCAGAAACCTTGCTCCTGTGTGCTCCTTTCTAAATATAGTAATATGACTGAGACCATCTGGAGAATTTTAGTCTACCCTAGTGGTGAGTTTAAAGCTCTCTGTTTTACTGTGGTGCTTTATATAGGTACGAGGGATTCCCATTTCCAAACATAGTCACTTGATAGAATGTGGGCTGCTTTTAATCACAAATGTAAATAGTTTCTTTGTTGATAACACAAGTTTTCTGGTGTCCCCTAACTCTTAACTTTGAACATTTAATTGAATCCCTGGTGCTATGTCTCTTTGACTTTTGATATGAAAGTTATATTCATTTTATTCCTTCATTTGGCACTATCAAGACATAATTCCTATAAACCAAGGAGCAATGTACCTTTCAACTCTCACCGTGAGAACATTAACTGGCCTAAATATCAAACTCCTTTCTTGCAAAGACTTGCTGTCCTGATTGTTTAAAAAATTCTCTTAAAAGTGGGGACTTACCACTGTATATACTTATTTGAAGTCTTTCTATCAGGCATAGGCTGGGATCCCATGGAGTACATAAATAAATGTTTTTGCTGTAAAGGTTCTCAAGATCTTATTGTGGGGATCAGTCAATTATATAAATCCCTGTAACACAAACTGAATTAATATGATTGCCTGAAAAGAGCCAAAATTTCTACAATAATATGAAGAAGGGAGATGTTATAGATACTTTGGGAGTATGAAGAAAGGGTTCCTGAATGACCCAACAGAAAAATGGGTCAAAGTTTTAAACAGGCAATTCATAGCAGGGGAATATTGCAGTATTTATTAGAAAGAGAGAAGGAAAGGACTGGTTTCTTGTCGCTTCTGTCAGAAGGCAGCATTTGAGACAGGCTTTGGATAATTATTTATACTTGTGATTGGTGAAAAGGGGTTGCAGGTCATGAAGAAGGTAGGAATAACTTCAGCAAAGACATAGAGGTTGGAAAACATGGAGAAGTTGGGAAAAAGAAGTCAGGAGGGAAACGTAATTCTCTGTAATGTTGAAGGATCTATGCTGGTTCTTAGGAGGTTGTATAGGGATAACTTTCTATATTCCTATAATGGAGGACTTTTCATTTCAAATGGTGTGTCGTTGCATGATTCTTTAGAAGATGAATTCTGGGAAACTGGGGATGGGGTGATAAGATAAATCCAGAAGTTCCTGAAAATCTGTTCCCATCTGATAGAAGAGCCTTGTAACTGGAGATGGGAGTTAGTTACTTCAGGGTCACAAATATTCTTGATAAACCAGGTTGACGTGATGGGAGTTAGTTACTTCAGAGTCACAAATATTCTTGATAAACCAGGTTGACGTGGATGTAACAGTGTTATCTATAAGCCTACTAAAGACCAGAATTTTTGATAGTCCTTTGAGTTGCCATCATCCTATCTTTATCTCCTGCTAAAGGCCAGGATTGGGAGTAATCCCTTACTCTTGCTTGATAAAACAGTTTGACTGACAACGGTGCCTTTTTATAATAATCTCTGAAAGTTGCTTCTTAGGTCCTCACATGTACCTCACATTTCATAAAGGTAAATGATCAACGATTATCATTCAATGGCCATCATTGTCTCGAATTTGTTGATACTAAAAAGTAATAAAAAATTTGCCTTTTGCTTCTCAGTCTGAACGCCCACAGAACTCTGCAAGGGTGTTATCTATGTCCATCCAGGGCCAAAATGTATTTCCATATGCACTAACAGACTCTGGAAGGTGATTTCCTCCAGGTTGTCAATAGAGAGCTAATGTGGATGTTAACTCAGGCATCATCAAGCCAATTTGTTTACTAAATGTTGCTTTTGCAATAGGGACTATGGTACCTAATGGGCTATGAGCCTTAATTTGCTCATAATAATAGCAATGAGTAATGGATCTACCTGCGGACTTCCGAGTGTACTCTTGCATTTTAGGGCTGCAAGAAAAAAGTAATATAGTAACATATTTTATGCTCTGCTACATTCATATTTTCTATTAAAGCATACTTATCTAAGCCCAATATCTGACATCAATTTTAATAAGGAGAAATTACATTTAATTGTGTCTCTATCCTTTCACATTAATCCATTATGAATATTTTATTCCACAGATTTAGAAAAATTACATTCACTTATTAGTGAAGAATGTTCCTTTATAAGAAGTGCTTCATACTTCGGGCCCTCATAACTTACTTTAAATATTTCAGGCACAATAAATGGTAAGAAATGAAAAACAAGCCTGAATTCCTAGGGTAAGGACCATTTAGAAGTCTTTTGTCTTCAGATTTTGATCATATAAACTTATTTGATATGCTCAGCAGGTTGTAAAATTCTATCTTTATATAGTGATCCATAAGAAATGCCTTCATCGTAATGAAATACTTTTAAATTTGAATCTGTGAGTTGCAAAATGATTATCATCCTTCCCACACCAGGAAAAAAAAAGTGTGTAGTTTTGTTTGTTCTTTTGTTTGTTTAACATCAAAAACCAGGTATTAATTCGATCTCTTGACAGAATGTAAAATCTCTCTGCTGATCATTTACCTTTTCTCAGTTTCCCATGACCATACACAATTATTTTTTTTAGCAAATAAAACAATTTGAGGGACAATAGTAATATATTTGATAAAATATGTACAAATGTTCTTCTGGAGAGGAAGACAAATAAAAAGGCATTAGTATGTTTCACTGGTATGAACCATCAAAAAAAATCAAAATACTAGTTTTTAGTATCCTTATAGAGGAAATTAGTAAAGGAAGTGTGATGCTTTCCTAAACATGCTATTTAAACAAAAAACCTTGAAATTTCGTGGCAAAATTTTATGGAAAAGAAATACAATAGAATCTTCTTCAATGAATTTGGGTCCACTGAGCTAATCAAAATGCACTTTGAATTGGGAAATCCCAGTTGAGAAAAAGAGAGAAAGATTACATAATTTAATTTTAATATTTTTACCTTTATATCTATCCTTGTACCAGTACTCCTGTCTTAATTACTGTACCTTTAGATCAAATCTTGATATCAGATAACATAAGTCCTCCAGCTGTGTTCTTTTTAAAAATTATTTGGACTATTTTGCATTCTTTGCATTTCCATGTAAAATTTACAATCAGTTTACCAATTTGTGCCAATAAAATTGGGGAGAAATGACACCTTAACTTGTCTTCCAATACATGAACATGGCATATTTCTCTCTTTATTTAGATCTTCTTTAATTTCTCTCAGCAATGTCTTATGATTCTCATTGTAAAGGTCTTACACATGTTTTGGGTCATAGACCTAAATGTCAAAGCTAAATTATAAGACTTTTACAAGAAAACATAGAAAATCCTTATGATGTTTGGGGAAGAAAAGATTTCCTAGAGAAGGTATAAAAAAAAAAAACCACAAGCCAAATGAAAAAAAAAACACAATAAATTGTATTTTATAAAAATTTTAAAACTTTGGCTTTTCAAAAACCCCATTTTAAAAATGAAATGAATTTCCAGTCCAATATTGCAATGTAGAAAGACCCTGAACTCACCTTCTCCCACAGACACACTAAATCTATACCTGCATATAGAGCAGTTCCTCCTGAAGAAGAACTGAGAGCTGATTGAGTGGCTTCTGCACAACAAATGATAGAGGGACCACATAGAGATGGGTAGGACAGATGGAGATACAGTACTGACAGGAACCCCACCCTCGATGCAGAAAGCTGCAGTGGAAAGGGACATCACTGAGGGGCCTGCACACAGACTCACCCACTCTGAAGCACAGTGGAAAAGGAGCAGTTTAAAGGACACATAGAGTATACGGGGAAAAAATCCATTTGCTAGCCCTAATGCATCTGCCAAATGGTCAGGAAACTGCTGGAACTCTCTGGTGTCAGAGGAGCCAGAGAGTGCCATTTTTTGCATTCCCCTTCCACCTTATTAGTATTGCGGGAGCATGGTTCAGGTGCTCTAGCCTATCTGCTGAGGTCACATAGCGTGCCCCAAGTCCTAGGATAACCAAGGCAATCTACAGATTCAGTGCAATCCCTATCAAAATACCCATGGCATTTTTCACAGAATTAGAACAAAAAATCTTAAAATTTGTATGGAAGCACAAAAGGCCCCAAATAGTCAAAGCAATTTTGAGAAAGAAGAAGCTGGAGTTATCACACTCCCTCATTTCAAACTATACTACAAAGCAAAGGTAATCAAAACAGAATGATATTGGACAAAAACTGACACATAGATCAATGGAACAGAACAGAGCCCATAAATAAACCCACACTTACATGGTCAATTAATCTATGGAAAGGAGGCAAGAATATAACAATGGGGAAGACATTCTCTTCAAGAAATGTTTTTGGAGAAACTGGGCAGCTACTTGCAAAAGAATGAAACTAGACTACTTTCATATAGCATATACAAAAAGAAACTTAAAATGGATTAAAGTCTTAAATATAAGACCTGAAACCATACAACTCTTGGAAAAAAACATAGATAATGCACTCTTTGACATTGGTCTTAGCAGTATTTGGGCAGGGTGGGGAATCTGTTTCCTCAGTCAAGCGCAAAAAAAGCAAAAATAAACAAATGGAACTGCATCAAATTAAAAATGTTTGCACAGTGAAGGAAACCATCAACAAAATGAAAAGCAATTTGGATGGGAGAAGATATTTGTAAATGATATTCTTAATATCCAAAATGTATAAGGAACTTATACAATTTAATATCAAAAAAAAAATCTGATGGAAAAATGGGCAGTGGATATGAATAGACATTTTTTCCAAAGAAGAAATACACATGGCCAATGGGCACATGAAAATATGTTCAGCATCACTAATCATCAGGGAAATGCAAATCAAAACCACAGTGAGAGATATCACCTTATATACCTCTCAGAATGGCTATTATCAAAAAGACAAGAAATAATAAGTGTTGGCAAGGATGTGGAGAAAAGGGAACCCTAGAGGACTGTTGGTGAGAACGTATATTAGAACAGCCATTTATGGGAAAAACTATGGAGTTTCCTCAAAAAATTAAGAATAGAACTACTGTACAATCCAGTGATTCCACTTCTGGGTATTTATCCATAGAAAACAAAAACACTAATTCAAAAAGAAATATACACCCTAATTGAAGTATTATTTACAGTAGCCAAGATATGGAAGCAACCTATGTGCATCCACAGATGAATGGATAAAAAAGAATGGAATATTATTCAGCCATAAAAAGAGTGAAAGCTTGCCATTTACAATGGCATGGATGGACCTAGAGGGTATTATGCTGAGTGAAATAAGTCAGAAAGAGAAAGAATACCATCTGATTTTACCCTCCTCCCCTCTTACGACCATCAGTATATTTTTGGTGGTGAGAATGCTGTAGGGTATACAGATGTAAAAATATAAGGTTGTACACATGAAATTTACATAATTTTGTAAACTAGTGTTACCTCAGTAAATTTTTAATGAAATGACGTACCATATATTGGGAGAAAATAAGTGCAATATATACGTATCTGGCAAAGCACTTGTGTCCAAAATATAGAAAGAACTCTTACTACTCGAAGGCAAACAATTCAATTTAAAAATTGGCAAAATGTTTGAACACACTTATTGAAATAAAATATACAAAACCAATAAGCAAATTAAAAATGTTCCAAACCTTTAGTCTTCAGAGAAGTACAAATTGTGAGGTACCTCTACAAATTGATTAGAATAACTGAGATTTAAAGGAATGACATTACAAAGTGTTAACTAGTAGACGGAGCAACTAGAACTCTCATACATTGCTGGTGAGGATGTAAAATGGTACAACCACTTTGGAAAACACTTCGGTAGTGTCTTAAAGAAGTAAAACACATATTTATCATATGACCCAGCATTTTTCCTCCCATATGTTGACCCAAGGGAAATGAAAACATTTTTCCATACAAAGACTTGTACATAAAAATTCATAACAGCTTTATTTGCAATGGCCAAACACTGGAAACAACTCAAATGCCCATCAACAGGTCAAAGAACAAATTGTGCTATATATTTAGAATGGAATGCTAACCCATCATTAATAAAAAAGTGAACTACCAATAAGTACAAAGTGGGAAAACCTCACAAACTTTATGCTGAGCGAAATGAGCCAGACCTCTCCCCCTGCCAAAAAAAGTATGTACTGTATAACTCAATTTGTATGAAATCATAGAAAAGACAAATTTATAGTGACAGAGAACAGTCAGTGGATTTCTGAAGCTGGGGGAGAGGATTGACTCTAATGGGACACAAGGGAACTTTTCAGGGTAATCGAAATGTTTTAGGACTTGATTATGGTGATAGTTACAAGGGCCTATGAATTTCTTTAAATTTATCAAAATGCACACTTAAAATGAGTTCACTTATTACATGTAAATTATACCTCAATAAAGTTTATTTTAATAAATAAATAAAATGCATATTTCACCTTTTTTTTGAAATATGCACAAGACATATTTGAGTGAGGGCTGTCAGCTTTGTGTCTGTTGTGTCATTGTGCATAATGTCTTAATGGGTCCCCGACAATTTCCAACCTGGTTGGAAATTGTCGGAGAGCAAGAATTTAAAAACACTTGTGAAATAATGTGAGTGTAGAATCCTTTACAATTTTTAAGCTTTTTTTCCTAATATTTTAAAGTTGCTTATCCATACCTTACTGAATAATTTTTTTTTTTTCCCTAAGTGAAATGTCTCTCTGGAACTTTTCCAAAACATTGTATTTAGATGTTATTTTTAAAAATTAAAACATTTTCACTTTTTTGCTAACTTACATAATAGTTCATTAAATAGCTTAATTGCAATAACAAGTTCAAATGGTATGAGTAGGTTTAGGATCAAATCCAGCTGACTGTGGTAGCAGGTTGGAGCATGAGTCAGGCCGTGCTCATGGCAGTGTTCACTGGTTGTGCAAAAAGACACACGACTGAGTGGCCACTGGGATGGAAACTGAAGATTGCTAGTTTGTCACACAGTGCCTGACATTTAGTATGTGCTCAATATCTGCTTAATTTGAATGTTTACCTTCTATATTATATATCATGAGTCTCAAGGATTTGATAGTAAGTGCTCAATAAGTGTTGAATTATTTTCAATCTTACATGGAATTACATGAGTTAAGCCTCTATTCATTTTAGAATTTAGGGCAATTCTATACTAAAAATTGCATTTGGGATGTGCGTTCCACAAGGGCGTATCTGCATTACTGCTTTATCAACTATGTTGGCCCATAGTAGGTACTCAGTAAACATTTTGTAAAAGCATAATTTTAATGAGTCTTCTGTCTTCTCAGGAGTCTTTAGAACAAGAATGGTCTAAAACTGATCTCTAATACCTTCCTCAAACTTTTTAAGTTGGAGAGTTTCTCGTGCAAACTTCTTTAACTTAGGAAGTTCCTAAAAACTTATTCTGAGGAAGCTGATGGTATAGAGACGAAACTGATAAAGGGGCTCTGGTCATCATCACTCCCCTCCAGTCTTCTTTCTTTTCTCAGGATCTGACATAGCTGAATCCTCAGAACCCTTAAGGTTCTTCGGAGCACACTTTAAAAATATCTAATTCTGGTTCACACTTTATGAAACAGGTATCTGAGGCCCATGGTGGTTAAATGACCTAAGGTCACATAGCTGTGTATGTATGGTAAAACCAACCCATAAGCCCGTGTCTTCTGACTTTTATGCTAATATTTTTAAACTGCCTTTCTGTTTCAATTTTGCTGTATCCCATGGAGAACATCTTAAACATTTATATTTATTTAAACGTTTTTCTTTAATAGAGATCTTCCCTTTCCTTTAAGATACACCATCGCTTCCAGTTGTACCACCTGGACCAAGCTAAATTATTCCTCGGTGTTTACACCTTTCAAATATTTATAGACCGTCATCGCGGCACTCCTTAGTCATCCTTCGGCCTCGTTATATGTACATATATAGCTCCTCTAATCTTTCTGTACAAGTCAGTGTCTCTAGTCTCTTCATCATTTGTACCATTCTTCTCTCTAGTGCCTCTAAGAGAACAGTTTGAGGATATTCCAGATGGGAAAAAGTAACCCCAACATGTTGTAACAAGGGGCAGAAAAACACTCTGAATAGATGAAAGGAACGATCTATAGGTTAATTAGTAGTATGGCCACAAATATGTGCACAGTTTTGTTTCAGAAATAAAGCAAGCTGTATTTGTTGTAACTATCTCTTCTTTGAACTTAACAGAATGCTGATAATGCCAGGCTGTGTTTACAGTCCACATTTTTGCTAAAGACCTTCAACTTTGCACTCCCCTTGTGTGGTATCTCTTGCCCAAGACAGAACTACAGATAAAGGCACATAAGCACGAGCCCATGCAGCAACCCATTACTGAGCTTATCTGTTTTTGTGCAGTTTCTGTGGATTTACTTGGTTTCTGGGAGCTCCCTATAGCCTTAGTAAGGAAGAGCCCTTTACTTATCTCACTAGATAGGAGGCACTTGGGTATTAGTCATCCTGTAGAAATTAAATGTTTACCAAATATGATAATCTAAAAATGGAAACTACATTAGCACAAGAGGAATCACCAGAAATACTCTGCTGACATAAATAGAACATGCCTATTGCCTGGTGTTCTTGTGTTTTTCTTTTTTTTCTTTTTTTTTTGAGTTCATAACTTTTGTAGTTTTTCAACAAATTTGGCGTCTTGAAAAGCTGTCCAAAGATTATTATTGAGCTTATTCTCCTTACCCTCAGGCAGACTTAATCTAACTTCAGTTTGCATATTCATCTTATAAAATGTATCTTAGAATGAAAAATTGAAGACTGGGAAGGTGCTTAGAAAACCACTGGACAGCGGATTCAGTGTATTCGTTTTAGAACAGGAGATAGAAAGTATATGTCCAGCCCAGTTACATTAAGGAAATGTTCCATATTTTTCTCAAACTCTCGTATGGTCCAGAAAGTGTTCTTTCAATCCCAACCAGATCCTTCCTGTAGAACCTTCTGCGCCTTTCTTGTGCTGCTCTCCCGTGATCTCACAGGACCATAAGCTTCTGCAGGGTAGAAATGTGATTTCTTGCTCTGTTCTTTTTATAAAACATTGCACGGCACCTCAAAAATGATGATAGCCAGTGGAATTTATTAGAATGGAATTTAAACTTTTCTACCTTTAAACTCAGTGATAGTGCTATTCCGGAGGTGGCAAAGAAGGGCGACTATTTATTTCCTCTCTCACTTAAAGCCAGGTTGTGAAGGGACTTATTCTCTGAATGAAAGAGGAGAGGGGAAAAGTAGGAACCTTCTCATGTTTTATTCAGATGTTAACAAAGAAAATTGAGAAGTGTGTTTCCTTAAAATGGACACCATTTTTATCCCAAACATTTTGGTAAGTGATAGCAGACAATTGTGCAAGCTTTTTGAGAGAGAGGAATTTTTCCAGGAGCATAGTCCCGGTGGGAAGTATTAGCTAAAAGCAATCCGCTAATCGCTTTCAATCTTGCATATTTTCACATACTGTGTGCATACATACATGTATTAATAACTGTTCCCAAGACGTCAGTTCAGCGCTCAGAGAGCTCAGTGTTGCTATGCAAGTGCCAGAGATGGAATCCATGCCGACTGCAGTTTAGCAACGAGGATTTTACAGACACGCAAGGGCGAAGATGGCCTGAGGTCTAAGACTTCACGCCTGGGTCTCCCTCTGAGTTCTGATGTAGCATCATGTGTCAGATATTCACGGCATCCATCTGCCCACTCCACTACGGAGATGAATGGCACTGCCAGCATTTCCAAAAAGCTTAGCTCCTCACAATGTCTCCACTCACATCCAGCACTGCATTCCATCTTGTAGCTTTTGCATAGGAATTCCTTAGAATGTGGTCTCTGGATGCAAGTCCCAGATACATAAATATTTTCTGCTCTATTGTGCATGTGATTTGTATTAATATTCATAACAAAATTTATTTTACAGTGATACGTTTTGAAGGAATTCCTTCCATCTTCTTGTCACTTATAATTTAGTATATATATATATTCCTCCCAGTAACACTTTGAGTCACCTAGTTACTTGCCCAAAGTCACAGATATGGTAGTTCTAGGACTAGAACCCAGTTCTTCTAACCACAAATCTGCCACTTATGTCACTCAAGTGGTTCTTAGTCTTGAAAAAAAAATAATAATAAATAACAAAATAAAACTGGAAACCTATCAAGTGAATATTGAATGTAACTCAAATGTACAAACCAAATTGATTCAGACCAGCTATGGTCAAACAGAAACCCGAACCTGGCCTTCTCTGGTCCCAAGGTACCTCTGCAGGACCCAGTACCCCACATCCTGCTGCCTTTTTTTTTCCATTTTCAGAGCACACAGATGTACAAATCCAAAGTATACCAGGTGTTTCAGACAGAAATGGAACGATTGTGCTGCTTCAGAGGGTAATGGCGTTAACCTTGTTCTGGAATCATGTAGGAGTCATCCTGTGGACTGCAGTCCCCACACGGTACTTTGATGTATTGATGTAGTGAAACTTTACCTTACACTCGGGCCACAGCGCCTGCTAGTGGAAAGAAACTAACAGCTGAGGCAGCACCCTGGGAAATAGTTTTGTGCAGCTGAAAGCACACCGTACTGAGAGCCTGAAGGCCTGAATTCAGGTCTCACTTGCTGTTGGCTTTTGCTGTAGGATCTTAATCTAGGCACTGCCTCTGTCTGAGCCTTTGCTTTTTCATCTGTAAATGAGGTTGCACTGGATGGTTTCTAAGTTTTCACACGCTCTTACATTTTAGGACTTTTAAAATCCTCTAACAATGTGTTATGGGCATTTCAGCACTAAGTGGAAAATCCAAAACCCAAGTAAGACTAATTGGCTTCCCTGGGACGTGTCAGGTGAGACTATCACCCATCTCTGGGTCCAGCACCATGCAAGCAGGTAACGTGGTCCAGCTCAAAGATCAGTAGTCTTGGGGTCAGATGAACTGAGCTTGAATTCCAACTCTATTATCTACCTTTCAAGTCATGCACGTGGGTTATTCCTAGGCCAACTCAGTTGTTAAAAGAGGATAATTGTCTTATCTGGCTTTTAGTTTTTGTAAGGTTCAAATGAGAACATGGAAATGATGAAGTTTTATGTGAATTTGCAGGGTTACTCTCATTCTTCATATATCAGAAAGCTAAAAGAAGTAGTGTTAATTATAGCTTTCGTGTTGCTCTTTTTGGTAGCGTCGGGTAAGAAAGCACATTTACTATTATAAGGCAATATATAAGTATAAGGAGTGCTTGTTAATATTATAAGGAGAAGATTATGGCTATTGTTAGGCATTGAAATACAGTAGCTTCGGGAACACCCAGCGTTAGGTTTGCTCTTAAATAACCAAAATACATTCGGAGATTTCCCGTCAATAAAACTAAAAGTAACATGGCAAACAAAGTTTTTTTCAGCTTTGAGTGGAGGCTGAGGGAAATGCACATTCCCATGAGAGATACCCTAGAGCACATTTTAATCATAAGTCAAAAATAAACATTGCAGTAGCAGTTTTAACTGTACTAGTAAACACTGATTTGTTTTTCCGTTAACAGATCAATCATGAAATAAATATTAAATATAGAAGAATAGATTAAAAATTAAGAGTCGGGATATGAAAATGCCCGTGTGTAAAAATTAAAGTGAAAAGAAATCTTGCTTTAGCCAAAACAGATACTAATATTCCTGTTAGGAATGTTGTAAGGTTTATGCAAGCTTATATCTGCCAGGCCAGATGTTTTTAAGAATTTTGGAATCCTAAAGTCAAAAGCCAGGTTAAAGGACTAGTTAAGTGGGCTTTAAGGCCAGACCGACTGGTCCCCAATTCCAGCTTCAGTAGTTAACTCTGTGGCCTTGGGCAAGTTACCTAATCTCTCTAGACTGCCATTTCTTATACTATAAAGAACATAATGAGAGGACTACGTCATCAGGTTGTTGGAAGAATTACTTGAGATAATATATTTAAATACTTAAAACAGTGCTTGGCACATAATAAGTGCTGAATAAATCTTGATTATCATCACTCTGGGGTCCACAGATTTTTTTCAAGATTGGGATTGAATTTAGAGCACTGAATTCTATTAATACCATACTGGTAAATATAAATCTTACGTAACTGCCTCATAGATGCAGCTTCCTCTTACCCGCTCATGGACCACCATCTCTGGTCCTAGTCATAATGAGCTCTTCGTTTTGAAGTTTTCCTCTACCTCCTTAGTTGGAGGGGGAAATAAGCAGGGACTGTACTAGGCACTTTGTAGCTGTTCCCATCATTGAACTTGGTGACCAGGTAGTCAAGGCAGTCATCGTCATGACTTTTTTTTTTTTTCCATTGAAGTATAGTCGATTTACAGTGTTGTGTTAATTTCTGCTGTACAGCAAAGTGATTCAGTTATACATATATATATATATGTATATACATTTTTTATACTCTTTTCCATTATGGTTTATCATAGGATACTGAATACAGTTCTCTGTGCTGTACATAGGACCTTGTTGTTTATCCCTTCCTTTTTACAGAGGCTGAGAAAAGGTTACCCCTGCGCACAGGACTTAGCACAGAATAGACACTCAGTAAGTGCATTAGTGGAGGGGTTGAAAGAATAACCGGATAGATGACTCAACTACTTGTTTTGAAAACAAGGGACTTCAGGATCAGAGAATTTAGGAAACTTGTCCAGGTTCCCATAGCTAGTGAGTCACACGGGCAAGACTCGCAATCCTGTCTGATTGCCTTTATACCATGGAATATGTAATTTTGTTCAAAGGGCACCATGTATTGTATCCCAAACTGCAAAGCAGTATTGTTTTTTGTTTTGCTTTTGTTGTTGTCTGGTTTTGGGTTATGTTTTTACTGCTCCTCCTGAGACTGGAAGTTGTTGTCAGGAAGTAATTTTCCTGACCACTGTGCCTGTTATATTAGTTTAGTGAAGGTTAGGACCAGGGTACATGGTGACCAACTTGCTCCTTCTGCAGTTTCCTAGGATGTAGCTCCTTAGGGCCAGGTCTTTTGGTCCCAAACATCAGTGCTTTCTAAGAACACTCTAGGATGAGCTCTGCTTTGTGGAACGTATGAACGCGTGGTTCCCTTTAGAACAGTGGTCCCCAACCCCACTGCGCGTGCATCGTGATTGTAGGGCCCGCCCCCCAAACCAAATAAATCAGGATCTCTGCAAGCAGAGTGTGGCCATCAGTATTATTTTAAAAGCATTCCTAGTGGGAAGCCAGAGTTTGAGATTCAACAAAGGGTAAGGGTTAGGGTTCAACCAAAGGTCTCTGAAGGACCCTTAGCTGTACTGATTTCACCACGTGTAGCTGATTCTGACACTTCACTAAGCTCACCTGAGGCTTGGGGTGTTGGAGAAGTTGATGCTCTACTGGCTCCTCCTTTCCCCGGGAGTGGGAACACACCCCACTCCTCAGCAATGCCGAAAACATCACAGTTAGGATTGAATAATGAAGTGTATTCCTAGAAAACCACAAGCTGATTGAGAAGATGGGCTTTAGAAGTCTGACCTGGTTCCCATCCCAGCCTCACCTCATTTCTACCTTTGAGACCTTGGCCAAGAGACTTAACCCCTGGTTTCTTATCTATCAAATAAGAATAGATAAATGTTGATGGGACTAAACCAGAGAATGCTTGTAGAGAGCTTAAGGCAGCGTCTGACCCAATGGAAAAAATACAGTAGTTTTCTTTTATGTTTTTGTTATGCTCCTTCACAATGCAGTATATTTAAATCAGTGAAACATGCTTGCTTATGCAGTCCTATGTGGGACTTCCCCTCCCAATTTACCTCCTTACCTGAAGGTCCAACCTAAGCAAATATGTGTCTATAAATGAATCACCTCATGGTTAGACTTTGTAATGACTTCCTTTTACCAGGTCACTCGTTTCTCACTCCACTTCATCTGGTTTGTTGCCCAGGCCTCTGTCCACCCATTCCCGAACCATTCTCTCTGACAATTTTTGAGAGTCTGTTTGTTTTGTTTTGTTTTCTTGTTACTTAGCTTAATTTCTTATTTTGTACTAAAATGCTTCTTATTTTGTCTCCTTCTGAAAGCTCTACATGTCTGCCGTTGGTTCTAGTGCTATTGTAGTCGTTGCTCCTTTTCCTGTTGTCTGCCTGTGCACATGTGTGCCTGAGAGAGAGAGAGACAGAATAGAGAAGAGAAAGAGAGAACAGCTATCTGCCCTCTGCTTCTCATTCCCATCCACGTGCCCGTTGAATCTGCAAGCCGTCTCTGCAAGGACCATCTAAGCAGTAACAGTGAAGTAGTATAATACAATTATATACACACAAGCAGTGACAAAATTAGATGTGTCCTGCAGTCCAGCTTTTAATATATGTTAAGGATCCCCAGATTCACAGAGCTAAATAGCATTAACCATAGGAGACCGGATACTGGTACAGTATTTAAAGGCAGAGTCCAAGAAAATGTATAAAACTTGATTTGATGTATAATGTATACTATGTGGTATCATTATCTTAAATGGCTATCGGTTGACATTCTTTGTGTGTTCTGTATTGTCTAAGGCCACATAGCAGTGCCATATGATAAATTTATTTACAGCACAAAAGAAGCCTGTTCTATAGGAATACTTGTAATTAATATATGTGAACTGCTTTCTCTGGCTTAATGCTGTCAAAGTATTTTATGGTAAAACTTAGCTGATTCTCTTCATGTATGTTATCAATGGATGGAAAGCCACTGAAAACTCTTCAAACTAAGACATAAAGAGACAGCATTAGGGAAATTACTCTTGTTGGTGAAAAGCAAGATATATTATGATGCCACAGAAATTTCTTTTTTTCAGCCAACTCATGGTTAACAGTCTGTCCCCTGTTTTGCGTGCAGATGAGGTCTGTCTGGACGATTCTTGTCAGCTGTTATTCTGACAAGCAGTGCAGAAATAGGCACCCCTTGGAACAGTGGCTTAACTTTCAATCACCTGGAGAGCTTTTAAAAATTCCAATCCTAAGACATCCCACCTCAGACCAATGAAATCAGAATCTCTGGAGCTGGGATGCAGAGATCAGTATTTTTTTTTTTTTAATTCCCCAGATGATTCCAGCATATACAGGCAAGGTTGAGAATCACTGTCCTAGGACTTACGTAGCTTAAAAAACAGGTTATCTATTATGCCATGCATTAATACTACAGGGTTTCATAAAGTAAAAGCTTTGGTGATTAGAAAATGCCATCATCCTAGATTTCAGTGAATGTCATATGGACCTGTCACATAAAGAGTACAAACTTGTTCTATGATCTTTTTGTACTTTCAGTGGAAGATAATTTCTGAATCAACTTAATGGAGCCTGTGCTTTAGGAAGATAACTCCAGTGGACACATGTAGGGTAAATTGGAGCAAGCTTTGTTTCTAGGAATAATTTGGTATCAGTTCACTAATCTGATATAACTTTATTGGTTCAGCTTTTGGAGCAGGACTTTGTTCAGAATATATTTGAAAAGGTGCTTAGTGAGAAAGCTGATAGATCATACAATTGGCATATAGAGTTTCAGTTCATTATAATATTTAAAGATAGACTATTAATTTTGCTTATGCCAAAAATTTCTGTTACAAGGCAAGTGGCAAGGAGGAGATGGAGACATATGTGACCTGGCTTTATGTCTGCATAAATGTATTAGTTTGCTTTTGATGTTGAATGATGTACAAGTTTGAGAGTATGTCACCGCCTCCCCCCCGACCATGCCACCGACTCTCAAAATGACTGGACATTTTTGGTCTCACTTCAGAAACAAGCAGTATCTGCAGAAGAGGGTCTATGGCCTATCGTATTAATGGTGTACTGGTCACAAGAACTTCATTTTTAAATGAAATTTTATTTTCATATTATAAAGAAAATAAATTCACATTACAGAAAGAGAAAGCTGGCACCAGTGAATATGAAAACCCACGTCCCACTACTCCACCTGTCTTGCTTAACTTGTAGATTTGACTGTAACGTCACCCTTCACCCATGCCATTCCTAAAATGGCTTGTTCAAAAACTATCTAAACTTCTAGACTTAGCTCAAGTAGTAAGACCACCATAAAGCCTGTCCATTTGTAAGAGGGAGTAAGTCAGAGCTAGTGGAACAATCAGGAAGTCATTGCAATGACCCATGAAAGATAATAAGCCCAATGTGGGCAGCAGACCTGTGATGGAAGAGAAGCATTTCAGAGACTTTGCAGAGGTTGTAATAGGTGTGGGAGTGGGGAAGGAGGGGGAGGGGTGAGAAGAATCCCTGACTGGCTCCACAATCGATACAATGCGTTATCGATATATAACAAACGATAATACATGGACAAGATTTTTTGGTTCTGGCATCTCAATTCACTGACAAAGTTCCCCCCAGGCTGTCTAACTCTCTGCCCTTGGATTTTTCTTTTCTTTTTTTTTTTTTTTGCGGTACGCGGGCCTCTCACCGCTGTGGCCTCTCCCGTTGCAGAGCACAGGCTCCGGACGCGCGGGCTCAGCGGCCGAGGCCCACGGGCCCAGCCGCTCAGCGGCATGTGGGATCTTCCCGGACCGGGGCACGAACCCGCGTCCCCTGCATCGGCAGGCGCACTCTCAACCACTGCGCCACCAGGGAAGCCCTGTCCTTGGATTTTTTAAGTTATGTGCTAAGCTCTGCCAGTGAGCTCCTCATACCATCCCTGGGTCTGAACTTGACCCTGAGCTTCCCACTGGTCCCTAATCAACAATGTTTCCTTCATACTCTGATGCCTCCAAGTCTGGTACCATTACCCTTGTTTTACTCATTTAAAAGCGCTGAGATACTTGTCTCCAAGATGGGCAGCAAGATTGCAGGATGCTTTTAATGATGTGTAGCATGAGCCCCTCTAGGGGCAAGGACGTATTATGCCCTAGTGACTTTCTTTCCATTGTGAATGCCTCCCTAAAAGGTATAGTTTGTACATTTTTGTTAATGTGAAAAGGTAACATTCGGGCATCTTTTCTGTCCTGCTGTAGACAGAAAGTGTAGAGAGAGCTATTTTTAATTTTTGTTCTTTGCTCTTTTCTGTGCTTGTGATTTTAGAGGTGCCAGACTGACTGCCCTCGAGCCTGGTGTCCCCGATTTCTCCCAAGAATAGGAAAAATACGGGAGGCAGCAAGCTGGTCATGTCTGGGTCCAGCATATTAGCCTGACCCACTCTGGAAGAATATTCTCCAAAATATAAAGGAAAAGATTGTTCCTTGTGAACACAGTCCATCTGCTTTCATAGCTGAGAGGACAAAACCTTGTTGTCCCACCACCAAGCCACTGCAGAGTTTCTGGATCCAGGAAACCCAGCCACTCATCCACTATGTGGAAAAACTAGAATGTTTTTTTCTCTTCCATCCCCACCTGTCAAAATTCCATCCTTTAAGGTTGGACTTAAATGCCTCTTTCTCCACAAAACCTTTCCTGAGCCCTCTCAAGTGTGATGTTCCTCCCACATCTCCAGAGCACTTTCTCAGATGACACCACATTTTGTCATGTGATTGTAGGATGTTATATAGTCTCATAATTGATGTGAAAGACACTGACGTCACCTAATTCATTTCTGGGTATCATACAGATTACAGTACTGGGCAAAGAGTAAATACATGGGGAATGCCTGTTGAATACAATGAGAATTCCAAAGCTTAGCTTTTCATCCTGCCCTTTAGGGCTCTGCTCCAACCTTTCCCTTTAATCAGTGATTGAAATTTTCTCCTAGATCCTCATGGGTAGCTCTCAAACTCTCCATCAACCATGTAGGCTCAGCCTCCTGGATTCCAGATATTATGCATTGGGCAGCCATGGTCTGGAATCATAATTGCTACCTCTACCTGTCTCATCGACCACCATGACCAATAGTCAATCACATTTGGCCAGAACAAATTTTTTCCAAAGTGTGGTCCACAGATCACTGGTAGTCCCCGATGGAGTATCAAGGAGTCCAGTTTGGTGTCTAGAAAAGGAAAGAGTAATAAATAATTATTTTGTTGACTTGCATTTAATGAATCTGAATTGTAAAACTACAGTATTCACAGGAATCCAATATGCTCTTAATGAACCATCACATTCTTAAAGATTGCATATGTACCACCAGACCTATGTTGATCGGTGTTGTTTATCCGATGTTCAGTAACATTGCCATTAAGCTCACAGTATTTTCATGTCATTAGTATGTTTTTTTTTTCCTACTGCTGCGAAACCTACATTTTTTTTATCATTACTGTATTACCCTATTTCTTCAGTTTGCCAAAATAGATCAGTGATTTGAATATGATTCCTTGAAAGTAGAAAAAATAGTAATAAAGATAATCCCATAAATACCACTTTAGATTAACATTACAAATGTAAACATTAGTGAAGACAATTCCAGTATAAATATTGGAAATGAATCTACATACACTGGGATCAATGTGATTATTTTGCACAAGCAGTTGAAAAAGAAAATTTGGAATGCTGTGATGATGATGATGATGTAATTTTTTAAATTATATTTTATGGATCGGTGATCCATCCGCCTGTAATTCCCACTATGTTCTTTGTAGTGAAATGTTGTCAGATAGTGACATGAAGCTCTCAGACTTTTAGCATCCTTTTCAAACATAGTGTAGTGAACTTTCTAGTAAATCAATGTGTTTTTTTCTGAATAATCACAAAATAGTGCCATATGAAAATCCTAATTTTGATTCTAAAGGCAATGAGAGTCTAACATTTTAAAGCATGTTTCTAAGGTTGTACATCTTTTACTAAAAAACAGACACAAGTTCACTCTTGGATAGAAGTTTCTAAATCAAGCCACAAAGTTTATTACAAACATTTATTTTATAAAAGTTTATCAAATGTCAAGAATATGATGTCAAAACTTAATAAAAATATCAACTATGGTGGAAGTGGTTCAGTTTCCAAAAGTTTGACTCTTTTTTCAGCGCTTGATATTTCTCATTCTTTAGGGGGGAAATGTTCTATAGTTTGGGCTATATTTTAAAGATGTATTCAAATTCTGCAACAAAATGTAAAGAAATACTTTCCAGGGCCAGTGCAAGAGAGGATTAGAAACACATTTGCCTCTTTTCTCCCAAGTTGAAACATTTAAACCTCCTCCCTTCTAGGTGTGAAATAGTCGTCAATCCAATGTGATGGAGGGCTGAAGGCAGCCTTTAGTGAGAAATCTCTCCATAGTGTCAGCTCTGTGTTCAATCCTGATACACAGAACTAGGCAGAAGCAAGACAGCAGAATGGTTAGGACCATCGACACTGAAGCTAGACTGCTTGGGCTAGAAGGTGGTCAACCACTTATGTAACCCAGTTTCCTCATCTGTAAAATAGGGATACTAATAGTACTTGTCACACAGGTTGTTGTGAATATGAAATGAGTTAATATACATAAAGCACATAGAAAATGCCTGACCCATAGGAAGCACTAGTTTTGCTAAAGCTTATCTGTAAAAGCCTGCCGATTCTTGCTGACGTTCCCAGTGACTTGTAATTACTTGTTAAAACTTTTTACCTTCGTAGAAATAAAGAGTAAGAAGGGAAGCTGAATGCAGCTCTAACCTCTGGCTCAAGAGTCCCATGGTGAAGCCAGCTATGGATACAGACTGCAGCCAGCACAATGCCTCTCAATGACATAATTTTTTTTTTTGTAAATTACATGTTAATGTTATTATTCAAATTTTAATGCAGTTTTTTTTTAACCTAAACACAGTGTCCATATGTGGTCAGAAGCCCCACAAATCAATTTAATCATGCTGAAAACTTGCAGAACACTGGGCTGGACAGGGACAACCTAGGTCATGAGGGACTGAAAATCCTACAGTCTGTGGAACTGTTGCATGATTAAGGGATATTCAAACTATAAACAGACTTGGAGGCAATGCTGAGCTGTAATATCTTAAAGGGTGTCAAGTGTAAGAGGTGAGACTTATTTCTTGAGGCCCTAAAGGACAGAACTGGGACTATTGGGTAACAGAATGAGGAAGCATTCTGGCTCAATACGAGAACACTTTCTAGCAGTCAGCTTTATCTGGAAATAAAAGGGACTACTTTTTTATCTGCCTGTCACTGAGCGCTGGATGCAGAGGTTTTGCAAGCCAGGCTTTTGTGGAAGGAGTTGAAGTTTGAGTTTGGACCCAGTTCCCTCACAGTCTAGCTGGACACATAGTCTGTGCAAGGAGAAAGACTTTTCTAGATTATGCCTTCCACTCCTACCATCCTGACTCATGTTCCTCTTAATTTGTGTGTGAGATTAGAGGCAGAGCACTGGCCTCAACATCAGGAGACCTGAGTTCTACTCAGTCGCTCTCCGTGGGACCTTGGCTGTGAGGGTCAACTTCTCAACTGATTCGTAAAATCCCTGTCATGCTGGCCTCATGGGGGCTGTAGCGGTCATCCTGCCTCTCATATGATGGTGATGGCGGCGGTGGCGATCCCACCTGCTGTTGACATTACAAATGTGCTGTCCCCACCACGCATTGTCTTCTTTAGAAGGACTGAAGGTGTTCTGAACAGTCAACGCCTTTTTTCTTTCAGGCCGCTGTGCTCGCTGTGGGGAAAATGTAGTAGGAGAAGGTACAGGATGCACTGCCATGGATCAGGTCTTCCACGTGGATTGTTTTACCTGCATCGTCTGTAACAACAAGCTCCGAGGGCAGCCCTTCTATGCGGTGGAGAAGAAAGCCTACTGTGAGCCCTGCTACATCGTAAGTTCAGATTTGGTCCTCAGGTACTTTACAAAGATGACTTAGTTGGCAAAATGCCAGTCACTCCAGCTCAAACGTAGCCATCAGATCTTTGCTTCTCATCAGATTTCAAAATATGCATGTGTGTAAATTGGTATATCTTAATTTTTATCCATGTGCCTCCTGTTCATATGAGGTCAAAGGGTGCATTAGATGGGGCTACCATTCAATTAGTGGCCTGCCAGAAAGATCATCACCCTGTGGCTTACAAGCATATATGTACAAGCTAGCACGTTGCCCCTTAAAGCATCAGAAGGTTTCCCAAGTAGCAGAGTCACACCACTTCTTATTAGATCTCTCTCCGTATTTGATGTCGTATTTGTAGAGAAACGTTGCAGGGCCTTGGGACTTGTGAGTGCTCTTTCAAACTCCTGGGTCCTTTGAATCACCTTTTTTCTACCCAGAATTTCTCTTACCTGTCACACTCAGCAGGTTTTCATGATGCAGGTAGAGAAACTATTATAGAGTACCTTAAAGGGAAATAGTCATGCTGACTGAGCTAATAATTGTCTCCTTTTTTTAAATACACAACTATATTTTAATAACATAGCTGGGTGACTAAAAAATACTCAAAGTCACATTATCTTCGCTGTTTGTCAGGCTACTTAAATCTACACGTTAAGCTATCTTCTGATAGAGCAGTTTGGTAAATGAACATAAATTTTTTTAATCTAAAGTAAATTTCCTTGCTATCCTTCTACACGATTTTATCTCTCTGTTGAGCACTTGTTAGTGGAAAAAGTAGTGCTTTTTTGCAAACCCACACAAGAGGCATGATTTGGCCCTCAGCACCCCTGGCATTCCAACGTAAGAGAAACCTTGGGTGCGAGGTATTGGAAGTTACACACATAGCTTTGCAGAGCCCCGAGGTTCAGGTTTATTGCAGAAGTTTCTGGCCTCACTGGGATTTTCCCATAACCTGAAAGCTCAAACTCATTGCAGCCCTGGAATCTGTAGCATTGATCTGAAATTTCTTCAAGATTAAGATCTTGGAGGATTAAATATTGTTTTGCATCTCTTAAGTTCAATTGTATTTCATTTTCCTCCTCAAGGGCAACTTGGCCACATATAACATCATTATAGTACCACACACTGTTGGAGCTGGAAAAAAAAAGCTTAAGATCATTTGTCTAACTCCTCTCTTTAGAAGTGAGAATACAGGGACTTCCCTGGTGGCACAGTGGTTAAGAATCCGCCTGCCAATGCAGGAGACATGGGTTCGAGGCCTGGTCCAGGAAGATCCCACATGCCGTGGAGCAACTAAGCCCGTGTGCCACAACTACTGAGCCTGCTCTCTAGAGCCCATGAGCCACAACTGCTGAGCCAATGTGCCACAACTGCTGAAGCCCGCATGCCTGGAGCCTGTGCTCCTCAACAAAAAAAGCCACCACAATGAGAAGCCTGCACACCGCAACGAAGAGTAGCCCCCGCTTGCTGCAACTAGAGAAAGCCTGCATGCAGCAACAAAGACCCAATGGAGGCAAAAATGAATAAATAAATTTATAAAAAAAAAAATAAGAAGTGAGAATACACAGAGAGGAAGAAAATGACTTATTTTATTAGTGTCAGAGCCAGGATTAAATTCAGTTGGTCACACTAGTCTCGTATTTGGTGCAGACACCACAAAGCTTTAGTTCATCCAGAACATAAACACACCACAAGGCTTTAGTTTATCCAGAACATAAACACAAACACAGTGATATCCCGTTGCTTTGGAAGGGACAATTACATATCAGGAAGAGTCTAGTGAACCAAAGTATGCCTCTTTAGCTAGTAAAAATGTTTCAAATATCACTCTTAGAAATCTTTGTTGAATGAGAAAATTACAAAATTCCCTGCCTTCGTAAACACACTGTGTGGATTGTCGTTCACACTGACCTAGGACCACAGTGAGCTCAGCAGAGCCTCTAGAAGCACCTGTGGCTGTTTGTCCATACACTAAGTGACCACAGAATACACTGGTTTTTGTAATTCTTGTGTCTATTTTTCACCCTTTTTTTCCCATTTATTTTATTTTATTTTTTTTTTATTGGAGTATAATTGCTTTACAATGGTGTGTTAGTTTCTGCTTCATAACAAAGTGAATCAGTTATACATATACATATGTTCCCATATCTCTTCCCTCTTCCGTCTCCCTCCTTCCCACCCTACCTATCCCACCCATCTAGGCGGTCACAAAGCACCGAGCTGATATCCCTGTGCTATGGGGCTGCTTCCCACTAGCTATCTACCTTACGTTTGGTAGTGTATATATGTCCATGCCTCTCTCGCTTTGTCACAGCTCACCCTTCCCCCTCCCCATATCCTCAAGTCCATTCTCTAGTAGGTCTGTGTCTTTATTCCCGTCTTGCCCCTAGGTTCTTCACGACATTTTTTTTTCTTAAATTCCATGTATATGTGTTAGCATACGGTATTTGTCTTTCTCTTTCTGACTTACTTCACTCTGTATGACAGACTCTAGGTCTATCCACCTCATTACAAATAGCTCAATTTTGTTTCTTTTTATGGCTGAGTAATATTCCATTGTATATATGTGCCACGTCTTCTTTATCCATTCATCCAATGATGGACACTTAGGTTGTATCCGTCTCTGGGCTATTGTAAATAGAGCTGCAATGAACATTTTGGTACATGACTCTTTTTGAATTATAGTTTTCTCAGGGTATATGCCCAGTAGTGGGATTGCTGGGTCATATGGTAGTTCTATTTGTAGTTGTTTTTTTGTTTGTTTGTATTTTGTGGTACGCGGACCTCTCACCGTTGTGGCCTCTCCCGTTGCGGAGCACAGGCTCCGGACGCGCAGGCTTAGTGACCATGGCCCACGGGCCCAGCCTCTCTGTGGCATGTAGGATCCTCCCGGACCGGGGCACGAACCCGTACCCCCTGCATCAGCAGGCGGACTCTCAACCACTGCACCACCAGGGAAGCCCTTATTTGTAGATTTTTAAAGAACCTCCATACTGTTCTCCATAGTGGCTGTACCAATTCACATTCCCACCAGCAGTGCAACAGGGTTCCCTTTTCTCCACACCCTCTCCAGCATTTATTGTTTCTAGATTTTTTGATGATGGCCATTCTGACTGGTGTGAGATGATATCTCATTGTAGTTTTGATTTGCATTTCTTTAATGATTAATTGCGGAGCACAGGCTCCGGACGCGCAGGCTTAGTGACCATGGCCCACGGGCCCAGCCTCTCTGTGGCATGTAGGATCCTCCCGGACCGGGGCACGAACCCGTACCCCCTGCATCAGCAGGCGGACTCTCAACCACTGCACCACCACCCTTGGATTCCTGGGATAAACCCCACTTGATCATGGTGTATGATCCTTTTACTGTGTTGTTGGATTCTGTTTGCTAGTATTTTGTTGAGGATTTTTGCATCTACGTTCATCTGTGATATTGGCCTGTAGTTTTTTTTTTTTCTTTGTGACGTCTTTGTCGGGTTTTGGTATCAGGGTGATGGTGGTCTCGTAGAATGAGTTTGGGAGTGTTCCTCCCTCTGTTATATTTTGGAAGAGTTTGAGAAGGATAGGTGTTAGCTCTTCTCTAAATATTGGATGGAATTCCTCTGTGAAGCCATCTGGTCCTGGGCTTTTGTGTGTTGGAAGATTTTTAATCACAGTTTCAATTTCAGTGCTTGTGATTGGACTGTTCATATTTTCTATTTCTTCCTGGTTCAGTCTCGGAAGGTTGTGCATTTCTAAGAATTTGTCCATTTTTTTCAGGTTGTCCATTTTATTGGCATAGAGTTGCTTTTAGTAATCTCTCATGATCCTTTGTATTTCTGCAATGTCAGTTGTTACTTCTCCTTTTTCATTTCTAATTCTATTGATTTGAGTCTTCTCTCTTTTTTTTTCTTCATGAGTCTGGCTAATGGTTTCTCAATTTTGTTTATCTTCTCAAAGAACCAGCTTTTAGTTTTATTGATCTTTGCTGTCGTTTCCTTCATTTCTTTTTCATTTATTTCTGATTTGATCTTTATGGTTTCTTTCCTTTTGCTAACTTTGGGGTTATGTTGTTCTTCTTTCTCTAATTGCTCTAGGTGTAAGGTTAGGTTGTTTATTTGAGATGTTTCCTGTTTCTTGAGGTAGGATACTATTGCTATAAACTTCCCTTTAGAACTGCTTTTGCTTCATCCTATAGGTTTTGGGTCGTCATGTTTTCATTGTCATTTGTTTCTAGGTATTTTTTGATTTCCTCTTTGATTTCTTCAGTGATCGCTTCGTTATTAAGTAGTGTATTGTTTAGCCTCCATGTGTTTGTATTTTTTACAGATTTTTTCCCTGTAATTGATATCTAGTCTTATAGCGTTGTGGTCAGAAAACATACTTGATACGATTTCAATTTTCTTAAATTTACCAAGGCTTGATTTGTGACCCAAGATATGATCTATGCTGGAGAATGTTCCATGAGCACTTAAGGAGAATGTGTATTCTGTTGTTTTTGGATGGAATGTCCTATAAATATCAATTACGTCCATCTTGTTTAATGTATCATTTAAAACTTGTGTTTCCTTATTTATTTTCATTTTGGATGATCTGTTCATTGGTGAAAGTGGGGTGTTAAAGTCCCCTACTATGATTGTGTTACTGTCCATTTCCCCTTTTATGGCTGTTAGTAGTTGCCTTATGTATTGAGGTGCTCCTATGTTGGGTGCATAAATATTTACAATTGTTATACCTTCTTGGATCGATCCCTTTATCATTATGTAGTGTACTTCTTTGTCTCTTGTAACAGTCTTTATTTTAAAGTCTGTGTTGTCTGATATGAGAATTGGTACTCCAGCTTTCTTTTGATTTCCATTTGCATGGAATATCTTTTTCCATCCCCTCACTTTCAGTCTGTATGTGTCCCTAGGTCTGAAATGGGTCTCTTGTAGGCAGCATATATACAGGTCTTGTTTTGGTGTCCATTCAGCCAGTCCATTTCTTTTGGTTGGAACATTTAATCCCTTTACATTTAAGGTAATTATTGATATATATGTTTCTATTCCCATTTTCTTAATTGTTTTGGGTTTGTTATTGTAGGTCTTTTCCTTCTCTTGTTTTTCCTCCCTAGAGAAGTTCCTTTAGCATTTGTTGTAAAGCTGGTTTGGTGGTGCTAAATTCTCTTAGCTTTTGCTTTTCTGTAAAGGTTTTAATTTCTCCATCAAATCTGAATGAGATGCTTGCTGGGTAGAATAATCTTGGTTGTAGGTTTTTCTCCTTCATCACTTTAAATATGTCCTGTCACTCCCTCTGGCTTGCAGAGTTTCTGCTGACAGATCAGCTGTTAACCTTATGGGGATTCCCTTGTGTGTTCTTTTTCCCTTGCTGCTTTTAATATTTTTTCTTTGTATTTAATTTTTGATAGTTTGATTAATTGGTCTCTTGGCATGTTTCTCCTTGGATTTATCCTGTATGGGAGTCTCTGTGCTTCCTGGACTTGGTTAACTATTTCCTTTCCCGAATTAGGGAAGTTTTTAACTATAATCTCTTCAAATATTTTCTTAGTCCCATTCTTTTTCTCTTCTTCTTCTGGGACCCCTATCATTTGAATGTTGGTGCATTTAATGTTGTCCCAGAGGTCTCTGAGACTGTTCTCAGTTCTTTTCATTCTTTTTTCTTTATTCTGCTCTGCAGTAATTTCCACTATTTTATCTTCCATGTCACTTATCCATTCTTCTGCCTCAGTTATTCTGCTGTTGATCCCTTCTAGAGAATTTTAAATTTCATTTATTGTGTTGCTCATTGTTGCTTGTTTCATCTTTAGTTCTTCTAGGTCCTTGTTAAATGTTTCTTGCATTTTCTCCATTCTATTTCCAAGATTTTGGATCATCTTTACTATCATTATTCTGAATTCTTTTTCAGATAGACTGCCTATTTCCTCTTCATTTGTTAGGTATGGTGGGTTTTTACCTTGCTCCTTCATCTTCTGTGTGTTCTTCTGTCTTCTCATTTTGCTTATCTTACTGTGTTTGGGGTCTCCTTTTTGCAGGCTGCAGGTTCGTAGTTCCCGTTGTTTTTGGTGTCTGTCCCCAGTGGCTAAAGTTGGTTCAGTGGGTTGTGTAGGCTTCCTGGTGGAGGGGATTGGTGCCCGTGTTCTGGTGGATGATGCTGGGTCTTCTCTTTCTGGTGGGCAGAACCGCGTTTGGTGGTGTGTTTTGGGGTGTCTGTGACCTTATTATGATTTTAGGCAGGCTCTCTGCTAATGGGTGGGGTTGTGTTCCTGTCTTGCTAGCTGTTTGGCGTAGGGTGTCCAGCACTGTAGCTTGCTGGTCGTTGAGTGGAGCTGGTTCTTAGCGTTGAGATGGAGATCTCTGGGAGATTTTTTCCGTTTGATATTACGTGGAGCTGGGAGGTCTCTTGTGGACCAGTGTCCTGATGTTGGCCCTCCCACCTCAGGGGCACAGCACTGACTCCTGGCTGCAGCACCAAGAGCCTTTCATCCACACGGCTCAGAATAAAAGGGAGAAAAAGTAGAAAGAAAGAATTAGTAGAAGAAAGAAGGAAAGAAAGGAAGGAAGGAAGAAAGAAAGAAGAGAGGGAGGGAGGGAGGGAGGAAGGAAGAAAAGAAAGAAAGGAAGAAAGAAAGAAAGAAGATAAAATAAGATAAAGTAAAATAAAATTATTAAAATAAAAAATATTTATTAAGAAAAATTTTTTAAAGTAGAAAAAAAACAAAAAATGGATGGAGAGAACCCTAGGACAAACGGTAAAAGCAAAGCTATACAGACAAAATCACACACAGAAGCATACACACTCACAAAAAGAGAAAAAGGAAAGTATATATCTTTGCTCCCAAAATCCACCTCCTCAATTTGGGATGATTCGTTGTCTATTCAGGTGTTCCACAGATGCAGGGTACATCAAGTTGACTGTGGAGATTTAATCCGCGGCTCCTGAGGCTGCTGGGAGAGATTTCCCTTTCTCTTCTTTGTTCGCACAGCTCCTGGGTTCACCTTTGGATTTGGACCCACCTCTGCGTGTAGGTTGCCTGAGGGCGTCTGTTCTTCACTCAGACAGGAGGGGTTAAAGGAGCCACTGATTCGGGGGCTCCAGCTCACTCAGGCTGCGGGGAGGGAGGAGTACAGATGCGGGGCGAGCCTGCGGCGGCAGAGGCGGCCGGCATGACGTTGCACCAGCCTGAGGCGCGCTGCATCACTTAATACTTTGACTCCTTGGGAAAGTTCCTTGATCTTTCTAAGCCTCAGTTTCCTCACATACATAATGGTGATGATACTGGATTCTCCCCAGACTTGCAGATATGAAATGAGGCAGTCCTTGTAAAGCATACTTGTCTGGCTCAGGGAAGGCTAGTGGAATTAATGTTATTCTGAGATTAATTTTCGTAAGATTTCTGGCCTATTTAGCGTATCTGAAAGTGAGCACCTTACATGTGTAGTGAGATGCATCGGGCTTGGGAAATCTCAGACTTAACCCCTCTCTCATTTTTAAAAGCTTTGCTTGCTCTCCTGAGGGTATAGTAAAACATAAGCAAGTCTAAGCTGGCTAATTATGAGCTTGTACAGTCGTAGACTGAGGTTTCCATCTCCATTCCAGGCGGAGCAGCTCAGTGATTCTTTAGGATGTGTTTCCTTAGGCCTTGGTTGCCTGTTACTATACTATGCTCGTGACAAGGCGCACTATCTGAGTGATATTTCATCACATCCTTGGAAGAAGTGGGTGAATTCAAATAATGGAAATTCTTACCATCCTTTTTGACTTCACTCCCTCTGAAGAAACTTTAATCAAGATTTTTCTTTAATGAGATCTATCCGTGGTGACTCTAAATGTAATTTAATTCTTATCAGAATTCAGTTAAGCTTTACTGAAAGACCTTTCCTTGTTCGATATTGATTTCAGAGTTCAGCACAGCCCTCAAGCCCTCAGATGGATATTTTAGCATTTTAAGTTCTTCTGAACTTTCGTTAAGTCCAATAAGCTGCCACACAAAAAACGTAGAGTTCTCTTTTGGGGGAGGCTTGGGAAGCTGAGAGAATAAAATGAAATAAGTTTGTTTTGAAAATAGTTTGTTTAAGGAGGACCCTAGGGCTGTATGTATCTCTCTTGGAACCAAAGCCCTTAGGACAGAGCAATGTCATTCATTCAAATTGCCTTTTGTTCCATTAGTGGAAACAAGATGTCTGAAAGACATCCTGTACAAAACAGAGAAAACTAAGCCCTGGGCTCAGTCTGTGCCTTTTTTTTTTTTTTGGTTGATAGAATCAGAATATTGAAGATAGTGGTTTATTTAGTTAGTTATTTCTGTGTATGGACCACCCTGTTTGATGCTCTGAGTTCAGGAAGGAGACCAGTCTAATATAAATTTAATTTATTCTTTCCTGTGTTGGTTACTGATCAACTTAAGATCATATTTAAATTAAACATTTACATAATTTGAAGAGAGACTATACCAGTTATGGCTTTATCTTTGATTTAATGATTATTCATATTTTCCTATGATCTCTTGAATCCTTAATCCTTACATGTACATAACTGTAATAAAACAAATTTGGATTTAGTAAAGCATTGTAATTCTCTTTAATCATTTTATACATGCTTTCCTTTGTATTTTCTATTGATTGACTTAATGTAAATATGTATATAGCTTTCCATTGTTAATAATTTCCATTTTAGCTTTTTATCTGTTTAGTTTTACATTATGTTTACACACCACATTTTAAAACCATTGGCCGCTAGGAAGATATTGGGTATTTTCCAAACTTTTAGTGTTGTACATAACGTGCCTATAAATGAGTAAAAATTTTTATGTTATTTTATTTTGAATTATGCTCTTAACATAAATCCTTTGATTTATGTTACCAAGCTTACTTTATGACAATTTGGAGAACTTTTACTGGATTTACTTAAAAAGATTTTTCCAATTTTCAGAACCATGAGCAATAATGAGACCAAATGTTAAACTATACCGTATCCACTACTGAAGAGGTTTGTTTACGTTTCTTTTGAACCGATTTTTAATAGATGCATTATGTAATTGTTTTTAATTTGAGTTTTTATGATTAGCAAAATCAATGAGAAGCTTTTCTAATTTGATGATAGATCTATTAAAAGCTTAGTTTTGATTTTTCTTATGGATTTGGATAAATATACAAATTAAAATTAGGAGCGCTAAGCTTCCTTGGGAAGGAAAGTGATGTAAATAGAATACATTGGTTCTAGTCCTTGCTCTCCTGGTGTGATGTTAGATAAGTCATTTAATTTCTGAGTACCAGTATCCTCATTTATTAAAGGGAGATATTGACTTCTTCCTTGTCTTCAAAGGGAAGGAATGAACAAGTGTCATACTTTGTACATCATGAAGAAATTGTTTACTAATATAAGGGCTTAATATGATTAACAACATTATTCTCATTGCTTTTTCCATTAGCTTAATCTGACAGAATTTAGAAATCCTCTATGTCTGGTAATTTCATAGCTGCAGTTGCTATGGAAATACTGAAATAAATAGATGTCATAGAAAGAATATGAGGACATATATGAGAAGAAGAGGTTCATGTTTTGCTTAAGAAGATTTTTGTGTTGGTATGGGCAGCAACCATGCCTCCCACTTATGTGTCCTTCTGCCCTTAATGAGACAGGTTTACTCATAAGTACAGATTTACAAAAGAATTGCTGTGTTCTCAGCATTGCCAAAGAGTCTGGGCCTAGAGACACACTGCATCAGAGATTCTCAGAAAGTCTGTTTATGAAATGGCAGCCAAGGATCTTCCCCTAAACCAGGGCTCTTACTCAGAGTGGGTGAAATCCAACTCCTGACTCTCCAGCAGTGGAAGTTGGTACAGACATTTTTATTATAGTTACAATCCAAGCGATTAAAAGACCTCAGGAAATAGGAGGCCAACTCCACAGGAGACTAAACACTTGAAGTTTCCTGAATTTGACGCACTCGTGGCCAGCACACTGACAGCCATTTGCTCCCTCTGTCACTAAATGGCTACAGTCAAAACATTCTAACTTTTCAAGCTACACTAGGAGGTAGGTTTGTACCTCTGCAGTTATGGCCAGTGCTTTATGTCGGTATTAGGAAAGGACTTGGAGTTTGGACTAAACTTGAAAAATTCACATGAACTTCCCTCCTCCTCTTTTCTTAATTGCCCACCTCTGCTCTCTCATTTCCAAGGGGTGTTTCTCTCTCTCTCTCTCTCACACACACACACACACACACACACACACACACACACACACGGGTGCACACACGCACACACACACACACACACACACACACACACACTTTCTAATTAATGTTACGTCATCATCCCACAAGCACTCACCCAGGAAAGAGAAAAGTGCTTCAAGCAAGAAGAGAATTTGTCAAGTATGCTCTTGAGAGATTTAACCATGCTAACTACTACGAATAATTATCTCTTCCATTTGTACAGCCCCATACATTTTACAGTGTTCCTGAGTCTGTATTACTGCACCTTACCATACCTATTAGAATCTTGTGAAACAGACAAGGGGAAGATTATTAGTCCCATTTACAGTGGCTTTGATATTTTCAAAGTAAAAGACAAAAATGAAGACTAGGGAACAGATTTAACTTGCATTTTATGGCTGGATCCATACTGCCACCCTGAAACTAGTGTTCAGCTTTATAAAAATGTGCAGATACTGACAGCCGCCTAGGATTGTAGCCTTCGATTCCCACGATTTTCATTGATGACCACATGAGTCATGCCTTCCAGTATCACAGAACCTGAAAGGCTGAACTTCTACCAAGGTAAAACCATAGCCCTGTCTTTTCTTGAGCATTTACTTTTTACTGTCTTTGAAATGCCTCAGTTTTTAAGACAAAAGCCTCTTTTTATGGTTAAAAATAAAATAGGAATAACTAACGTTTTTTGTGGTGCTTTAACTTTTACGAAGCACTTTTCTTTTATCTCACATCACTCTCTCGTGATCTTAGAAAATAGGTACAGTTATTATTGCCTTCATTTCCAGTAGTAAGAAACTGAGTTTTAGAAAAAATCAGCTTGCTCAGTTTCACAGAGCATAAGTGTCAGATCCAGGACTTGACCCTGGCTTTTGATTCTCAAGTCCAGCTCTTTCCACATATCCGGCAAATCACTGAAAATCTCATTTGTTATTACTAGATTTCTTTTTTCCTATTAGTTTTTTCTCTATTACCATATTGAGCTCAGAATATATTTTCTTATGGTAGTATAGTAACTCTTTAAAAAAAAATGAAAACTCAGTTTTTAATTATTACATGCTTATTAGAGAAAAATTAGAAAATATTTTAAAAGGTATGTAGCTCTCCCGTCTAAATATTATAACAGTTTACTCTTTACCACATATTCCTTTTCTATTTCAGTGTACCTCTGTATGGATATATGCTTATAAATATAATCACACATCTGTATAAATGTTTACACACATACACAAACACAATGAGGTCATGCTATTCATATGAATTAATAACTTGCTTTTATTACTTAATAGTATATCAAACTTTGCCTTCTACAGAAATAGTTTCTTTTAAATATTACATGGACACTCAAAAAGAATGTGTATTATGTACATGCCCTTTCTGAAAAAGTGACTCAAAGAAATATTCCAGCAGACAAATAAATTAATCAAAAAGTGGGGGGGGGGGGCTTCCCTGGTGGCACAGTGGTTGAGAGTCCGCCTGCCGATGCAGGGGACAGGGGTTCGTGCCCCGGTCCGGGAAGATCCCACATGCCGCGGAGTGGCTGGGCCCGTGAGCCATGGCCGCTGAGCCTGCGCATCCGGAGCCTGCGCTCCGCAACGGGAGAGACCACAACAGTGAGAGGCCCGCATACTGCAAAAAAAAAAAAAAAAGTGTGTGGGAAATCCAGAGCAAATAAATTGGTGATAAGCCATGAACCAATAAAACTAATAGGTAAAAATAAGGAGATATGGGGATATATGTATACATATAGCTGATTCACTTTGTTATACAGGAGAAAGTAACACAACATTGTAAAGCAATTATACTCCAATAAAGATGTTAAATAAAGAGATAGGAAAAGATGTAATGGCAAATTCAGACCAAAAGAAAATAATATTAATTACCTACTAACTATAATATTAAAAGCAGACAGGAATTCCCTGGTGGCCAGTGATTAAAACTCCATGCTTCCACTTCATGGGGCCTGGGTTCGAACCCTGGTGGGGGAACTAAGATCCCACAAGCCATGCAGCACAGCCAAATAAAAAAAAGAGAGAGAGAGAAAACTAAAGCAGACAAAATACAATTTAGGACAAAACTATCAAGCCAAAGAAAATTATTTTATTGATAAATGTCACAGTTTCCAAAGAATAGCTCTGAGTCTTTCTTCATTAAATAGCATTATGTTGAAATATATGATATAAAAATATTGGTGAAATGTGAAATGAAAATTGTAAAACCGTAGTCTTTATAAAACTGTAACACATTTCTTGCAGTCTCTGACAAACCAATTATAGAAGTTGAATAATATGATTAATATAATCTCTTTGGTCCATACAACCAAAGAGATTATATCTTTACAAATCTTTGTGGAAGATTTAGAAAAGCATCATAAGATAGTCTGAAAGGAAAATGTAGACAGTTCCTACTTTGGCAGGCAGAGTTGTACATATGTTATAGTAAGACAAGAAATCTATAAAAGGATAAACAAACACACTCTTGGGTTAAACAATTCTTAGAAAGTAGTGATAATGATAACACCGTATGACAGGAGGATGAGATGCAGCCAGACTTGAATTCCAAGTAAAGTTAGAATCATTAATTGCAACAAGAGTGCAAATATATGGACCTCAAAAGCTAGAAAAGGACAACAAAATCAACCCACAGGGAGAAGGGATTAGTTTAAAATAAAGGCAGTTATCAATACATTGAAAAATACTGAATTTTCAGGTCCAGGAGGTGATTCTTTGAAAAGCACAATAAAATAAACATCCAGTGAAGATAATCAAGAAAAAAAGGGAGAAACAAAATTTACAGAAAATTAGGAATGAAAAAAGAAGCTTTTAGCATAGGTATAGAAGACATATAAAAATGATTACACTTAAAATTTTATGTAAAAGAGGCTATTTTTTGTGCATATCTAAATACAGGGGAAGAAAACTTAAATAACCTGATAAACATGGGTGAAATGCAGAGCTACCACCTGAGAAAGAATCAAGAAATTTCACTAACAGGATTTTTCAGATCTTTGAAGAACAACTGATTCCTGTGCTATTTCAACTTTCAGAGCTTAGTAAGAGAAGATAAGCTTCCCAAATCATCTTGTAAAGCTAGCCTGACCCCGAATAATAATACCTAACCTAGGTTGCCCCCCAAAGAACACTCTATGCGAATCAAACTTTCACAAATGCAGAAATCCTAAATGAAATATTAGCAAATTGAATGCCACATAATAAAACAACCCAGGTTATTCCATGATTCCAATGTTAGAATAGTATCAGGAATCTTTTAACATAATTCATTGTATTGATACATCAAATTTTTTAAAACTAGATAATCATCTCCATAGATGCCAAAAGGGTATTTAATGAAATTTGTCACACGTTCTTGTTTAAAAACAGAAACAATTGCAGTAACTCAAAATGATCTCTAAGTAAAATAGAAGATAAAAGATGTATAATTTCAATAGGATAAAATAAACCAATAGTGAGCCTTCTTCCTAGATTTTCCTAGATATGCACAGAATCCCTGCTGTCATATCAATATTATTCTTAGCATTCTAGTCTTTGTAATGGAACTTTAGAAACAAAGGATAAATATATATTGTATATATGACTTTTTCTTTGTTTTATATGTATTTCAATTACATAATATTTCTAACACAGATAAAGATAAAAAACATAATAAGATAAAATTCCATGTATCCATTATCCAATTTAAGAAATAAAATATTAGAAATTCAGTTGAAATCCCTTAGGTTCTTGTCCCTAATCACATTCTCAAGACTCCTGTACTGAGGTAGCTACTATGCTAAATTGTTTTTTTTGTCATATCCATGCATTTCTTTGTAGTTTTACTACATATCTCTAAAATATATATTTATACCTATAAATATATATAATATATAAATATATATATGTGTAGTATTGTTCGTATACAGTGTTTCTTAATTTTAAATGAATGGCATTGTATCATGTCTATTTTTCTGAGATTTTTTACTCAAAATTATAAGACTAGAATGTATAAATGTTTACAGATGATGAGATTATTGTTTAAGAAAGTCTGAGAAAACCTAAAGTATTAGAATAAGAGAAGTTTAGTAACCTACCAACATTAAAACCAGGAATTTAAGTTTAGAAAATATAACAGGGAAAAAAAATCCCTATACAGAAGTTACAAAAAATATAAAACACCTAGGTAAACCTTTCAAAGTGTAAATGATCTAAGTGAAGAATGCTACAAAATTTTACAGGGATAATTAACTCATGAGCAAAATGATTTGGGGATTGAATATGCTTTGGAAAGCACCTCTCACTTTAACAGGCATTTATATCAGCACCTTGTAATTATACAACAGCACAGCTTTCAGTGGGAGAAGAATAGTTACTGCAGCGTCCTCTGCTAATGGTTTTTATTTAGCCCTTTTCCCCAGATAGCCCCCAGTCCTTTGCTGATTTGCATTACTGCCCACCACATCCCTGCAGGCTTCAAGGCAGTCCTTGATAAGGGTAGTAAAGCTCACACCTGTAAGTAGACCTCCCAGAATAAGAAAGACCTAGCTGAACAAAACCTTTTCCTCCAGTTCCTATCCCAAACTATATTCATTTCTGTTGTCATAGAATTAGAATGCTTTTTTAAGGGCCAGGAGGAACCTTAGAAATTCAAGAACATCATTTTCATAGCCAAGAAAACCTAAAGCCCAAGAAAGCTGACTGATTTGCCTGAGGTTATATGGTTTATTAATGTCAGGGGCAGGAATAGAAACCATGAGCCTTGATGCCTTCAAAGAACTGCTTTCTTTGTGACTGACATGAAGAGATTTAACCATATGTGGCTACAGGCCCCGGAGAAACATCCCTAGAAAATGTTGGTTGTGTAAATTTTGGTTGGAGAGTTTAGAAATAGGACAGCATTTGCTTCAGCCCCAACCAAGATGGAGAGTCTCAGATTTCCAGGTTAAATGCCTCTGCAACTTTATGCTAGAACCTTCCCACTGGCCTAGTTTGTTTATTTTTAAATCAAGCATGAACTCACCGCTCGGTGTTTGGCAGAGTTTGGATGAATGTCAGCATCAGGCCACTGTAATAATGGTTTAAGATTATTTAATCCTATTACTTATATACTTCATTAGGCTGAGTGAATTGTTGGCAGTGGTTCAGTAAACTTCCTACTTTAGAGATAAAAGGATGGAAAGAAAATAGGGAAGGAGTCTGTTCCTCGTTTTCTTTCATATTTATCTTATATGTCTTAAAAGATAAAGGAATGATAATTACCCAGCTACAGCTTGGAATCTGCGTTAGTAGGGTCTTCTGAACTACTCCATACCCTCAGAAGAGAAAAATGAAATAACATTTTCAATTGGCAGAAAAAGGATTTGGGCAGAGGGGAGAGAGAGAGACAGAGACAGACAGACAGACAGACAGAGAGAGAGAGAGAGTTTATGCTTTCAAATTGATCTTAAAAATAAACCTGAAAATAAGTTCAAGAGTCCTAGGTAAGATATCAGCCTTTCACTTAGGGGACCTGATGTGAAGCAGCAAATGAGAAAGGATATGGAATTTAAAGTCAGACCTCACCGACACCCAGCTTGGCCAGCTACTGTGCTGCATTCACCTCATTTCTTTTAGCTTAAATTTCCTCACAAATAGAATGAAAGTGGTATTTCTTACCTCAGTGGCTAAGTGAGGGTTCAGAGAGGTTGACAGGGCTGAATAAAGCTCAAGGTATAGGGGCTTTGAGTAGTAAATAACTGCACAGATGAAGCCTTGGGGACACACCTACAAAACCTGCAAAGGAGAAGTTTGCCTAACTTGCATCACCAAAGGACGGTTATTCGCCATCATTTCGATTTCTGCAATGTTACCTGCACACTACTGGTTTGAGAGCTCCAGGAGTCTGAGGGGCAGTGGCCAGTCACATGACTCTGGAAACTTGGTTTCTCCAAACGTGTCAGAGGTTACCTGCTTTGGAATCACCCTGAAGTCCTCATTAAAAATAAAATTCTGGACCACTCCCCAGAATCCCTGCACAGCCAGCCAGGAAATTAGCATCTTTTACAAGGCTCTGAGGAGAGATTCTTAGGCATGCTCAGGTTTGAGATCCACGTGCCTGTACCTCCAGCCCCAGTTTCTGTAAGAACTAGTCCCCCAAATACTTCACTTTTACCCCCATCTCTCTCCTACACATTCCTTTCGAACACTTGACCAAACTGGACACTTCTCCCAGACATTGCTATCTTAGCCTTCTCTCTCTGTGCCCAGACTGCTGTCTGTCTTGTACCTTTCTTCGTCTCCATCATTTGAAAATCTGTGTCATCCAACCTTAAAAAGCTTTCCTGGAACTTCCCCAAATAGATGTGGCCTTTCCTGAACATGCAAGGCTTTTGTTTCTCCTGCTCTTATAGGACTTAACCCTCTACAACTGGTATTATAGTCATTTGAGACTCTGGCACATTTCCTTACTGATTTGAAATCCTTAGAGAGAAGAGAGAGAGAGAGAGAGAGAGAGAGAGAGAGAGAGAGAGAGAGAGAGAGAGAGAGTGTGTGTGTGTGTGTGTGTGTGTGTGTGTGTATGTTAGGGTCGGGGGTTATCAGATTTTATTCATTTTTTTCTTTTCCGTAGTTCTTGTCCCAACATGTGAGCCTATGGCTGCTCTGATATTTATTTGGGATGAGAGGGGCTGGAGAGGGACTGGGTTTCCCTCTAGATCACAGTATCTGCTGAGAGAGTCTTTGACCATTTGCCCTTTGCTATACCTTGGATTTGGAACTCTAGTGTGTATAAGAAGCAAAGAAGGGAACTTGGCTCCCAGGGCCTGGGAGCAGTCACTGTTGAAATGTAAATGTAAAAGATTGAAAGGAGGGATGTGAGAGTGAAGCCAGCTGTCTTGCTTCCAGCTGTAGAATCTTCATATGAGCTACCGTACTCAAGGTCAAACACGCAGGCCCGACTTACAGATGAAAATTGCCGGGGAGTTAGGGTGGAGGTTCTCTGATGTTCTCATGACTTTGAATGGGACATGGTAATTATCTCCCACAGCCTGGCTTACTTAAAAAAAAAAAAAAAAATTTGCTTTCTGAACCTCTCTTTTACTCACCTCCCTGCAGAGTCAGGGGATGCCAGGTGAGGTTAGCATCATCTCTATAGCAAGGCAGGTACTCTTTTTGAGCCCTTCGTAGTGACAAGGGCCTGGTATATCTGGTATACCTGATAGGTCTTCAAAAAGTATTTCTTTAACTTGAAGATTATTTAATAATTCAGTCTCCTACATTTACAATACAGGAAAATAGGATGCCAGGAGAGGGGAGAAGACTTGCTTGGGATGTCATGAATGCATAGATGCACTGAGAACTCTAAGAAATCTGAAGATCGCAAATGCACATATGTGATGAGTTTTTAAATTGTATCAGTTATCTTGGATCATAAACATCTTCCACAGAAGTTACTTTTACTTTATGGGCTCTTTAATAATGCTAAAAGATATTTGAGGCAATTTATATCAATAAAGCCATTGGGACACATTAGTTAAAATAAAAGTGAACCTTCTAAAATGTATCCCTAAAAAAGTGAAAGTTTATATTTTTATTCTAGTTTAGGCAAAAACTCTAAGTAAATTCTATTATAAAAGCATAACCAATAGACAAATAGTTTTTCCATAAAGTAGATAGCACTGAATGTGCTGGGGCCTCAGAGGAAAGAACTAAGGGAAGGGAGTAGAGACATTTGGGGGAAAAAGGAGGAATTCAACAAGAACATCTTCGTGAGGAAGAGACCAGTACCAGTGTGTCACATGGTAAATCTTAGTTTCTTCTAATACCACATATTTATTCTTTTTCTACCCTGACAGGTTAATGAGAACTGTTACTATTCCTTTTTACAAATTAACAAAATCAAGGCGTAAAAAACCAAGCGCTTTGGAAAATGAGGAATTAGCATAGGATTAGAGCAGAACTTTGAGCTCCCGCATTCTAAATCTTAGCCTCTACCTTTCTCTTAAATAAATTCAAGTTAACAGATGGCTTGTCATCAGATAGGTCTTCTTTTAATCAACGAGGATTTTTTTTTTTTCTCTTTTTTTTTACAGCCCTCAGGTCCCAGTTTGGTTACCGCTCTTTTGAGAATCCTTCCCTGTGTCCTTCCAGCTGAAGATAAGCACTTCCTCCTCTGACTCCCCAGAGCTTTTATCTATACCTTTGTTTTAATCATTCACCTTTGTCTTAACCTTACATTAGGCAGACAGTCTCACCCACATGTATAGAGACTGTGAGCTCCTTAAGAAGCAGGCTCATTTTTTCCTGTTCTTCTTTGTGTCTCTTTCCTATTCATGCCCAAACCTTACTCCACATCTTCCAAAATAGTGCCCAAAGCAATACCTCTCACCCTGGGAGGTATTTAGTACTTTTTTTTTTTTTTAATGAATGACTTAGTCTGTTCAGGTTGTTATAACAAAATACCACAGACTGTGTGTCTTAAACAATAGAAATTTCTCACAATTCTAGAGCCTGGAAATCAAAGATCAAGGTGCCAGCATGGTGGGTTTCTGGTATGAGACCTCTTCCTGGCTTGTAGAACGTCGACTTCTCACTATGCCCTCACATGCCAGGGAGAAAGAAAGAGAGTGCAAGCTCTCTGGTGTCTGCTTTTATAAGGGCACTAATCCCATCGTGAGGACCCCACCCTCTTCCCTCATCTGAACCTAATTGTCTCCCAAACACCCCATCTGCAAATACTATCACATTGTGAGTTAGGGCTTGGACATGAATTTTAGGAGGAAACAATTCAGTCCATAACAGTGAACTACACCTTTTGGCCATAGGTCTGTAAACGCATTATTGGTCCTGGTTGATGGAGTGGTGATTAGAATATCCCGTGTTTCTAGATATAGAAGCTACATACTGAGATATTTAACAGGTATTTGAGTATCCTGTTGCCTTTAAAGAATTTTGGTGGACCCTCAGTAGGGCCCTATTAATGTTTAAAACATCATATAGCTCTGCTGCATTTTCCTTTAAGGTTACACTTTTACCCACTAGATCTTACCTCATTTTTTAGACCAGAGAAAAGAGAAAAACTTGGTTCTTTGGAGAGTTGCTGTGCATTCCTATTAGATCATTAGGAAATTGGCACAAGTGGCAGGAAGCCAAACTGGCCTGTGTCTGGCCAGGCAGTGTCTGCAGGTCATTCCAGAAAAGCTGCCAGAATAACGATGTGTTCTCCGATACAGTGCTTTTTGTCAAAGTCTCTTTTGGAATTAACTCCTCAGGCACAGATCAATAAGCCTCACCAACTTGCCAATGTAATTAAGAGGTGGTAGGTTAAGCATTACTATTAATTAAGTTCAAAGTAAAATGAAGGTTGTTTTTGTGAATTGTGCTGTCAGACTTCGCTCAAGAGTGTTTCTGAGTTTTTATGGAATAGAATCCTGGAGATGGAGGGGAGGATTACTGTCTCCATTGCCTTGGGAAAAGCAAGCATTTAAACATATGTCTCCTTAATATTTTTAACTGAAGAATAAACTATCTGCTGATTGTGAGAGCCATCGAATGAACACCTTTTGTGTACAGAGGGCTGAGTTCAGTGCTGTGGGGGATACAAGCAGCATGAGATGCAATCCCTGCTCTCGTGGAGCCCTTAGGCAGAGAAGCAGCACCACACGCATACCCAAGTATAATTAATACAAGGCAGAATCTGTCTGTGAGGGAGACTCAGGCAGTGATGAGAGCTCAGAAAAGGGTGGCTTTGGAGGGCACCGGCACCAAGAAAGACCTCCCAGATGATGCAGCATTTGAGCTAGGCCTTGAAAGTAGTGTTGGATATGATAGGGGGAAAAGAATGCACAAAAATAATTCCAATTTCTAAACACTTGTTTTCCATGTTGAACTCCTTTACAACACCTGGGATAAAAGGAAAAGAAACCAGCCTGTTGCTAAGTAAGGATTTGTTGAACATTCATTATATGTGTATTATTCTGCAGAGAAAGTGGGAACAGAGGAAGTAACGAATATCTTCTGGATCATGGGTTTTTCTGTATACGCAACAAGATAGTCTCGGACTCATTACCTTCTTCTGATGGCGTCTTAATTGGATTTATTACAAAGGCCAAGTTCCTTTGTCCTGAGACCACCAGTAACAGCAACCATTGGAAAAGCCATGTTGATGCTGTTCTTCCTTTTTGGAAAAAGTGGGTACTTAACAACTATGAAAAAGTGCTACTATACCTTTAGACGGTTTAAGTCCATTTTGCTAGTAGAATTGAGTGGGAGTCAATATTGATGCCATTGAAACCTGAAAGGACCTTGAAGACTCTCTAACCAAGCCCCACTTTTGCATATTAGTAAACTGAAGCCCAGAATACAGTTTTTCTAGGAGGAAGAGAGCCAAGCGAATTTCCTAAATCGCTTAACAACCAGTTTATTATTAGGTATTTGTGTTACCTTCACATGGAAGAGAATGATTAGGCTTTCAGGGAGGAATAAATTGACTCCCAGTTCCCTGAGTTACTATTGCATGGTATTAGGCAACTTCACTTAATAACCTACCTGTTGTCCAGCTATGATAATTATATATCTTTTAGCATTTACCACCTGTACCAATTGCTTAGCATAATAATAGCTTATACTTAAATGCATGTGCCCAAAGTACCTTTATAGTTGTTTTTCATTTGATTCTCACAACAATTCCACAAGGCAGGTGTTATTTCTAGATTAAACATGAGAAAACTAAGGCTCAGAGAAAGTAGCCTATATAGCTAAGAAACTAAAATGGGCTCTGACTTCCATCTTCTGACTGGGAGTCTGGTTTTCTTACCTTGGCATCTCAGTTGCCTGACTAAATGGTCTTCAGTCATTTATCCAACCACTGAGTATTTACTAAGCACCTTCTATATTTCAAATATTGTAGTGGGCATTAGGGTTACAAAGTTTAGAAAGAAACAGCCCCTAGTCCTTGGGGAGTTCCTCATTTGAAGGAGATAGCCATTCAAACAAATAGGTAGCATGTTAAGTGCATACTGGGTCTTTGAGGGAAGGGAGACACATAAGATTGAGGGAATAATTTTGTAGCTGTTTATCTAAGCATGTCACAGTCCTGTCTCCCCAGCTAGATTATAAATATCTTACCATGGCATGTGTCTCTGTCTCCCCCGAGACTCCAAGCACAGGCCTCATACTCTGCTGGCGTTCAGTCAATATATCTGTTGTTGATGATGCTATGATTTTTCCCTCTGACTCTCACACTGGAGAAGTTTCCAGCTGGCCCTTGAGTAGAGCAGAGTTTAATTTACAAATTTGAGTTCGCCTTTTAAAAATCACTTTTAAGAAAAATAAACAACTTTATGAGATAGCTTCTAAATACTAACATACTCAATATGGTAGATCATCTATTTTAACCAGTCTTTGCCCAACGTTTGCAGTTTAGAGTGTTGTACTTGTATGACTGTTCTCTTCTTCAGTCAGTGAATTGTATCTTTCATTAGGGGCTGTTAACACATCAAAACAGCCTTTAATCAGTCTTTAAAAATTCTAATTATTCCCAAGTATCTAATCATTACTGTTTCATTGATAATTTGAGTGGTATCAAACATTGCAACTGTTTTGCACAGGAAGGGGATGGATTTCAGTGCCAAAGAACACCCATATTTTCAAAATTATGGGGAAACTTTTCCTCATAGCCAAGTTGTGATTAAATGTGTCAATGGCACAAGCTTGGAATTCTGCTGTGCAATGCCAACATTTTGTATTGCTTTATTTCGACCATATATTACAAACAGAATATTTCCCAGCTCACTTATATGTGTTTCCTGGTTTCTGAAATGTTACCGGCAAGCTTTGTGAACAAATATTAATTTCAAAGATACTAGAAATAAAGCAAAAATGAGGTTTTTCTCTCATATATCTAAGAGTTTCCTTTAATCATTAAATTCTCAAGATGTAATTAGTTCAATTCTGCTGTAGATAGGAGCTCATTATAAAGAATCTAGGTTGAGCAGTCTCTCTAGCAAAAGTGGCCTTTTGATTGTCTCCCAGCATTTCCTAAAAATGATAGTGTACAGGGTGAATTGCAAAATAAATGAGTAAACTGGATTTGATATACCAGACACCAAGATACCCACCCATGTGTGCATGCAAGCACAAGCTCGCACCAAAGCCAGGAACCCTACCACAAAGCAAAGTTCCATTCATCCTGAGGGCAAGGAAAAATGTATGCCTACCACAAAATTATTTTCTTGAAAATTAATTTGGAAATGTATAAGCAGATAGTATGGCACTAATTTATCAATCAAATAATAATTTAAATGGGACTAGAAAAGAGAAACTGTAATTTAAATATTTTTGAGTGTGGTACTGGTTAAATGTGTGTGTGTGTGTGTGTGTGTGTGTGTGTGTGTATTGAATTTGAAAGTAATTTATGGGAAGTGCTGCCAGCATGGTGTTTCCAGTGCTCCACAGTTTGAATTTAAACTGCTCAGTGGGATCATTAAGATTATTACGCATGTTTTCCAAAGAGTTTGAATTCAAATGACAACTTTAAAAGAAAAAACAAAAAAGATGCCCTTTAAAAATTGAGGAATGTTATTGCACTTATAGAAACTCATGCAGTTTGAAGTAATTTGCCACCTCCCCTTCTGAAAAAGTACCTGATGATAACGTTGTCAAGAGATAGGGATGTTGGAGAAAGTACATACTGCAGACACATTCCCTTGATGAGTAAAACCAGATTGTAAAGCAGACTTTATAGACAATAAGTTATTGCATTTAGTACAAATGACAGCAGAAAATCAGGAAGGATTGTGGATCAATGTAGGATGGAGCACGGGGATCCAATGATGGCAGAGGCTCACTTGAGTAGTACATAAAAGGCCCCTTCAAACTCATCAAGTGTGCCATTTGGTTCTCTTTCTCTGGGTGGGTCTTGGCCTATGGAGGTCTACTTTCATTTTGTGCCAGTTAGGCAAGTGAACAGTTTATGAAAGAAAGAAACAGAGGCGTGCTTACTCACTTTTCAAAAGAAGTCTTTTTGCCTTGGAGTTTGCAAAGTTGTTTTGCAATGGATTTACCATTATATGTTTTTAAATAAGCGTAGTTCCAGTGATGGGAAATATACTAGCTCTCAAGGCAACTTTTTCCTTTGTTGAATTCTCTAAAGGTTATAAAGTTACTTCATGTTTTGGACTGGAAGTCTGTTTCCTTACAACAGCTACTCATCTGTAGCCACAAAGTAGACAGCTAATACATCTTCCTGTTTGAAAGCCTTTTAGGTATTTGAAGAAAGTTCTCCAGTCCATCTGAATCTTCTCTTCTTCTCCATTCATGTGTTGAATGAATGTTGAAATTCTCCATCCTGACCACTTTCTAATGGATTCGTCCAGCATATCAATATCATTCTTCCAGTGTGGTACTTAGAATTTCCATTACCTTGTGTAAAGAAATTGACCTCCTGGGATATGTAGAACTTGATTTAAAAAGACAAATACATAACAACAACAAAAAAGAAGATTCTAATTAACAATATGTGTTTTAAAGTTGAAGGAAAAGTTTATAACCCATCGTCCAATTCTACTGGAATAAAGTAAAGTTGCATATTAGATCTTGTTCTCTTCAATCTGTTTTAATAAGAAGTAAAACAAGATTTACGACATTTATCATTTTCTAACTTACATTAAAGTACATGTTTCATCTCCATCCAGGGGTAACTTACTTATTTCTTTGCACCTTTAGCAGTCAGCACTGTCTTGGTATAGGTGATGTCCATTAATTGTTTAGAATTAAGGAACAATAATAACAATACCTAGTGCTTTCCAGTTTATAAAACATTTCCAATCTAAATTGGAGCTTGGTGTACAGGTTTTGGTTTTGTGTGTATGTTTTGTTGTTGTTGTTTTTTAATATAAGGAAGTCAAGGCTCAGAAAGTTTAAGGGACTTACTCAAGAATGCAGAGCTGGTTAGAAGATTTGAATGTAAGACATTGTGGCTCTAAACTTTGTCATTTAAACAGAGCACCTGTTAGTTGGTTATCTCTTCCTCGGTTTCTGCCGAATGTATTTTTAAATGCTTTGGGGGGAGGGAGAGCTTTAATTTCTATACCCTTGCCAGAGGTGTTATTCAGATTCAAAGGCTTTTGGTAAATTTGAAAGCAATCCTTTGGGTTTCTAGGAGCTGCATTAGAGCAGCATTTCTTTGGAGCATTGTAGCCTCTCTATCCAAAATGAATCTGCGGTAACTTGGGGGAATGGGTGGTCTGTGAGGACCAGACCTGAGACAGCAAATGGAACCTCTTTAAGGGTTCCCAGCAACAGGTTCATTTTGTATCCAGATTCTGAAACACAAGTGGGAGAAGTGAGGCTTCAGTGAAAAGAGTGACGATCCCAAACAAATAAGTTATGGGGTCAGGGGAAGAGCTCAGGCTCGGGGCTCCTAGTCTCCAGCCAGTTTCCCCAGCCACCTGGACACAGTCGTCCAGAAGCCCAGGCTTATGCTTAGTCTGGACTTGCAGTAAAAGTCCAATGCTTCTACCTGTTTCTCCCTTCTGGTGAAAAACCTCCTCCTCACTGACCTCACCACCATCACTCCACATCTATCCCACCTCACCATTGCCCGGGGAGCCTTCTCATCACACCATTCTGTTTCTGGATCTATGTCCTTATCAAATGGGACCCACTGTTTCTTTCAGAATGCTCCTGAAATTTTCCACCTTTGATTAAGTGTCCCAGCCATAAAGCCCATTCCAGTAACCACATTACTGAGCAGCCAATTCCAGTAATGGAGGAGACACTTCCAACTGTTAAGCAATGCTCACCCCTTCAAAGGAGATTGAGCAATCTCATTTTCAAGTTGTATTTAAAGCATGCATCTGGATGGTGAAAGGCATCTGGACCCTGACTGTGACAGCACTGGAGAGCTTTTGGGTGAAAGAGCTGTTAGATTGGTCCTGTGTGTATTCATGGGGTAGAACTCACTGGGAGAGGTAAAGGTAAACAGGGTTTTCACTTTCTTCTTCATGTAAAATTGCTATGACAATATTTTTCAGGGTTTTGTGAATATCAAATAGAACTTTTTGAGACAACGGCTACTGCCATTCATGGGATGGGTCGTGTTCAGCCCTCAGCAACACGTACTGCATAAAAAGGAAGGCAGATACCTGAGAGATCCCCAAAGAGACTGAACACACCATGTCAAACAGGAACACTGGAAGGAAAAGGGCAGGTTCTAGACGATCACTCATCAGAGATGGCTCTTGTCAAGGAAGGGGGAGTGGAGAAAATGATCTCTACCAGTCTTTCCAACATGAAAGTCGAACACAGGAAAGGGACCTGTTTGTCCATAAACCCCTGACACGCTTGCATCCACAGCCCACATGGTACACCTGTCTTCTTTAAAGAGTAGCAGAGTTATTCATGTGGCCTGCGTGGAAATAATATGACAATAGCAGTTAATGCCTTTTTTAGTTAAAGGGTACTTAGCTGCACCTGCACCTGCAAATTCACATCAGGACATACCAAGAGGAAGAATCCAAATTCAGTGTCTTGTGACATTCGGGACCATTTTTGTCACTTCAGTTCAGGTACAGTCTCCATGTACCTGAACTGAAGGCTGCAAGGCAATGCACAGAACTCAGACTGAATCAAAGAGAAATTTGTTTGAACCCAGACTTTACTACTCTGTACTTTGTGATGGGTCAAGGTTATTTAGTTCTCTAAAGCAAGGCTATGAAAGGAGGTGGATAGTACTTACTGTGTTGGGCTCCTGGGAAGGTTAAATGAGTTCATGTAAGTGCCAAGCACAGTGCCTGCCTCCTAATAGGTGTTTAATAAATGCTATCTGTTGCTGAGATTCACCCTGAAGACATTTATCATACCATGCCTCCTCTGGAAAATAGATTATAAATATACCATAGAAATTTACATCATCATGTCTTCCTTCAATCCTTTGCTTTTCTCTCCTGTCACTCTTTCCTGGGGACTGTAATCTGGATGAACTGAACCACTTGTCTTTCGCTCACCAAGGTGACTGGATGTCGCTGGAGAAAAGCACACATCCAGGCATGTTGGTATCAGAATAAATTGTGACCTACCTTAACCCCACTCACAGCCTACATTCTTACATGCTGCTCTCAGCTGTTACCTACATTTTCTACTCTACCCCAGTATCTGACTGCACCCCATCCCCACTCCCCCCTCCTTAAGAGATGACTGCCTCATTCTCCGCAGTGACAATGAAAGCCACCAGAAGATACTCCCTTAGCTTCTGCTGTCAAATTTGTGCCTGTCCTCTCTGTTCCTTCTGTTACAACAAGCAGAAGAGCTCGTCAGATTATCAAACAAACACCAATTGGCATAAATGTATTCCGATCCCGTTTCCTTCATCTTGAGAGAACCCTCACTCCATTGTTCATCTGTTCTTCATCCTGGATCCTCTGCCTGTCCTTGACTGGATTCTTCTCATTAGCATCCAGTTGTGTTCCAGCATGGCGTAGATCCCCTCCCTGCCACCCCCCGCCCCCATTGACTACACAGCTCTCTCTAGCTGTTGCATTATCTCCTCCCTGAAGCCAGACTCTAGAAGATTTTTCATTATACATGCTTGCCTCCTTTTCCTTATCTCACATTCTGGCTTTTCTCCCCAGCCCTCCTACCTCCACTACCCCGGCTGAGGACATCTGTGACTTGTGACTTCCACGTTGCCCAAACCATAGATCAATGTCAGCGTTCATCTGATGTGATATCTCAGCAGGGGGTGGGATGGACATTTCATCTTTAAAAAGCTCTCCTCCCAGCTCCCTTGGCATCTCCAGCTTTCAGATTTTTCTGTTTATCTACTTCTCAGATTTGCTGTCTTGCTCCTTCTTGCATGTCCCTAAATTGTCTAGCTTTTCTTAGCTCCTTTTCTCCCTCAGTCCTCTCTGTAGTCACTCTCATCTCCTCCCAAGCATCTAAGTGCCATCAGTATGCTGTCATGTCTCAGATAGGTACCTGGATGGTGTTGCTACTGTTTTTCATTTTAGCCATTCTAAGTGTATAGTGATATTACATTATAGTTTTAATGTGTATTTCCCTAATGGCCAATGATGATGGAATGCAGGAAAGGATGTGAATAAACTGGATCACTCATACCTTGCTGGTGGGAACGTAAAATGGTATAGCCATGTGGGAAAACACTTTGGAAGTTCCTTTAAAAATTAAACATACAACTACCGTATAAGCCAGCAGTTGACTTCTGGGCATTTATTCCAGAGAAATGAAGGCGTGTTTACTCAAAAATCTGTTCATAGCAGCTATATCCATAATAGCCCCAAACTGGAAACAACCCAGATGTCCTTCAACGGGTGGTATACTCTTACCCAGGAATACCATTCAGCAGTAAAAAAGGAATGAATTACTGATACACACCACAACTTGGATGAATCTCAAGGGAATTATGCTGAGTGGAAAAAGCTAATCCCCAAAGGTTGCATATTGCATGATTCTACTTAGAAAATATTCTTGAGAGGGTGCTAGATACAGTGAACAGATCACCGTTTGCCAGGGGTTACGGTTGAGGGGAGAAGTCAAGGGTTAAGGATGGTAGGAGTGGATGTGGTTATAAAAGGGCAATGGAAGGGATCCTTGTGGTGAGGGAGCCGTCCTGTATCTTGGCTGTGGCGGTGGACATATTACACGTATACATGTAATAAAATTGCCTAGAAATAAATATGCGCGTGTGTGTGCGTGCAGGTGCGTGCACACACACATCTAAGCTTTGTTCTCTGCTCTCTCACCTCCTACTCTCTACTCACCCCCTGCAGTCTGGCTTCTGTCCCCACCTCTCCACTGACACTGCACTCCTCAGCACCACCAGTGACCTCTTTGATGCTAAACATGCTGGGGACTGCTCTGTCCTTCTCTCTCTTGAGCCCTGTTCACCATTTAAAGCTGTTGACACTGTCTCCTCGAAGCGTGTTCTTCATTTGGCTTCTGTGACACCATCCACTCTGGGCTCTCCTTCTACCTCTCTACTCACAGCTCCCCACTCTTTTTTAACAGATTTTCTTTTCCTTCCTTCTTCCTTATTTCAATGTTTTTCTGAGTTCTGCCCTAATCCCCCTTCTGGTCTCACTCCACGCTCTCCTAAGTGATTTCATCTGCTCCCGTGACCACAGATATCATCTATGTGCTGAAAACTCTCTGGCCAAGATCTGCTCTCAAGATCTGAGAGCTCCCTCTGAGCTCCAGAGGATGTATCTATCCGCTTACCAGTCTTCATAAATTGGCTTATAGGCCCACAAATTCAACACTTTCAAAACAGAACACACACTTTTCCCTTTTAAGAAAGCTCGTTCCTACGTTCCTCCATGGTGAATGACACCACTTGCTTTCCCTGATTAAAGGCACAGGAGCTGTCCTGATTCCTGCCCTTGTTTCACTGTCTCCTCTTATCCATCACTCACCAAATTCTGATATAATACTTTAGCTTCCTTTATATCTACCTTCAGAAATCCTTCAGTGACTTTTCACTGCCTTCACAATAAAGTTCACACTGCTCAGACTGTCGTATAAAAAGCCCATAGCCACATGCACCCACATACACCTGTCCACGTGTGCGCATGAACGTACGCGCTCTCTCTCTCTCTCTCTCTCTCTCTCTCTCTCTCTCTCTCTCTCTCTTCTGAAACAGGGAGACTTTCTCTTACCTCTGTGGCTGAGCAAATACTTTCCATTCTTGGAATACGTGACCTTCTCACTTCCATCTTCGTCACCTAGCCAAGAATTATCCTCCTTAAGACCTCAATTTAGACATCAATAAAAGTGTGGTCCTTGTACCTTGTCCTCCCCAGTGCACTGTGGTAGCATTTAATGCTTTACCTCTGCCATACCACTTAGAAGATTGTGTTTAAATGACCCATGTGTTTCTCATGTACCCCATTCTCTATACACTCTCCCCAAGGGCAGAGATGTTATCTTGTTCCTCGTTGTGTCCTATAGCAAGCACTCAAATGTTTCTTGACTGCTGGGTTGGACTGAACTGAACAAAGATGAGATCACTGAATACAAAGCCATACGCATAAGTGCTATAGGGACAGCTGTGGCATAAATGATCGTGTACTGGATGAATGATTCCCCGCTGCACGGCCCCTGATTTCCAGACCTTTTAGTCACTTCCTGTGAATCTTGCCAGCCCTCTTCTCAATTGTTTTTGCAAGTTCTCTCACACTGTGTAGACCAGAATGAATCAGGGTCTAACCGGTGCTGACTCTAAGTGTGACACCATGAGTCTCTGGCTCTCCTTCTCAGTTTTAGTGGCTGCTACTCTGCTGGCTGGCTCATCGCAGTGGGGCGTGGCTAATCCTGCCAGTTTGTGGTCCCTCCAACATCAGTGGTTATTTCACCTAATATGTTACCTCATCCACAGAGAGTCGGGGTTTTTTGTTGTTTTTTAACAGTTATTATAACACGTCTGGCTTAGTGGAAAGTACATTGAACTGGAAATCAGGAAAGTTGGACCCGCTTGGCTCTGCCGCTGACTAAGGGGCTGCCGTGGAGCATTTGACGTGCCCATCCCTTTAAAGGGTGTCTTTATTTTATGGCAGTAAACACATCTCATTGTGTCCCATTGTATGGCTAGATTATATGTGTGCAATGATTTGGAACACTCCAGTGAAGAAATCTTGTAAAGTCTAAGAATTACCTGTCTGTAGTGCTTTATACTTCTCAATACGCTTTCATATCCATTATCTCATTTAATCCTCACGCATTTGGAAACTGAGGTTCAGGGACTTATTCATGTGAACAAAAAATAATAAACAGTGGAATGAATAGTTTTGATTGTATATAAAGATCACATGAAAATTGATTTAAAAAGCATCATCCATTAGACAAAAAGAATGAGGACATCAACAGGCAATTCACAAAAGAGACAATAAAAATAGCTGCTAAACCTATGAAAGGATGTTCAGCCTTATTTTATTTAAAGAAATGCAGTTTAAAATGCCATTTTCCCCTCATCAAAATGACCACGACTTACAAGTTTAATACCTGCTTTTGGCAAAGCTGAGGGAAACAGGTACTCTTGTGTGTTTTTGATTAGAGTACAAATTGATACAATCTTTTGGAAACAAAATTTGGTACTATCTTTCAAAATTTTCATTATACCCATATTTTGACACTATGATTTAATTTCAAACAGTATGCCGTTTGATTTGCACAAGGGCACAGCAGTACCTGTTCAGAAATATACATTGTGGCATTGTTTGTAATGTTGTAGAGACTAGTTAAATAACATTGCAAAATAAATAAGATACGGCAAATTCATACGACATCATGGAGACTTAGACGTGATAAATCTATATGTGCTATAAAAGACACCCAAGAAAAACTAGTTAAAGAAAACACAAGGAGCAGAACGGTACATAAAGGATCTCATTTGTGTTTAAAGAGAAACTTTTTAAAAGGGTGTTTATGTGTGAGTGTGTGTGTGTGTGTGTGTGTGTGTGCGTGCACACGTGCCTGCGTGCACACACAACCACCCATTTATGTACAAGCATAGAAAAATTGTAGGAATCCTCAATTTTTGGGTGCTTACCTCTGGGACGGAGTTTTATTTTTCACTTTATATCCTTCTGTGCCAATTTGATTTTTAAATGAGTATACATGTGTACACATATAAAAATTTGAAAAGTTAGCATTCAGCTTAGACAGTTTTTCTTCTTTCAGTGAGCTGCAGTGGGTTTCGTTGGTTTGCCCAACTTAATTGACCACAATAGAAAAACCTTAAAGAAGAAAACACACACTTCAGAAGCTTTATATTTATATGACTTTTAAAGTAGGAAAAAATTAATAATCCCACTCAGCAAGTCAGAATTCCCACCTTCACCCCGAATCATAATAGCAAGCAGGTGACTAACCTTTGGCCTTCCCTGCACCGTGTGATCTGTCAGCTGTCATGGAGCGTAGGCCTGAGCGTGGGAGGACCCGAGAGGCCACCCATCACCTCTCAACAATAGCCTCCTTCTGCAGTTGAAGGCCCTACATCTGAGACAAATGAATGCCTGTCTACTCTTTGCTCCTCTGGCGCCTTTGCCACCTAGATTCATGGGCTTGCCTCCTACTCCAGAATATCTTCTTAATGGAAGAATGAATGATCTTTCTGAAATTCAAACCTCATCATGTTGCTCCTTTATTTCAAACCCTTCAATTAGTTCTTCCCAGTGCGCCCTGTCCCTAGTTATTCTGTATATAAATGCAAAGCTTCGTAACGTATTTAAATGTGCCCTTGTTTATGGGACATTTTGTCACTGGCCTTGAGCCGATGACACATGTGTTGAATGAGTCAGCTGCCCAAAGAGGTGGCTGAGATAAGGAAGACTTTTTGTATCTCTCCAGCCTCATCCCTTCACTCTCCGCTCTGACCGCATTGGGTTACTTTCAGATACTTTGAGTTTTCCAGTTGCACCATGGTTGGTCCACCCACAGCCCTTGGTGCATAATCTTTGTCTGCCTAGAATACTCTCTCCCATCCTTCAGATCTCAGTTGACTTTTCGCTTCCTCCCTGGAGCCTCCCTGGCCTCTCGAGACGGTTTTGTCCGGCTGATGTCTGCAATTCATAGCACTCTGGGTCTCCCTTCATAGCACCTACTACTCTTTACTCTGGATTTGGGCTCTGCTTATCTGCAGCCCACTCTTCGAGGACAGGGAAAGTTTCTGTCCTCCGACGGTACTGAAGGCACTATTACATCCCTTGCCATGACCTGGTGCCTGACACACAGTAGATGAATCATCAACATGTACTGCATGAATAAGCTTTAGACCAGACAGACCCCACGTCTTCTGAGCCTGATGAGCACCCTGCTTTTGCTCCTGCACCGGGCTCTCTTCCCACTACCTTCCCCTTGTTCTGTTCCCTCAGCCCAAGCACTGTGCCCAGTGTGATCATGTATATCCTCAGAGTTTTTAGGGCAGGATAGGAGCTGACAATTCAATGTCCTTCAAGATTCTGTTTAATAGGGAAGGGCTAGAATACTTGGAATCATTCTCACTTTGAGAATTGCTTTCCATCTTTCCTGGTTTCAGCTCCAATCAGATGGGTTTATCACATGTCAGTCAATATTTATGGTCTCAGGGAGTGGCACCATAAATACCCTTCTTCCCCCCCACCCCCGAAGGCCAGCTCACTACCTCCACCTCTGCTTGTGCTGGGCCTTACCAGTTTGGACACTGGTGAGAGGTGGGGCCGTGAATCCTACCTTTCTGTTCAGGGTTTCAGTCAACCTCTTATTAAAAATTTTAAGACAAGAATTCAGATTTTGCACTGGCAGAATTTTAGAATCACTTGTTCCCTCTTCTGAGGGGCTCCTGTTCCTGGCAGGACCAACTTCTCTGAGGCAGTGTAGTCAAAACCATCTAGAAGTTCACAGATTCTTCTAAAAGTAAACAACCCTACCTGGCTGACTCTGAGGCAGAGGAGAAACAGCAAAAAAGCAAACAAGAGTGGTTTAGATCAGTCCGTCCCGCCTCTTCCCCACTCGCTCATAATGTGTGTTGAAATCAGAAATCAGAGCTCAAAGTGGGATCCTCTGCTCAGTCACCCTACCCTGCTAATAAGACCTCTGGGATAATGAGGCCCTGCATTCAAGTATTAGCTGTGTGGATAGTAGAAGATAAAGATGACGCTACATTCAGTTTCAAACTTCCTCACTTTCTGGTGCAAGAGAAGGTTTTTACAAAGAGTAGAAGCCACAGCATCTTGAAGCATCTGAAGAAGGGAAGAAGTCAGGACTGTGGGTTGCCAGTGAATGTGTCTCTAGTCCCTCTAGTGGGCACTGGTCCACATCAGAGCGAGCCCAGCTGTGGTGGCTGTTAGCTTCCGAGGGGCTGGCACACAGCAATCAGAGGCACAGAGAAGTTTCTTGTTATTTAGAAATCTAGAAGGAAGAGATTGTCAAGATGAAGGACTCAAGTTACCCTTTCCCATTGTGCCCATAGTGAATTTGAGACCCAGATGAGGGACGTAACCAATCATTTCACTCTCTGACTCTGAAGCCAGAATGACCACCCTTTAAGTGCTCATCAAGGGCATATGAGCTTTAGTAATTAGCAAAGGGGTATCCAGGTCTCTTAGAAGCCATTCTTTTCTTCCTGTGAGTGAGTGGACAGCTTTTCTAGTTTCTTATCCAACTAGTTTCAATATCATTCAAAGAACCTATAAAAAGAATGTGCATGCACCCTTAGGTGCTTAGGGGCCGGTGTTGCAGATGTTGGAATAGAGCCGGGAACAAGGTACACTGGTCCCTGTCCTCCTGGAACTCACATTCCCATGTCTCTAAGGAGCTCTGGGCTTCTCCTGTGTAATACAGAAAGTGACTTGCTGGCATAATTTCCTTTGGAAGTGCTTTGCAGGACATAAGTCCTTGTCTTGGTTGACCTCCAGCCAGGCCTTTCTCATCAAGATTCATCATCCTCCTCCAATTTAGGGTGCTTGGATAATGAGTGAAAATCATGGCAAGAAAAGATGCTTTTTTTTCCTTCAGTCCATGAATCCAGCCCATGATTTTAGGGGCTGTTTTGGACAAGAATCTTTGTAAGCAATCTTACATTTTATTCCCTGCAGTATTCCTACGTGGATAATTTATATTGATAGTTGATAGAAATGTATCTCACTGTTTCTCAACTCTGCCTGTGCATTCGAATCATTAAAAAATTAGAGGGAATTCCCTGGCGGTCCAGTGGTTAGGACTCTGTGCTTCCACTGCAGGGGACGTGGGTTCGATCCCTGGTCAGGGAACTAAGATACCGCAAGCTACACAGCCAAAAAACAAACAAACAAAAAGGTAATTTTTTTAAACTCTGATGCTAAGTCCCCACTCCAGAACAATGAAATCAGAATATTTAAAAGTAAGGCCCAGGCATAGGCAATATATTACTTCAAATCATTAATAATCAAATATTACATAAGAATCTGACTTTTAGCGGCTCATTTGTAAGGAAGATAACTCCCCAGCTCCTAAGTGCCTCCAGCATAACAGGTGAATTTAGATTTCTTTTCTCAAACTTGCTCGCATATTCTGCAACTGTGGTTTAAGTGACTGTGGTTGTCCTCCACCACTCTATCTTGCTCCCAATTTATGTTTAACTGGGTTTATATTAGAAGGCAAGGAGGGGCACATGGTTTTTTAAACCCATTTCTTTAAGTGTTAAAAGAATAATTCACTGGAAGAAGCCATAGAAGAGATTTGGGGTTCAGCATAAGAAACGATTTTATAGGGCTTCCCTGGTGGCACAGTGGTTGAGAGTCCGCCTGCCGATGCAGGGGACACGGGTTCGTGCCCCGGTCCGGGAAGATCCCACATGCCGCGGAGCGGCTGGGCCCGTGAGCCATGGCCGCTGAGCCTGCGCGTCCGGAGCCTGTGCTCCGCAACAGAAGAGGCCACAACAGTGAGAGGCCCGCGTACCGCAAAAAAAAAAAAAAAAAAAGAAAAGAAAGAAACGAAACGATTTTGTAACAGTTAATACAGGCTGAGAAGAGCCATCTCAAGGGTCCTCCTGCCTTCTCTTATGAGGGTCTTGGCTGAGACTGTTGGTGACCTGTGATGACAAAGGTTACTTTCTGCATTGGCTAGGAACTAGACAAAATGGCCCTAAGATCTTGTCCAGCCCTGGGAATCTACAAGTGCCGAAAAAAACGGAGCAGTAGAACTGGGCAAAAAGTCGATTTGAAATCTCCCCTTATGATTTCACCTCAAATATTATAGAGGAAGATAACTTTAAAAATATAATTTTCTTAATGCCATGCCTGATGTATTAGTTTGGGCAAGTAGTGCTGAGTGCTGTAGCAAATAAACTCCCAAATCTCAGTGATTTAACACAATAGTTTATTTCTCTCTGATAAAATCAGATATTTGGCAGGTGCTTTCCATTTGGGGAGGCAGTCTCTGCCTTATTCCATCCACTGGCTCCACCATTCCCTAGAGTTTGCAGGTCCCATACTAGATTCTCAGACGAGGGAAGAGGGAACATTGAGGATCTCATGAGATGGTGAGGATGGTTTTGGGCCAGACTGGGTAATGTGTTTCCTTTCTACTCATATTCCATTGGCCGGGACTCAGTCATTTGGCTACAGCTGCAAAGAATGCTTGGAAACGTAGCCACCATGTGCCCCAAAAGAAGAGGAAGTGGTTTGGTATATGTCTAGCCATGCTTTAATCACCATCATCATCAGTGTACTTTCCTGGAATTTTCCAAATCAAACTCTGTGGGTCACTTAGCTTAACAAAGTATGTAAAAGACACTTTTCCATAATGTAATTTATCTTTATTCCTGTGTGTGTTTTCTGTCTTGGTCTGATTTAAAATAATGACTAACAAATAGATCCCATGGGCCCCAACTAGATAATTATTTAACCTCTAACTCCTCAAACATAAGGTACATCCCTCGATGAGGGATGTACCTTATGTTTGAGGAAGAAAATGTTTATTTACTTATGCATCAAATATTCATCGAGAGCCCAGCACAGGTCAGCAACTGGATATTCGGTGGTGAACAAAACCAGACAAGCAGCCTGCTCTCAGGAAGTTTGTGTTCTACAGAGAACTGGACAGAGTGTTTTTGTAAAAGAAGAAGCTTGTCTTAAAAGAATTAAAACAAAGGAACCTGACCTAGACGGAGGGGTCAAGAAAGCCTTCCTGAAGAAGTGCTCCTTCACTGAGGCAGGAGGAGTGAGTGGAGTTTGGCCATCTCAGACAGTAGAGCATGCTGATTTGAGGAACTGAAAGAAGGCCAGTGTGGTCCGAGCTCAGAGGCTGAGGGCGAAGCATGACGCAAGGTGGGTTTTCAGAGGTAGACCCTGAAGGACTTAGGCCATGCTAAGGATTTTAGCCACTCTCCCAAAAGTAAAGGAAAGCCCAGCCATTTCATTACTTACACCACTCATCCATCACAGGCTTTCCCTGAAAGGTCTCTGGCAATAGGGGAGATATGGAAGCAACATCACGAGTAAGTGAATGGCAGAGCCTTTTCCCTAAGTGCTGTGGTCTTTAGCCACACACCGTGCATTCTCCACGTCCCCAGTTCTCCTCATTGTTTCCTAGAGCTAAGAGTAAGACAAACTTGATGGAGACGTGACTTAGTTAAGAACACAACCTGCAGAGTGAAGGGTTTTTCCTCTTCCAAATGTGATCCCTGTCTGCATCATCTACTACATGATTCAGTAGAGACACCACTGGATTTGGAGTCATATTTCCAGGTCTTGCCTCTGCCACGCAATTCCAACTTATCAGCAACTTTCCAGCAGTTATTTTCAGAAATGGGTCTAGATTACAGCCTTCTGATTCCTAGTCCAATGTACTTTCCACTTTTCCACACAGATCCAATTGTAGTTCTCCCTTCTCCATAATCTTTAAAAGACCCTTTCTGATTGAACCAGGCCACTTATTCTTTATCCCCTTTTCTTCCCGCTGAGATGACCTTTCTTTTCCTTCTAAAACTGGAACTAACTTTCAAATTGGAACTCAAGACTCTCATCTCCATAGAATCTGCCCTGAGGACAAATTTATTGATTTTATTCTTCTCTCATTGAATAGAAAACCTGCTTGAGGGAATTGTCTTCAGCTATTTTTCTTGGTAACACAAGTCTGGGCTCTGAACTGGGGAGTGTGGGCTTTATTAATTTAACAAAGGGAAAAGACAGAAACTGACAGGACTCGAAGGCTGTCTTTGACCTGGATTTGCTGGAAAACCATGGTCGAGCTATTATTGAGTGCTCTTCCTCAGTTTGTTAACACGTGAGCTGAGACAGCCCATGTATTACAGTCCATGCATAGTAGTGCTTCCTGGGCCAGAGGGTTGAGCTTCATGTTGATTAAAATGGTAGTAAGGCGTCTTGCAGTTAATCCAGTCCATCCCATGCATGTTGCCTGTTGAATGTTCATTCCTACAGATTCAATGTTGCCTAAAGATTAAAATCATGGAACCTTCTAGACTTCTAGATAGAGAAGAGTCGGAGAGATCAAAGCCTTCATATGACCCGAATTATCAAAAAGCAGATAATCTCATCTCATTTCATACATCCTATGCTTCAGCTGGCTTGACCTGTTTTGTATTCCTCAAAAAGTCTTACCCTTTTCTGACCTTCTGCTTTGGCTCATTCTGTGCCCTGCATTGAAATGCCTTTCCCTTCACCTTTATGTCAAAATCTTACATGGCCAACTCCAGTGTCACCTCATCCCTGAAGCTTCCTTTTGTCTCACAGTTTGGAAGTAATCACTTTCTCTCCTACTCACTTTATGACTTAGGTTATCTTTATTGATATACTTATGCCTTTATATGTGTATGTCTTATATTCTCCATAAGAGCAGCTTTTGAGGGAAGGACCTGTAACCTTTCTTGACATTTGTGTTTCCTAGAGCTCCTTCTAGTGGGACAAAGTGTTTGGAGGTCAGTAAGAATTTAGTTCAAATAGAGCTCTATGATTAAAACATTTATTTATGACCATGGACAAGTTTCTTAACCTATCTAAATCTCCTAAATCCCTCACTAGGAGAATCTCTGGTATGGAATAAATGAGAAGACTTATAAGAAAACTCCTGGTGTGGGACTTTGTTATGGTAGATATTTAAAGAGGGTAGTTTATACCTGCACACATTGATATGTCTGTGGTTGGTATGTTCTGTTTATGCGAAATACAAAATATAAATAGTAATTTTAATATTTAGTAAATACTTATGTGGTGTATTTCATGCATTGAGATGGGTACTCTGATCCATCCCATTTTATAAAATAGAAAACTGAGACTTAGAGAAGCTTAGTAATTTGTCCAGATGTTAGAGGTACTGGAACTTAAACTCGAGCAGTCAGACTCTGGGACCTGTGCTCTTGACACTGCCTTCTTGATACTTTCTCCAAGCGGAATTATCACTTAAATAGGCAATGCAACTCATAAATCTAGCCATGTCCAGGGACATAATAGAGTCTGTTCACTCTCCCAGACATTCGAGGATAAATCTCAGTTCCCCGCTACGCAGCCTCCTCTGGAAGGTAAACAGTCCAAGTCCATCCTGTCTTTCCTCACAGGTCAGATTTTCTGCTCTCTCCCTGTGTTCATCTTGGTCTCTTTGCCCTGGACAGGTTCCAGTTCTTTTATGTGCCTTTTAAAGTATAAGATATAGCTGCTTTGAAATACTACTCAGAGAGGTGGCAGAAATAGAAGTTACCGTTCCTGGTGTCAAAGAACCCTTCAGTGGGACCATGAAGTAGCCACTTGTTGACTTGAGTCAGTACTCACCATCACTTGGGTGGCCCAGGCTGGGAAGATGCTGAATAGAAATGAGGGAAAGATGCTTAAGAGGAGGCAGATTTTACCCTCTGTGAAGCCTCTACAGGTTTAGGTTTTATGAACTCTGTCACTTGCAACTGAATATCCTTGCTCAGTGTGTGAAAATACAGCTGCAGCTGAGTTCCACCCTCTTCACTTAAAGGGATGATTAACTGTTTGTGATGAATAATTATTTAATTGCCAGTTCAGCTACATGTGTGTAGTTGTTTTGCTTCTTTCCCCTTCAGTGTAAGCCAAGTCTTCTCAATAATGAAAAAATAATCCAGAATTAGTCAACTGCCTTTTAACAGGTTTTCCTTCAGTCTGGCACAGCAAGGTTCCAATTTTACAACCTCACCTTTAGCTGAAAAAAAAAGAAGAAAGAAAGAAGAGCTCCCCCTCAGCCAGTGAGATTTTGTTTAACTCTCCCAGCATCTCCTGTAACTGTTAATAAAGTCTCTACTTCATTTTGAACATTTTCTTCTATCTTTGGATCAAAGTGTAATCAGAAAGAATTATGGCTCTTTTAATACCCATTTAACCTTTGTATTCGCAACAGATACAAAACCACTTAAAATTTAAACCTCTCTTTTTATGGGCTTGTACGTTGATCTCGTTTTTCTCAGAGATGTGTTTCGCAAGAATTGTAGAAGCATGACATGGGGGTCACTGCAAACTTCCAGGCTCTACTCTTCACTGCCTTCTGTTTCCATGTCCTCTTCGCCCTATTAATTATTTTAATAGTGTCTTGCTGTTTTAACAAAGGTCTTTATTAATGCCACTAAATCTTTTTTTTTTTACTGTTGTTGACATCCTTTTTCTTTCCATCATTAGTAGTATTTAGTGTTTTCTATCTTCAGAATGTGTAAAGGGCTGAAATTCCCATAAAGTGTGCCTGTCACCTTCTTTTTATAGACTTTATCAGCAAAAGGGTATGGAAGTGAGGTTCAGAATTGTCTCTTGCACTTCATGTGTAATTTAGGCTTACATTTCCTCATCCAAGCAATGTTTAGAGGCAGCATGCTATACAGTAGAGTTCTTTTTTTAATTATAAAAGTAATTGATCTTCTAGTAAAAAATAAAATTATGCAGAAATATCTAAAAAGTGAAATTCTTCCCAACTCCTCTCCCTAGAAGCCATTGTTAGCAGTTCTGTGTATCTACTTCCAGAATCCAGAATTTTTTATACATTATAAACACATATGTGTACATACGTATTCATACAGACACAGCATACATAATATTCTACATCTCAGGAATTCTGTTTTGCCCCTAATAGAGGATTGATATCTTTCTGAAAATGATAGTATATATGGGTCTACCTTTGTCGTGGTGCCATAGTGTTTATAAGGGTGCATGAACCATAATTTAGTCATTTCTCTACCAATGGATATTTACATTGTTTCCATTTTTGCCATTAAAAGCAAATATCTTTGTGCAATTATCTTTATGCAATTTTGAGACTTTCTGTGGAATAGATCTCTAGAATGAACTTGCTGAGTCAAAAGTGTATGTGCATTAACATTTTGATACCTACTGAAATAAATAGTCCTCCAAAACGGTGGTCCCAGTTCATTCTTCTCAATGGTGTATAAGAATATCTGATTCCACATACCCTCCCTGACCTCGTACATGTTCATATTTTAAATTTCTGCCCCCCCAAAAAAGGATTCTTTTTCATTTTTATAATTCTTAGTAGGTTTAGCATCATTTCATATGCTTAGTAGCCATTTGCCTGTTCACATCTTTTGTCCTTTTTTTGGTTATGTTTTTCTTATGGACATATCGGAAGTTATATGAGTTTTAACCTTTTGTTGGCGGTTATTTTGAAACTGCCCCGCAGAGCCCCATGGGTTCCTTGAAGAAGACCCTGAGTAGGAAGAATTGGCCTGGCTGGTTGGACTCTCCAGAGTCCTACCTCCGCCTTCTTACTTCAGCTACACAGAGACATCGATCAAACAGAGTTGCCCAGTTTTCACTTGCATTTCATGCTGAAGTTTGGGCTTGAGATTTAAAAAAGGCTCCCGTATGGACTTCCCTGGCTGTCCAGTGGTTAGGACTTCGCCTTCCGATGCAGGGGGTGCGGGTTCGATCCTTGGTTGGGGAGCTAAGATCCACATGCCTCGCAGCCAAAACACCAAAACGTAAAACAGCAGCAATATTGTAACAAATTCAATAAAGACTTAAAAAAAAAAGTCTCCTGGGTCTAAAAACATGTTGAAAAAACACTCCTATGGGAGGAAGAGCCCTAGATTTGTCATAAAGTGATCTGTCTCAGGCTCTACAACTTAGCATTTTTAAATTAGAAGGGTGCTTAGAAAGTAAATATTAAGTTCCAATTTCATTACAAACACCTAAATCATGTGAACTATACTGTTAATATATGTCGATACACATAAGATGCTGACAGATAGCTGTCATGAATTCCATAATAGCTAATACTGATAATTATTTTACTCTTCATAATATCTTCAACTTATATATATATTTTTAACACCTTTATGGGGTATAATTGCTTTACATTGGTGTGTTAGTTTCTGCTGTATCACAAAGTGAATCAGCTATGTGTATACATATATCCCCATATCCCCTCCTTCTTGTGTCTGCCTCCCACCCTCCCTATCCCACCTCTCTAGGTGGTCAAAAAGCACTGAGCTGATCTCCCCGTGCCATGCGGCTACTTCCCACTAGCTATCTGTTGTGCATTTGGTAGTGTATATATGTCCATGCCACTCTCTCACTTCGTCCCAGCTTACCCTTCCCCCTCCCCGTGTCCTCAAGTCCATTCTGTACATCTGCATCTTTATTCCTGTCCTGCCCCTAGGTTCTTCAGAACGATTTTTTTTTTTTTAGATTCCATATATATGTGTTAGCATACGGTATTTGTTTTTCTCTTCTGACTTACTTCACTCTGTATGACAGACTCTAGGTCCATCCACTTCACTACAGGTAACTCAGTTTCGTTTCTTTTTATGGCTGAGTAATATTCCATTCTATATATGTGCCACATCTTCTTTATCCATTCATCTGTCGATGGACACTTAGGTTGCTTCCATGACCTGGCTATTGTAAATAGTGCTGCAATGAACATTGGGGTGCATGTGTCTTTTTGAATTATGGTTTTCTCTGGGTATATGCCCAGTAGTGGGATTGTTGGGTCATATGGTAGTTCTATTTTTAGTGTTTTAAGGAACCTCCATACTGTTCTCCATAGTGGCTGTATCAATTGACATTCCCACCAACAGTCCAAGAGGGTTCCCTTTTCTCCACACCCTCTCCAGCATTTATTGTTTGTAGATTTTTTGATGATGGCCATTCTGACTGGTGTGAGGTGATACCTCATTGTATTTTTGATTTGCATTTCTCTAATGATTAGTGATGTTGAGCATCCTTTCATGTGTTTGTTGGCCATCTATATATCTTCTTTGGAGAAATGTCTATTTAGGTCTTCTGCCCATTTTTGTTTTGGGTTGTTTGTTTTTCTGATATGGAGCTGCATGAACTGCTTGTAAATTTTAGAGATTAATCCTTTGTCAGTTACTTCATTTGCAAATATTTTCTCCCATTCTGAGGGTTGCCTTTTCGTCTTATTTATGGTTTCCTTTGCTGTGCCAAAACTTTTAAGTTTCATTAGATCCCATCTGTTTATTTTTGTTCAACATATATTTGAAACTGAAAGTATGCATATGACTATGGACAATGCTCAGGACTTATTTGATTATTTTGATTATTTCTTTATTATCTGTTACTTTATGTAGTTCGTAGATGATGCATTCATCTGAGGACCCTGCTGACTCAAGGCCCAGCAGGAATCTGCTGCCCACAGTTATGAGTAGCTGATTTGGGCCGAGCTTTCAATTCTGTAAGTTAAGAGATAATCCTCGAGGACCCTCAGCTAGTTAATACCAGAGCAGTACCCAGATCCTTAGAGTCCTGCCTCCTACTGCAGTCCTGACTCCTGTTTTACCTACTTTGCCATTCTTTGCTGGTTAATCTTGGGCAGGTCTTCTTAACATTTCTAAACCTCAGTTCTTTTTTCTCTTTTACAGTGAGAGTACTAACGCATGCATTGTCATCCTGATGACTAGGGTAGAGTAGAGACATAATGAATGTTCTTACCTTTTGTGAATAGCACAGTACCTTACAAAAATGCAAGGAATAATCCAAGTGTCTATTGCCCTTTATTATGGTGTTGAAAGAAGGACTGCTAGTTTGAACAGGAACTGTAGTAATTAAATGTGTTTTAACATATCCCCATATCATGTAGACTAGCGTTGATATTTTAGCACTCACCTCCTCTGAAATGGGCTTGATTTTTCCCAGTTTAGTTTTTTAGACTTGAAAGAAAAAAATAAAAAGATGTAGCTATGGCTCTCATTCTTTAATTCTCTCTGAAATAAGAGCAGAGTAATAACTCTAAATGATCCAGGTAGTAGCTGAGGACATTCTTTTGAATGCTTCTTTCTGTGTTGGTTCATTTAAGAAGGGGCTAAATTCTGCAGTCATCTACAGGACTTTTTTATACCAGTTTATTCATTAAATAAGACTTAGTATAACAGCTTAATTCACAGGCTTATTCAAAATAGATTTTTTAAATGGGGAAGTGGTAGATATTTATATTACAAGATAACTTACTCTTGCATACTCAAAACTCTTCTTTATTCCTTTAGAAATATATAGTTACCTAGGGTTACTTCACAATTATTCATTCAGTTCTTTCAGCAGATATTCCAGGGTCTTTGTAGGCATCAGAGAAGCAGAAACCTCTGCCTTCCTAGCAGGGGAAGATATACAATAAATGATAAACCTGACACAAAAGTATATTATGTAGCATATTTGAAAATGATATATGCAATGGAGAGGAAAAAGAAAAAAAAGCAAGCAATCAAGAATGCAGTACAAGTGGAAGTTGCAACGTCTAATTGGGTGGTCAGGGTCAGACTTGAGAAGACCATCTTTGAACAGGGAGTTGAAAGTTGCCAGGAAGGGACCCTAGACCAGGAGCGTGCCTTCAGTGCTGGAGGAATATCAGTGTCCAGAGTAACCATGGAGAAGTGAGCAAGCCGGGGGGTAGTAGGAGATGATATCAGAGAGATAACTTGGGGGAAAGAGCACTGATCATTTAGAACCTACTTGGTCATGTTGTACTAAACATTTTATGTATTGTTAGATCTAATTTGTTAGTAGTTTGTTAAAGATTTTTGCATCTATCTTCATGAGGGATACTGGTCTATAGTTTATCGTTGTTGTCGTTGTTTGTTGTAATGTCTTTGTCTGGATTTGGTATCAGGGTAATACTAGTCTCATAAAAGGTATTAACAAGTGTTCCATCCTCTGTAAAATTCTGGAAGAATTTGTGGAAATTGGTGTTATTCCTTAAATGTTTGTCAGAATTTGCTAGTGAAGCCATCTGGACCTGGAATTTTCTTTGTTAGAAAGCTTTTACCTACAAATTTAATTTATCCTAAGTGAACTTTAACAGTTTGTGTCTCTCAAGAAATTGGTCTATTTAATCTAAATGGCTGCATTTATAGGCACAATGATGGTTTACAGTATTCCCTTATTATTATTTTAACGTCTGTAGGTACTGTGGTATTGTTTTCTCTCTCATTCATGATGTTTAAATCTATGTCTTATCTAATTTTTTTCCTTTGATTGGTCTGGTTAGAATTTAGCAATTTTATTGTTGTGGTTTTTTTTTTCTCAAAAGAATCAGCTTTTGGTTCCATCAATAATTTTTTCTATTGTTTTTGTGCTCTCACTTTCATTGATTTCTGCTCTATTATTTTGTTTCTCTTTCTTACCTTGGTTTTAATTTGCTCTTCTCTATTTCCTTAAAGTTAAATCTTCAATCATTGATTTGAGGTCTTTTGTCTTTTCTAATATAAACATTTAATTGAAAGGCCCTGTTTTAACTGCATCCTATAAATTTTAACATGTTGCACTTTGATTTTCATTCAAGACGTTTTCTAGTTTCTCTGTTATTTCCTTTTGACCCCTGGGTATTTAGAATTATATTATTTAATTTCTAAATATTTGGATTCTTTTTCTATTTTGGGTTGTGTATTTTTCACAACTATGTTATTCTTACTCTTTTTCAATTATTTATACTCTTGATTTGAATGTTAGTGTTGTCCTCTGATTTGCAACATACATCTTAATTAATCAGAGTCCACCTTCAAATAATATTATATCACTATGTATACCATATCGGGACCTTACCATAGAATATTCCCACTCTCCTTGCCATTTTTTATGCTCTTGTCATTTCTTTTTATTTGTGGATATGCTATTAACACACAGCACATTGCTGCTAATTTTGCTTTAGACAATTTTTAGAGCAATTAAAAGTAAGAAAAACTTTATTTATTTAGGCTTTTCTAGCACTCTTCCTTTTGTGTGTGTAAATCAAGTTTCTGTCTGGTGTCATACTCCTTCTGCTTGAAGAAATTCCTGTAACGTTTCTTGCAGTAGAGGTCTGTGAGAAATGAATTCCCTCCTAATCTTTGTTTTCAATTCTCCTTCATTTTGAAAGATATTTTTACTGAGTAGAGAATTATGTTGACTGATTTTTTCCTTTCCTCGCTTTGAAGATGTCATTCCATTATTCTCCCACTTGCATAATGTCTGACAAGAAGTCTCTGTAAAATTTTTCTTCTTTGCTTTCTATGCAGTATATATTCTTCCCCTTTGGTTTCAAGATTTCTTCTTTGTTTTTCAACAGTTTGAAAATGGTATATTTATAGGGTTTTTTCATTTTCTTATGTTAGTTTTAATACATATCCTTCCTGATGGTCCCTTAATTTCTTGCATCTCAGACCTGCACTTTGTTGTTTGTCCTTAATTTTAGAGATACTCAGCCATTACCGCTTCAAATTGTTGTTTGTTGCTTCATTCCCTCTTTCTTCGCCTTCTGGGATTCTAACTACGTGCATGTTTGGTATTGTCCCACAGCTCTTTGGTGCTCTGTTCTTTTGCATGCTTGTGTTTGCATAATTTCTATTGACCTATCTTCACTTTTGATGATTCTTTCCCCAGTTGTTGAGAGTATGCATGAGCCTATTGTAAGCATTTTTCTTCCATGTTTCTCATTTCTAGCACTTTCAGTTTATTCTCATAAGAGACAACAAGACACAGTCTCACAGTTGATAGTCTCTGTGTCTCTGCTGATCATGCATGCTTTCTGCCTTTTCCATTAAAGCCTTTAACGTTAATCAGTTATTCTAAATTCCCTGACAGTTTGATATCTGTGTTCTGAGTCTGTTTTTGCTGTTTGCTTTGTCTCTTGATTGTCCGGCATGTTTTGTTGTTGTAAGGATGGCAGCAGTGGTCTTTCCAGCTTTCTTCATCCTGTGCAGCAGCCATCCATCTCAGTTATTCATTTTCTTGTATGTATAGCTTTCCATTGTATAAAAAATAACATAATCATTTCTATTCTATTACTGAGAGAAATTTGTATTATTTAGAGTTGGGTCCATTACTACAAATAATGCTTCTATGATCAGATGTCTTTTGGTGCACACATATATATATTTCTATAAAGTATAGGCATAGGAGTACAAGTGATGGGTTATAGAGTTATATGCACTATAAGGTATAGTGTTATTTTTGCTTTTTATGTGCATTCTAATTTTTTCTTGAAAGCCAGACATCTTGTATAGGATAGTAGAGACTTAGGCCAAAATAGTCTGTGCCTGAAAGTAGACATATCTTTTCTTCTGTTAGACCTTTAGTGTAGGGTGCTTGAGTCAGCCTAGTCATGAGTTGCCCTTAGTTTGGGGTGTTTTTGTCTTTTTGCTTCGGTTACCCTCAGTGCAACACAGTTTTCAAATTCCTTTAATGTTGTCTTTGCAGTGGGGAGTGGTTTGCCAAAGGGATTTTCTCAGTATCTGTCCCACCCTCAGATTCAGGTCTTTTCTTTGTGCCTGTACCTCAGAGAACTCTCTCTGGTCTCTCTCCCAATACTAGACTGCTATGATGTTTTACTTGACATTCGTAAAGCCAGAGAGGTGCTCTCCATTCTGTTTCAATCTCAGTTTTAGGCCAGCACTTTGTGGGTCTCAGGAGCAAGCTGTTTCGATGATCCTGCCTCTCCCCCAGGACTAGAGTCTTACTTTGTTTCCTTCCCCAGCCACAGTAGGTTTTTACTGGTGCTCTAAGGGCAACAGGATTCACTGCCCTTTCCCCAAGGGCTTAAGGCTTTTGTTCTGAAGGGAAATATGAGAGAAGGATCTGGGCAGGGCTTCAGGCCTTTTGCAGGGCTGCTGCTCTTCCCCTCCCTAGGCTTACACCAGAACAGACACTTTATCAGGACTCTCACCCTACCTCAGGCCGTTCTTGTGAGAATCTGGTGAGATCTGTGCAGAAAATCCTACAAAGGGGTCGTGAATCAAATTTCCCTTCTGTCTTCACTGCCCAGGAGCTCTGTGTTCTTATACTCACCCACAACCAGCCTTTAACAATGTGTTAATAATTTTAGATGACTTCTTCTTACCAGATAGTATGGCATTCAGAGGCATTTGCCTCAGGTATTCTGTCTCTCCTTGGAGGCATCTGTCTCTCCTTAGATTTCATGTTAGTTGGTTACTCGACAGCCTCACTTCTCTAATGGGTTCAAAAAATGTGGATTTGCAGACTATCTGGCCTGTTTTTTTGTTGTAAGGATGGTAGCAGTGGTCTTTCCAGCTTTCTTCATCCTATGAAGAAGCCATCCATCTCAGTTTATTCATTTTCTTTTATGTATAGCTTCCCATTTTATGAAAAAAGTATTAAAATTTTTTCTATTCTATTACGGAGAGAAGTTTGTATTAGTTAGAGTTGGGTTCAGTACTTCAAATAACGCTTCTGTGATCACATGTCTTTTGGTGCACATATATAAATATTTCTGTAAGATATAGACATAGGAGTAGAATAGATGAGTTATAGAGTACATATGTATACATACATATGTATTATAAGGTATATATGTATAATCTTGATAAATTATTTTTATTAAAAATTTTCAATGAAGTATAACTTATAGAAAAGTACACCTGTCTTAAATGGCCACAGGCCATCTTTTAAAATGTAACATAATATATCTATGGATATTCACATACTCAAACATTAACTGAGAACCTGTTAACATAATAGGCACTTAGGAATGGAAAGGTGAAGGAGAAGTCACTGCTGTTGAGGAGCTTAAAAGATAGGGATGTGATCAAGTTCTGTCCAAAAAAAGAGTGGGGAGAGAGAAATCATGACTGGAAGAATCAGGAAAAGCATATTGGAGAACATGGCATTTGATCTGGACCCTCAAGTGTAGTAGTATAAATGTCAGCTAAGAACTGGAATCTGGAGATTGTAACTTGAGTCCGAGTTCTGCACATCCCAGCTGGGTACAACTCAGTTTTCCCTTCTTTAAAATGTGAATAATCATAGCAACGTGAAGTAAATAATGCGCCATCGTGCCTATCTTAGGTGCTCAAGAAATGTTAGCTGCCATCATCACTATCAGCGGCAGCATCATCCCACATCAATTTGATCTCAGAGTCATCTTCTTCAGAGAGTTCATAGAATTTAGAGTCATTATGTCAGGAATGAAATATATGACCTTGTTTTAAGGAGATATTGAGGTTATCTGGGGCTTTTTCCCCTGGAAGAACTAATCGCGGAACCATTCATTAAGGAATGGCAATCCCTTAGGGATCACCAGGTCCTAAATTCTCACAGATGAGAAAACTAAGGCCCAGAGAGAGGAAAGGACTTGCCCAGGGTTGCACTCTGCTAAGATATGTACTTTTTGAAATCTCCCAGCTGTACTCAAAGTTCTGAGTGGTGGAACGTTGTCTTACTCATCTTTTTATTCTTCGTGAAACCTTGGGTAGTGAACTTTGTGGTTGTAGAAATAAGGACAGAATTCTTATTGCCTTAATTCCTCCTGGCCTGTTCAAGGGCAAGGGTGAGCAAGTTTTTAAATATTTTGTAAATATAGTTTGTTGTTCAAAACCAAAGGTAGTTTATACAGTTGATGATCTAGGCAGCAGAGAATAAAGTAAAACCTGGAGAATCCTGGTTATTCTCTTTTTCCTCTGTGTGTTTCAGGTACAAAATTCTTCATTATAATGCTTCCCAATTCCTTTTATTGGTACTTGCAGTGCCAGTGGGCAAATAACAGTCTCCACACAACCAGAGAATTCTGAAAGGTTATTTCTTGCAGCTAGCATAAGCCTCCAATCCCACAATAGTAGCAATGGTGGATTTTACCCAGTGTTTTAATGGTGAATGTAATCAGAACATAAAAAGATCTAAATGCATACTTTGAAGGAATTTGCAGAGATGACTAGGAGGACCCAAAAAAGCACAGTTCAGTTTGTTTCTTTCACAACTGTGTTTATTTTTTCATTTCTCTTGTGCATATCGAGGATTTTTTAAGATTATATTTTAAAAACCGACTAAATAGTTTCTAAAATGTTCACTGATGGAGTAGATTAGTGTGGGCTTTGTAGATGTGATTATTAAATAATTCAAAGGGCTAAGGCCAGAGTGACATATTTTTCACTTATTCATGGGTAATTTTTAAGATTTCCTTCACCCCCAGGAGCCAATTATATTTTATTGTTTTTGTATATTATGTCTAATAAATTTTACTCCAGACGTCTAATGTTCCAGGTACAGGTTTGACTCAAGAGAAAAATTTGCACTTCTCTTAGTGTCCTTTATGTTTTCTGTTTAAATTAAAGTATCAATCAGTGAGGGCAGAGGAAGGAGAGGAAAATGAACCCAGTTGAATAGGGGAATTGATGAGTGATTATGAACAAAACATAGCTTCTGAATCAGTGTGAAGTTTTCTGTTGGTTTTCCCAATTTCTGGAGCCAGTCATGGTAATAAATGGAGCACTGAAAGCTTAAAGAATTGTGCCACCCAGATATATACAGAGTTCATGGATTAAATTTAAAAATGGCCTTTGAATAATGGAAATTATGCACTACATATATTCTCATATGTATGAACTTATTAGCCTCCAGTGAGATGAACACATACCTTAGCTATTTAAGTGCAGTAACACCAATACCCATTTATTCAATCATGCGTGTCCCTCTGGGTTCTTCAGTAATATCACCGACTTCATGCTTTATTCTGTGCTAGTGTTTGTGCTGAGCATTTTGCATGCCAGATCTTATTTAACCATATCAGTAATCTATTAAGTCAGTACCACTATTATGATTGTTTACTTGATATCAAAAGAGAAAAGTAGGTCACTGTTAAGTTAAAAGGCTAGTAAGTAGTGAATTCTTAATCAGTACTCATTTGTTCATTTATTCGATATATCATTGGATACCTACTACGCATCAGACAGAGTTTTAGTCCCCCTTCTAACTGTGTTTATAATCTCTCAACCAGATAACACTAGATATCACACAGAGGCTACACACTCTGTCCCTTGGAACTGCCAGGCTCCGCGAGGTTAATGCTGTGGCAGAGTTCAGGGACCCACTTGAGCAAAATCTAGCTTATTTTAAAGGAGCTAGTTCCCCAAGGGAATTTGGTTAACAAAGCATTCGTTCACTTATCTGTCATGGTCAGTGCATCCCAATATCACCTTAGGAGATGCTATCGGGCCTTCACTTGGGAGATCATCTGGTCTAGTTCTCTCAGTGAGTAGATGAGAAGGTGCCCGAAACTATACAACGAGATAGTCACTGAGAAGACAAACCACAATTAGCAGTTAGCTTGGGAACAATTTTACAGCCTCACTTTCCCAGTATCATTATATGGCACTGACTCAGTTTAAAAGTAGAGGTGAAGATAATGAGTACCCCAGGAGTAATATTAAAATCCTCTTCCCCCTTCCTTTATTATACCGTACCAGTATTACAGTCCACTCTTACGGAAATGGCTCTGGGTTAAAGAATTAAGCTTTTCTATTTACTTTTCTATTTACTTCTAATTGAAATGCCACTCAACTGCCCCCTCACCTGAATTTCCTATATTCCCTTTCAAATAAACTAAATGGCTTCTCCCAGGTCAAATGGGATTAAAATTCCTCTTTGTTGTTCCCCAAATTCTTCTTTCCTCTCTTGTAGTAGATTTGTTCTGGCCTGGATGAGAGTTGTCTGCACACATTATGTTGTCAAAACCCAAACTCTGCATATTGAATAAAACAAAGCAGAAACGTGAGTTTATTACAAAGCTTTTGACTTGCAAGCTGAGGACACTCAAGGCTACAGAACCAGTGGGTTCCGAGTTACTCGCAGGCTAACGGATTTGTATGGGACAAATATGGAAGTTATTTGGCTTTTTCAGCTGATAGGTTGCCTAATGGTCTTCTTTCTTATTTGGATCAGGGAAGCTGAGTCAGGGGAACAAAGAGGTTCAGAAATGGCGTGAACAGATTTGGCATTTGGGGATTGGCTGGTGTCCTCTGCCGATTTCTGAGAAGAGCTGTAAATCCCTGCAAGGTGAATTTTCCTTTTTGCACCGGCGTTGACTGTCTCCATGCTGTCCCTGACATAAGCGACTCCATGTTTGGTTAGTTTGGTTCTACAATGTATTCTCCACCCCTCTTTTACTCTAATGCACATTCGCACACGTATACACTAAAACACAGACTATTTTGTAACCTCTTAGAAGACAGAAACAGTATATGATTCATCTGTCACCCGCCGTGGGAAGCTGGGCCTTGCATTGCTTCAGTCTCTCTGTTGAGAGGCAAGATAGCAGACTGGTTAGAGGCAGGGCTCAGGAGACAGGCTTCCCTGCCTGTGAGCTATGGAGTATCAAGCCGATTACTCTTCCTTTCTCCAGGACTCAGTGCTCATACCCATAAATGGGGACAAGGATAATATGTCTTTCCTCCCTTTGGACAATTGTGAGGACTAAATCAGAAAATACATGCCAATCGGTGCCTCACACACACTAAAACTTAATGAACACTAGTTACTGTTAACCTCAGCCAACAAGTATTAAACATCTGCGAAGATCCAGACACTTATTCATAGGTACATATTTCAAGGACTAGAATTTAGTGCCCCTAACTCTTCACTCTGATGGCTACCCTACGGATAACAAAGCCTCATCATGCCATTTGGATTTTGTTCCAAACCCAACCCTATCCCTTGAACTCAAGGCAGCTCCCAGGCCACCTGGATAACTTTTCTGGCCTTTCTATAAACATTCTGATGTGATACAGGCATAATTAGACTTTGCATCTATTCCCATGAATATTTTATGAGGAAAGCCAAGATGTTCAAGGACTATAGAGACAGGTATAGGTTTGCTATTAAGAGTACTTTAACATAGAGTCGTTTCCTTTCTGGCTGATGTTGGTTAATAATCTAAGTCTGGATTTAAGATTATATCTCTGAATGAGACAAAATATCAGGGGATTCTAACTGCTTTAAAAAAAAAATAGAAGCAGTAATCAACTTTTATATTTAGGCCAGGACTCCACAGTGGATTTGTTGGAAAAGCAATTGTTTTCATGGTCGTATATGTTGGTTTGGATTTTCTGTGGCTGCATGCGTCTTTTGAAAGAAGACTTTGGGTAAGCATTGTGATTTTCCAAGCAGCTGGTCTTCTCCTGGCATTGTTACAGGGTCAGTCTATTTCACCCCAATCAGAGCATAATGTCATAAATTGCTGGCTGTTCCCTTGGCAACTGTTCAGGGTAGACTAGCCATGTTCTCTGCCTCAAGCCAATGGTGGGCTGCAGGCAGGCTCCTACAGGCCACAGGGAAGCATATTTCATTACTAAGGTCTTTACATCAACTACTGATCACTTATGTCCATTGTGTTCAGAGAGAAGCCAAAAGTAAATTTCATAAGAAGAAAAATAAATCTGTATCCTGCCCATATGATTTTTTAGTTTTGCGAGGTTTTTTTTTTTTTTTTTTTTTTTCAAATGAGTAAAGTTTCAGCTCACTTTTGACCTTCTCTCCTAACGAGATCATTGAGGTAAAATCAGAAACTATGATTGATAAATTATAAAACACTCCACAGGTACTTCCGTACCTCATAGTCATTGCTTCTACTCTCTTTATCTAAGCTAGAACTCAAATCTCCTCATCTGCTGGGAAGCTCTTTTGATTTACTCTCCCAGTTCTCCCTCCTAAATCAGGCAGAGCTTATACCTCCCATCATATATATTAAAATCAGTATTAATGAAACCTTTCCGGAGAGTGGCCCCTTTTCTAAAATCCTATGCCATTTGGATTCAGTGTCAAACAAACTTATGCTTTTTATCTACTTGCCGGGAATGAACAGAACTTGAATGTACTTGGGAAGCCAAGATCAATATGTGAAATAACTAATCTTATGTTCCTAAATACTGGAAAAATCATATATAATCCCCAGCACTTAGCATAGAGCTAAGCACCCAGTAGGGGTACAAAAAATTTTGCAATGAAACACTGATAACAACTCCTTCATTAATAGAAGAAAAGCCACTCTTGATTTCCTTTTTCTCCCTCAAAACGGAGCAGTGAGAAGCAACCAGTACTCTGGCGTTCCTCTGCCTCTTTGATTGTTGCATGGAAACAGGCATTTGTAAATAATGGAAAGGGGAAAATGGGGCTCCTTGAAAAGACCGTTTTCAAATAAATTTGAAATGAATTAATATAAAGCCAACACAAAGTTTTAAGAGCAAGTGAGTCCATTTCCTGCCATCTCCCCATTATAATTGTTTGTGAGAATGTCCTGTGTTATGGGCCCTGGCTACCAGAGTGGTTTGGTGGGAGTAGACACTGGTACAGTTCTACAGATCCTCCCAGCAGCACTCACCCTATTTTCCCAGAGCTTTATCGAAGTTTAATGCAGACTCTGGCATACAATGGGCCATGACCTCCCAGATGCCCTTCCTAACAAGAGCTAGTTTGAGCCAATGTATAAGCTCTGAATGAATGGAAAACACATTTTCAGATTTCAAAAGGGCTGCCTAAGCGCTTAGCTCTGCACTAGAAAGATACGTAAATGAATATCACAAACTAGATGCCTCTTCTGCAGCTGTTTCAGTTAGGATGCCAGGTTTTTCCATCCTCGCTGCTCCTGGCAGCTCATCCCTTTTCTGCAACGTATCACACCTTCTTCCATTTTACAAGTAGTTTTGCAGCTCCTGCCATTGCCCACCCCAAAACAAAACCCAGCCCTGTTAGAATTCTTGTGGGCTCGTGGGATGGAAAGGAGTTCTGCTTGAATTCAAAATGGTAGTAAGTGTGCTTTGTATATAGAACAAAAATGGAAAAGCAGATCCTGTGTTTGTCTCAAAGCTGAAATTCCACGTCCTAACCTAAAGTGAATAGATGCTCCAGTGCAGTGAAGTGTCTGGGCACCCTTTAAAGGAAAGTAGCGAGGACATCACCTTCAGAGGCCTATTTTAGGCGTTCACATTTTTGTTCTTCCTTCTGATTCTTAACTTAGCATCAACAATGAGTTAATACTTTTAGGAAAATGGTGTGGATCATAATTCAATGCACATCAAATAATGTTCAGAGGGCAGGCCTGAGCAGGGTCTGTCTTCATTGTTAGTGAGATCTTGTAGGTATATCAGTCAGTAGCCTCAGGCTCACAGGATGTCAGAACCAAAGGGTTCATTGGAAATCATGTAATCAACCCCTTTACTGAACAGATGGGCCACAACGACAACCCAGAAAAGGAAAAGACTTACTCAAGATACCACCGCCGAGTCCATGGTTTTCTGTACTGAAATCAGCCTCATGAGTTCTTAATCAATGCCCTTTTTGTTTTTCTAGTACATCTACCTGTGCTTTTTGGGAATAATAACATACAATATGTGTAAGCTGACAGAACTATTTAATAGTTGATGTAAGCATGCATCCTCATTTTGATAATTTTCAAGCTCTTCTGAGTGCTATAATAGTTTCTATTGTTACTTTCTCCCTTGAGCTATTTCTTCCCTTACAACCCTAAGCAAATGTCAGGATTTTGTATTGATAGTTCCACGTCAGTTGGACAGGTGTTTCTCTAAAGCCCTAAAACAATGTAAGGTCGTATGAGAACCATTCTCTTTTGCACCTTCAGCTAAAGTCTTAACTATGTATTTGTGAGAGGCAGCTTGGTGGGGTAGAAAGAGTGTAGATTTTGTAATTCTACAGTCCAGGGTTTATACTGTTTTCAAGCAGTGTGGCCCTGGGCAAAATTTTTTACCTTTCTTAGTTTCTTCAAATAAAAAAAGCCCAGGGCGGGTGTGGGTTAAATTTTTTCCTTGCAGTGTTTCTACTGGATTACATATGTGAAGTACCTGACTCCTTGTAAACACATAACACGTGCCAGCTTCCTTCCGAGCCTTGTATGGTCAGCATCTGTTTTAACACCAACTTGGGTTGTAGGAAGAGAAAATAATTCGCCATGAAGATAATTGTCTGATAATTGTCGGGAGAATTCAGTTGAAGCTAATTTAAGGATTTGTTTTCCTTCATCTTTAAAGAGTTGCAACACATATGTTATTTCTATATGTGTATACTTTATGAAATTTTTGCCATCTCTGTTATTCCTCTATGACTCTATTTGATTAGTCTGGCTTTAAAAATCCAACTACATTTTTAAAAAAATCTGTACCGAATACCTATGGTACACCTCGCTGTAGGTGCTACAAAGACCCACACAGCAAACTCTGCCTTCTGGGAGTTTGTAAGAGGAAGGGAAAAACCTTAAGTTGTTTACAAAACAAAAAAAGTTGAATTTGAAGGGTGTTATAATAGAAATATAAAATTGGGTGTGAAAGGATTTATTTTAACCAGGTGATCAGGGAGAGAATACTTTGTAGAGGAGATGGGAACTGGGTGTTAAAGACTGAGTAGAATCGTCGGCAGATAACGTTGGGCAGAAAGGAGGAGAAAGATCGAAGAGCCTGGGCCGACGATCAGAGTTGGACAAGATCAATACATGGGTGGTGATCATCCAGCCAGTGGGGCAGGAATGTAAAAAGACAGAAGTAGAAAATAAAGGTAGAAGGATAAGAAGGAACATTTAGGGCTGGTTCAAGGAGGGTCCTGAACGGTGTACTCACCTCTGGGGGTCAACAGGAAGGTTTGTGAGCAGTGAAATAAGCGTGACCAAACCTGGATTTTTAAGCAACTAACTCTGCCAGCCATCAATTTAAGAGCCTTAAGAGATTAAATTATTGTATGTATTATATATATGTGTGTGCAATTATATGTACATGCATACATATGTGTATATATATATAATATTTGGCCATCATATCTGAAAAGGAAGCTTTGTGCTCTAACGTGAAGCAGACTAGAGATTTCAAAAGGTTACGTAGCGTCTGTGACTTCAACTACACATGCAGAGTCCACAAGACTCGAGTTATTTTCACTGTTGTGTAATAGAGTCAGTTTTGCTTTTAGCAGATTCTCCCAAGGAAATGTGCTAAGTATTTTTCTAAAGCCCTCTCACATTAAATACTGTTAGCAATAAATCATTGCTTCTGTGTTAAAGGTCAAAAATTTTCCCCCATAGAATTTCTTTACTATACTCCCTGGTATGTTTTGCTCTCCTGTAAACTTGGGTGTGCACGTGTGTGTATGTGTGTGAGTTAGCAACTGAGTAAAGATCAGAGGAGACTCAAGTTGAAATTCTCAAATTATTTTGAGTCACATGTTTATAAATGTATTTTGGAAGTTATCACTAAAATACAGAAGTATGTGCGTTGTCTTTTTTGTTTACGGCTGAGTCTGTGTGTGTTAATTGGTATAAAAGGTGGAAAGCAGTTCTCAAACGTTCACATCAATATTTTTCCTCAAAAACCTACTTTCATATTTGCTGACTTGAATTATTTCATTCTTTGTTTGTATTTGCGTCTCCCCAAGGTACCCCACTCCCCAACATAGCCCCAAAGTTAAATTTCCTATATCTGGTCAGTTCACATATCTGAAAGTACTAAACTGAGAAATTATCTTCTGTGTTACAGATATATGGAAGTTCAATGAAAAGGACACACATTTTAGTTTTCAGTGTTCTTGAATAATCCTTTTGATAGTAAAGAAATACATTGTCACCTAGAGTAAGCCCAGACCGTTTAGCTCAGTCCACCACTGAAATGTTTCACAAAATTAATATCAAACACTTTATAGTATGCTGCTTTTATTTTTACCTTTGGCTTTTATGAGAAGTCAGTGTTAGAAACTTTTACAAGAAAAGATGTCTCTATTTTTTGTGACACATCGATAAAGATGTTTGCCACTATATCAATGTCCAAGGTCATTTTCTCTTAGAATTTAGTTCTAATTTTCTTTAATAGAAATTAATTATTTTTATTTTATATTAAATTCCTTTCTTTGTCCTGGCCACCAGGAAGTGCAAGCCTAAATTTAATGCTATGCTACAGTAACTATCTTTTAGGTTTCTGGTACAGTTCTCTCCTCCATTCTTCTCTGTAGTCTCTGATTTTTTTCTTTATTTTCAGATGTTAGTTGCAACAACCTTAATGAATGTGACTTTTACTTGTAATTCAAGTCAAATTCTTTTTTGAACATGTATATTTAAAATAAATAAAGCATATGGTTGAAAATAAACTTTTTTTTTTTTTTTTTTGCGGTACGCGGGCCTCTCACTGTTGTGGCCCCTCCCGTCGCGGAGCACAGGCTCCGGACGCACAGGCCCAGGGACCATGGCTCACGAGCTCAGCCGCTCCGTGGCATGTGGAGTCCTCCCGGACCGGGGCACGAACCCATGTCCCCTGCACCGGCAGGCGGACTCTCAACCACTGTGCCACCAGGGAAGCCCGAAAATAAACATTTTTAAAACTGATTCTCAGTAGCCCGTGTGCCACAGCTACTGAGCCTGTGCTCTAGAGCCTACGAGCCACAACTACTGAGCCCACGTGCCACAACTACTGAAGCCCGTACACCTAGAGCCCGTGCTCCGCAGCAAGAGAAGCCACCGCAATGAGAAGCCTGTGCACCGCATCAAAGAGTAGTCCCCGCTCTCTGCAACTAGAGAGAGCGCAAGCACAGCAATGAAGACCCAATGCAGCCACAAATAAATTAATTAATTAAAAAATATATAAGAAATAAAGTTCCGATACCCAGACAGCACCTCAGACCACTTACAGAATATATGAAGGTGGGTTCTAGACATCAGTGTTTTTTAAAGCCCTTTAGGTGATTCCCATGTGGGGAATTATTGGTTTAAATCTTTTTTTTATTATGATGCTCAATGCTTTTTTTACAAAAACACGTTTTTGACAAGGAAATTTTAAAACACCTGTAATTCCATAATTCACTATTTAATTACTATAAACATTTTGTAATAGTTTACCTGCTAATTTTTTTGTTTCTTTTTAAAACAAAATTGCAATCATATATATATATATATATATATATATATGCTTACATATTGGATACCTTTTTACATATTTGTATGTAAGTTGATGATAATATGTGTGTGTGGTTTTATTCCAAATCTCTTTTATTTCCAGGCACATTTTCCCACGTATTCCCAAAAATATTCTCTAAGAACTTAGTTCTTAATATTTGTGTAACATTTATACTACATGATTATACCACCATTCACTTATTCTTCTATTCTTATACATTAAGATTGCAGGAAACATCCTTAAACAATTTGGGGGCATTAATCCAATTTTTACTTTGGGGATATATTGAGTGATCTATTGATTCCTTTCTATGTGGGCAACTTTTCCACAGGAAGGAAAGTAGTAGCTCCTTGAGAGCTCCCTGGTACCCTGTTTCTTTCTGGCATTTAAAGGAATTGTTATTTTCTGCTCTCCCTGTAGACTCAGAACTTAATACAGGACTGCCCTGGGTTTTAGAAGCATTGAACCTTGGCCTTGAAAGAGTCCCTACTGATTGTCAAGGTTATCTTGGAAGTGATTGGCTACACTTCCTCCTCTGAGAAAGGAAACACAGGTCACGAAATGACAGCAAGGACTCTTTGAGGTGAAGTGGAAAAATATTGGGGAATAGGTGGCATATGAGCATTATCTTCTCTAACATAGAAGGCTGAAGCCGTCTACTTAGGCTAAGAGAAGTGAGCCTGAATTTGGAGGCATGAGGCATCAGGAAGGTCTGAGCCAAATTCTGGGAGAAATGGGTCAAGAATGATAGAGGAAGCAGCAGATTGAGGAGAGCACTGAAATTCCATGGGGTCTTGTGTCACCTGAGTTTGACATGGCATATATTCACAGGATGCTGACAGTCTGCTTGGAAAGTCATGGTTTCAGGTAGTTTATGATTAAGTTCCAGACTCAGCGGTCCAAAGAGTGTCCTGGCAGTGCCTACTCTTCAGCGCTCTGCTGCTCTCTCATTTGACATAGCCTCCTAAACACTTATTCCTGTTCTTACAGTCTTACCCAGTCTGATGCATGGATCGTTTTGAAGACCACGTGAATGGGACAAAGATTGTCATTGTGCCTGGGACATAGTGGGCATTCAGTAGATGTTTGTTGAATGAAAGAAGCAGGCACAATCACAGCTTTCCCTACTGGTGATCTGCTTTATGATACAATTTCCAGGAATGCATTGTGTCTAAAATTGGGGACCATATGTACAGGAAATTCTTTCTTATGTCAATGTGAAATCCCTCCAAAGTAAAATCCCCTGTCATAGTTGTGTGTGTGTGTATATATACATACATGTATGTACAGGAAACTGTAAAGCTTACACTATGGTAGCTTTCTTGAGAGGGGAGCAGTCCTGCACAAAGGCTTGGGTTCAGGTTAGATGGCCTGTCTCTTTCTGTAAAGGTTTTATTTGGACATTTTATAATTCAGTTATGTACTTCCTTCCGAGAGTCTTGTTCAGAATTCCAGCCAATCTGTGAGAGAGGAGCAAGCCAGGATAATAATCAAAATAATATGGCAAAGAGGTGTGAGATTTCTCAGCCTTTCTGGAGGAGATGGGTGAGAATAAATACCTTCAGGATTATAAGCAGCTTTCCCTAGTAGCCAGAGAGAGAGCCTGACCTCGCTGAAGCTGGCGCTTCTCCTTTGAAGGCTCCTCTCCCAGCGCCGTCAAGGCTTGGGAGGACTCAGATGGCTACCGGATGGTTTATCTCACTATTTCAACTTTAAGTTCATCCAAGCCTCTGTGTAAATCTTTGTTCTAAGGAGGGTTCGCCCAGGGATATAAAATAAAATGGGATTTGAATGGAAACTTGGCATCCCAGTTTGGAAACATTTTTTATTGGGTACAGATTTGGGTGGAGGGAGGAAAAAACAAACACAATTTCTATGTTGTAAATGTTAATAAAAAAAGAACAAGTAAAACAAATTAAAATGTTTTGTTTTGAGGAGGCTTTTTTGCATTCCCAGGACTCCAGAATACTTTTGGATTTTTATGACAATCCATAACTGCTTTAGTACAGACAGAAAGGCAAATAACAAACGAAGTTAAATAAAGTTAGCACATAGCAGGGGTAAGATGTGGAACTATAGTAATCAGCTGGCAAAGATTCTAATGGGGGTTTTTAGCATGTTTTTACTAGTCCAAAAAGATTATGCTATTCATAATAACTTTTAATTTAGGATTTTCGAATTATGTCTTCAACTCACCAGCTTTGTCATTTGTTAGTCATAAAACTTTTACATTCTGCCCTTTGCACATCTATCCAATCTTTGTGGCTGACCTTTTTTGTTGTTTTTACCGTTGCTAATTCTTAAAACCATTAGATCTTAATTAAGTATACTTTGCCTCGAAAGTCATTAATTTTAAGGAGAAAAGAGGAGGTTAATGGTCATGATTTGACTCATACTAATCTATTTATTTGTACCATAATTTCATCTCAGAAATATGTAGTTAAGGGGAAGAAGAATCAGGAGGTTTATTTTATAATCCTGGCTCTGCTGTGGAATGGCTGTGCCATTTTGAGCAAATAATTTACCCTCCGTCGCTACAGTGTTGTCTTCTGAACAGTGCATTCACTCATCTGGGTGATGTCAGGTTTAAAGGAGATGACTCATGGGAGGAGTAAAATGAATATGCTGGTCTAGGTGAACCAGAACTGCATTGTCCAATATGGTAGCCACTAGCTACATGTGGCTTCTTTAAATGTAAATTAATTAAAATTAAAAATTCAACCCCTCAGTCCCATGGGCCACATTTCAAATGCTCAACAGTCACAGATAAGTAGTAGCTACCATATTGGGCAGTGCAAAGAGTTCATCTTTGCAAAGAGTTCTGTTGGACAGCACTGATCTAGAATGACAGCCCCTTCCAGAGTGCTGGGAATTGCTGTTTGAGTTTGGATGGTATCAATTTGAGTTGGCCTGTGAGCTACTGGAACGGTACAACCCTCAAAGAGCTCTGTCTCTCCTTGAACCACGTGCAAGATCGTGAACCTGCTATGTGGGGGTGGTTACTTTGTGTTGATGGTATGTCAGCTGCATCACCACAGAAGTGAAATCAGTGGGCATGCTTATTCTGAATTCTGTCAGAATCATTTTTAAGTACCATATGTCCATTGTCATCTTTGGCACATTTCTCTGGCTTCATCTGAGTCCCAAAATGAAACCTCACAGTCTCCTTCATAAATTTAGTCATCCAAGGCCAAGGTGAGGATGACGTACTGAACTTTAGAAGCCTTAAGTAAAGTGGGATAATGGTTCTGGGAATGACGAGTGAGGGCATATCTGAGAATCATGTTGCTATTATGGATTCGCAGAAATTCATCTTAAGTGACCAGAAGCAGCTGCGTAATAAGCAGAAAATATATATCCCTGCTGCTTATGGTTTGCTAGCCCCCCACATTCTGCGCAAATGTCTGATTTTGAAAGTTCTTATGAACTATAAAACCATATACCCAAGTTAGTACTGATTATTAATATCATCTATTTTTTGTTTTTTTTACAACACTGTGATAAAGTTACAGAGTGGTGACCGTTTATGCCGCCTTTACAATCTGAGGTTCATTTCAGTACCGGTGCAGTGGTACCTGAGTATCTCTTTTAATGTGTGTGTGTGCGCGCGTGTGTGTGCATGAGCACACATGCACATGCGTACTCACTAGAGCTCACACGTGTGAAAGTACATTTTTTCTTTATGCTTGGCGGTTTCACCTTTTTTCCCCAATACGGACCATGACCTGACTGTCTGTGTAGAATTCCCAGTTCCACCACAGACTAGTTAGATGGTCTTGGCATAGTTACATACCTTCTTTGTGTTTTAGTTTTCTTATCTACCATGAGGATTGTAAGTTTCTGTAACAGAATTGCCATGAGGATTAAATGAGAATGTCTGTGACTACATATGTCTACAAATATATGCGGGAGGATTGCTTCCAGGACCCCGCACAGATACCAAAATCCACAGATGCTCAAGTCCCTTATATAAAATAGCTTAGTATTTGCATATAACCTATGCACCTCCTCCTGTATTCTTGGTCATCTCTAGGCTACTTATTAATACCTAATACAGTGTAAATGCTACATAAGTAAAGAGTTGTAAATACAATGTAAATGCTCTGTAAATAGTTGCTAGCATGCAGCAAATTTGTCTTGCTTTTTGGAACTTTCTGGAACTTTTTCCGAATATTTTTGATCTGTGGTTGGTTGAATATGTGGATGCAGAATCCGCAGATCTTGAGGGCTGACTGTATACTCATACATATATACTCATTCTCACATATGCATATATATGTATGTGTATGTTCACATACATATATCTCAATACAGTTCCTGGCACATTATAAGTGCTATTAAGTATTAGCTATAAATTAGCCATAATGATTAGGACACTAATATTCTCATTAGTGAACCTACAAAGTCCAGTGCTCTCTCTCTGCCCCAGAACTCTGTGGTCTGCCAAACTGAGGATGATAGCAAGGTGTCTCCATGTCCTGTGTCTGGAGTTGAGCCCTGTCAACTGGGTTGAGCCCTTCCCTTGCAGGATATCCACTCAACCCTTGAGTTGATAGGATGCTGCCTTCAGAACTACGTAACCCCGATACTCTGGGACCTTCACAATACCTCCCGCTCACTGTGAGAGCTTTCTTCACCACCACACTCCAATGCCACCTCCCCCCACCCGCCAACACACACACACACACACACACACACACGCACACACACACACACTCCAAATCTGTGTGTTTCTTTTTTTGCAAAATGCTTAAGACTTAAGTGCTCTCACCTTGACCGAGGCACAGAGATGTCCTGTTCCCATGCTGTTGATGTTGACAGAAGTAGGACACATTTTTCTTCCATGTGCCACTGAACTCTCAAGCAGAATATACAAGATGTTTTCTGGTTACCTAGGCTACCCGCTGACATAATCCTACCTAGCCTTTCTTTCCTCTCTCTACCCCGTCAAGTCTCCTCTCCCCCTCCCCCTCCCCTGGGTCTTTATGTGCCGCTCTACGCGGCAGACAGCTCATTCTCTATAGCCTGTCACTTATTTGGGTTCAGAAGCAGCTCCCAGAAGACGGACTGAAGAGAACAGTACCCTTGCAGACACTTCCAGACTCTCCAGTGGACAGGTTAGCTCTCTCGAGAGTGGCTTATGCTCTCTTGTAGGCTGAGGGGTTTTTGCCATTTTTGAATGCATCCAATTAATGCTTGGTTTGGGTTGGGGCACTAACAAAATACTCTCTGGTTTCTGTTGATTTACTTACTGGACACATCTTGCTGTCCTCAGTGTAGATTCTTGCCCCATTAGCTTTCAGTAGTAATTAGCTCAAGGTCTCATCTGGAAAGTTCTGGCCTATTAGTCTTAATTGAGCAGTGTGTATTAGGACAGACATTTTAATAGGCAGAAGACTGCATGCAAACAGGAATGTGGCTTAATGTGCAATGTCAAATGATATCTATCACATACTAGCTAGATATCTTAGATTGGCATTATGGGTCCTCCATGATCTGACTGGTAACTCTATGTCCTTAACCTCCTTCATTATCCCCTCACATTAGCAACAGGTTTTCCCATCACTGTGTCTTTGCTTGTATTGTTGTCTCTGCCTGGAATTCCTTCACCACCACCATCACCTCCACCACCACCATCACCTCCACCACTGGCATGAGTCCTAGCCCTTAAGACCTAACTCAAATACCTCATCCTCTGAAAAGATATTGCCCTAATTGTCCTGGCTGAAAGTGAAAGTCCTCTCCTCTGAATTACCACTGTCATCTCTGTACTACCCAGGTTATCTTCAGCCACGTTTTATCTTGTGTTATTTGTTTTTTAGTTGAATATGCTTTATCTCCTACTAGATATGAAATTCCTTGAGATGATAGTAGGGTCCCATCTTATCTCCTCCTGCCCCTTTCCTAATCAGGTTTAGGGCAGGCTTAGTTCCTCACACACTGTAGCTGTTCAAAGACTACTGGTTGAATAGGTGTATGAATAAATGGCAGAAACCATATGCAGGATGCCAAAGCGAGTTGTTCCATTGACTGGGGCTATTAAAAAGCGATTGATTATACAGGAGATTTGAGAAATTTTATTAATAATGGGGTGGAATATTAGAGTCGTCTGGGACTTCAAAATGTTACCACCACCTCGCCTACCATACCATCTTCATTCTCAAATGAGGAAACAAAGATTTATATATGACCAGTCCAGGTCGCGTAGTAAGGAAATAAGAGAGCTAGGACTTGTAACTCTGATCCAGCAACCACTTAGTATATTCTTTTGAAACAAAGCTAAAATAATAGTGACATAAACATGCTATTGCCAAGACACATGATTATGGGAAGATAATTTCCCACCCCTACAGCACATCACCACATACCTTTATTTTCTTGCTGATATAAAGAGTACAAATACAAACCAAATAGCAGTGACTTGAGAGGGAAACGACTACTTCCATCCTGTGGTGGTTCTGCACAGCTGAATCAGAAACCCAGGTAAGGGGATAAGACAAGTCTTGCTCAATTTTGTACTTGGTGAACGACTGAATGAGTGAAGGTCAGGCAGTTGGGTCATTGACAGCACGAAAGGAAGTAGCAGAAGAGCTGGCTGACATTCCCACAACGGGGAGAGGAGTAGACGGGAAGAAAATTCTGGGAGTTCTGCACTTCAGCAGTAGGAGGAGATGTGGGCAGGAGCCAGATGGTGGGGCAGGGGCAAGATTCCTTTCTCCAGCCATGTAACAGCGCGACGTGAGGGAATTCAGAGCTTTGAGTGTGTACTGAGCTAAGCGCCTGGTGGAATGTGGACTGTAAATCTCTCTCATCGTCCTTTTCCTCACTGACCTGCAAACAACCCCGGTTCCTCCCATCTGCTTCCCCACCACCTGCTTTCAGTGTCTCTTTATCTGCATAACTTTTTCCATTCTCCTACTTTCCTCTCCGTCTACCTTTTCATGGTACATCGCATTCTTCTTCCAAATGTTTCCATCTGGCCACCTTCTTCCCTAGCTAGGAGACCCAGAGTAAGATAATGCGATCTCTTAACATTGATTCATGTACCTGCTCAACAAAATATTATTGGGGATGTACTTGGTCCCAGGTACCGTTCTAGTTAGTGAGTATACGACAGTGAGCAAAAGACACAAGAATTCCTCCTCATGGAGCTTCCATTCAAAGGGGGAGACAATAAACAAAATCATTGGAAGTTATATAGAATATTGGGAAAGTAATAAGTGCTGAGAGAAAATAAGCCGGGAAGGAAGAGGGAGTTCCAGAGGAGGAGGGACCAAAGGTCTCAGTGCTGGGTCAGACAGCATGGGCTGGAGGTGGAATCCCAGCTCCATCCATCCAAGTCACGTGACTGGGCACGTTAATAGACCTCATGGGGCCTCAGAGTCCTTGTCTTTATATCAGGGATCATAAGAGACTTCTTCTCGGGGTATCTTCTTGGTTTGTTGTGGAAATTACATGAGATGATACTTGTTAAGTGTTCAACACAGGGGCTGGTCCCCTGTAGACACTTAATGATTGTTAGTTTGTATTATTATTAATGTGATGTTTTATATTGTATAATATATAAATATGATGTATCTGTAGTATGTATGTGTATATGTTGTGTGTATGATATTCTCCTCTGACGTTATGCCTTTAATATTCCATTTTTCTCAAAATACCTATATTTTCATCTGTGTCTGTTTCTCCTACTGGACTGAACTTTTGAAGACAACAGCCTCCTCTTGTTGGTCTCTGTGTCCCTCATAGTGCCCAGCATACAGAAGAATCTATGTTCACTTGCTAAATTAGAAAGAAACAAATGGGGTGTACCTTTCCTAGACATAGTAATCTTTCCTGGAAGCCAGTTTTTAGAATCCTTCTCTAATTCTTCCCGTTCTCATATCACATCTAAACACCAGCTGCATCCTCTCCTCGTCCCCTCCCTGCTTTCTCATCACCATCCTTCCCACCTCTTACAGAAGGCCAAACTCATGGTCCTTGTCTCCCTGACTCACACACCCCTCTGCTCCTTCACAGAAGTTTTTGAGGATCATTTGACTGTGGATCCAGCCAGCTCCTATAGCCTCATTCCACCTTCACGCAATCTTAACCATTTCTCTCTATTGGGAGTCACCCAGTTCCCTGTCAAAACCCACATGCATGCCATATACCTCTAGTAATCATGTTATTCTAGCTGTTTAGCACTTTCTAGTAAAAGACCAATTTCGTACATTTTCTCGTTTGATCCTTAGAACAACTGTGTGAGGTACAAACTTCAGATATTATCAGCTGCATGTTTCTAGTAAGGAAACATGCTCAGAGGAGTGAAAAATCCAAGTGCACATGGCAAAAAAGGCAGGGTCAACACCTGAATTCCTATTACCTGAATCGATGATATTGAATTTGAAAAAGTTCATGCCTGGCACTTGGGTGACCTGAATTCTCACCCGAGTTTTGCTATTTGCTTACCCTGTGACCCTGGAAAATGCCTTAAAGTTTCAATTTTCACTTCTGTAAAATAAAACTAACTCTTGCCCTCCCTGACTCACAGGAATACTTTGAAGATTAAAAGACATGTTAAGAAATTTCAGAACATATAAATTGCCATGTATAAATGTCAGGGGGGATGAATAAACTCTGTGAAAATATAATGACTGATGTATGTGAAGGAAAGAAATGGACACTTTCTCTAATTTCCACACACACCAGAGAAACAGAAGCCCTTTAGAAATTTCAGGTATATCTAAGATTTGACACTAATGGTAAAGAATATAGAATTTATGAAAGCGTTTCTAAGCTTATAGACTGAAAAAAGAGTGTATGCACAACCCCCCACTCCAGAGTTTAAATATCATTTTAAACTAGCCCCTCTCCCAGTGAACACACATACTTAAGAAACAGTGCAGAAGGTTGTTTCTGGGCAAACCCCAGAGGTCTCTATATTTATCTGTACAATTCAGTGATACTAAGTGATGTGTTGATCTGTCTTGTTATAGGATCCAGAAAAACTATGCATGGACCCTCAAAAACCATGAGATAATAAACGTATGTTGTTTTAAGCCACTAAGAATGTTAGGCAGCAATTGAAAGCTGATACCGTACTCTTTACCGTATTCTAAACAGATACGCTTCAGAAAAGCCTCCCCCAGCGAAGGAGTCCCCTCTACTGTTGTCCAACTCAAGTGGTTACCAAGATTCTGCTTAAACGTCTTCAGTGGCAGGGAGCTACCGTTTCACAGGGCAGCCCACTTCAGTGTTAAACAGGTTTGCGTGTTGTCAAGCTCAGCTCTTGTGGAGGTAATACACTCTGCAGACATAGCTTAGGATAAGCCATGGATTCAGGCAGGCCGGTGAGGAGGTCCTAGTGCTCTTGGGTCTGGACTATGCCAAGTGGCTAACAGTCCAGAGCCATCCTTTCCCGTAAAAGAAGGACTGAAGGGGAATGCATTTGACAGGTAGATAGCACTGGATCTCTTGCTCCCAGTTTTACTGCTGTGCCGCAGTCTAAACTTTCACCCAGTTAAATAAGTTAATAAGCCCTGCTCTGCATATTTTCCTTATAGAATTGTGGCCATGAAGTGAGGTGGCATCTATGAAAATATTGGTGGCTGTACGTCAGCAAATGATTGCAAATGATTATCATTATTAAAATAATAGTCATTTGTCAGTAAATATCTGTTAAAGCTGCTCCATGCTTATGAAGACAGGCTCTCCAGGGAAGCTGCTGATGTGAAGATAAGAGGAGACCAGCCCCTGTTTGGAATTGCATCACTGACCCTGGATTCCCAGCAGTGCATTTCAGGTCTTGCTTCAGGAATTTGTTTTTCGTTTTGTTTGGAAGGAACAAGAAGGCCCTGGAGCCAGTTACATTGTCATCAAACTTAGCTGGTAATTAGACTCCAAAGCAAACCTGCGGCAGTGAGATAGAGTTGAAACTTGAATTCCTTCCCACAGGTGGAGGGTTGGATCCTGGAGACAGTGTATACAGCTTGGCTATTTGAATGTTTCTGCATGCAGGAAGGTTCGAGAGAATCTGGGTAACGCAATTAGCGTTGCTCTGTCTACAGGCAAAACTGGTTTGAACGTGTTTGTCTGTTCTTGAAGGGCTGTTGGAGTCTTGGCAGTTTACCTGATGAGAGATTTCACTAAGCAAAATGTCTTCACTTATAAATCCAGCCACTTTACACCTTCAGCCAGCCCCAAACTCATTTATTTTCTTTAAGAGTCCTCCCTACAACCACGAGCCACGATGGAGTAAATTAATCCCCAAGAGCCCAAGAAATGATGAGGCTGTTTAATCTGTCCATTCAAGGATATCCCAGCAAAGCGCTGCTAATTCTTTTCGTGCAGACTGTTTATGTATTGTGATTCTCCTCATTTGGAAAAGAAAAATATGTTTATACTTGTATTTTTCAGGGTCTGTTTGCTATCTATCTTTACATTGTATGGTTCACATTATTATTAAAAGTATCACTATTTTATTGTAGTGATCTTTTTATTGTTTTGCCCACTTTAGGAAGAATAAAACCAAGATCTCATTATTAAAGCCCAAATCCTCCACAAACCCCTCCTTTTAAAAACTTAGATTAGAAGGTGTTCAGTCAGCCAAATATCTATATAGCCTTTTATATTTGGTCTCACAAAACTGTTTCCTACCTTTGGTCTGAATTTTACCTGCCTCTGTACACACCCTGTTCTCTTGTCAGCGTAATACGTGTCGTGGTAGCATAAATGGCAGGAGCGTATAGCAATGTGCTGTCAGTGCTACACTGTGTGTCTTCACCCTTTATCAAACCTATATTGTTATTTTTTCATTTGCATTTTTTGCTTTTCCTTGTTTGTTTTGGATTTTTGGCCTGAAGTCTGGTGCTAAGCTGAATGCTAGAGTGAAATATTTGAGGCTGGTTTCTTGAGTTCCTCTGGCTGGTGATCTCAGTTGTTCAGATGTCATGCTACCAGCCTTCCCCACCAAGGAAGTTACCTGCCTTCTCATCTTTGAGCCTAGAGAATTTTTAATCAACCTACCATAAACCCCACCATTGAAATTTTAAGTTATCTCTTACTTCCTCAGTTTCCCCCACTAGGTGGTAAGCTGTTGCAATGCAGAAAACCTCCTTGTCCTGTTCCTTATAACCCCGGTGCCTAGCACGAGACAATGCAGAAAGCTGATGTTTCATAACTGTTTATTTCATAAGTGAATGACTGTTCATAGGTTACACTTTTCTCATGGACCAGTAATGCAATCCTAAATTTTGCCATAGCATGTGGGACCCCAAGTGAAAGGATTTGAATGATCGGTGACAATCTGTATGGGTAGCGCCCAAATTACAGATAGGTTATGTTCTAGTAGTTCAGAGATGAATGAGTATTCCAATTCATAGATCTTGACCGAATTCACTACAGTCTTCCCTTTTCAGAGATGAAGCAACTCAACCCTGAGGGAGCACTTTGCATCACTGAAAGTCCTGGGAAGAGTTTGTGGCAAAACTAATTCCTGCTTGGTTCTGTGTATTTTCCTTATGGTTTATTCTCATTTTATCACAGACGCTTACACCAATTAGTTGCATCCCTTAGCCCACAGGGAAACTCATTTAATCCAGCGTTAGATAAAATAATTATTCACGTGTCCTGACCCTACTAGAGAATAAGCTATAAGACAAATGAGAAAGAGTTCCAGCAGCCATCAGTGGTGGCAGCAAGAAAGGACGTCTGCTACCGTGAGGAAGAGCTCCATCCACTGTGATGTCAGTGGAGTGTGTGTGGGCAGGGTGCGTGTGCCCATCCCTATCTAACAGGAGAGGTGTTTACAATAAGGTAACAGTTCTTGATTCAAGGACGAGCCTCTGCACAGTCTTCGTAGGCAAGGACAATAGTTTTTGTTGCAGGGAAACCATTATAATCGTCTCCCATGTGCATCTTGTTCCTGTGCATGTCTTTTCATTTTTGGTAGAGAAGACAAGGGCTTTGTTACCTATCTTGTGAACACCTGTCTGCCAGGATTTAGAACAAATGCTTTCTGGCAATTTTGCCTTTTTTTTCAGTTACATTTCATATATTACTTCTGTCTAGAACTGTAGGGTCATGTTAGTTTTTTTGAAACTCCAGGAAATGTTTATTTTAATTTTCTTTAAAGAAGGGGGAGAATAAAGAAAAATGTATCAAAAGCTTCTACTGCCAAACTACTGTTTTGATTTCTCTTTGTGTGAGCTCTCGTTTCCCCACATCTTGAGCCTTCAACGCTTTGATGTTGTCCCTTTAAGCATAAAATAAAAGATGATTCTCTTTAGTCTGTAGACTTGGAGGAGGGCAAACACAAAACGTTTTTCTGTGTGTTCATATTTCTATAGCAATTCTTGGTGCCGGTTTTAGGGCTTTCATACTTTCCCTAGACTTACACAATAAGCATTTGGTGTTCCATGACTTTTCAGTTTTGTCAACTTTCCAGGCCTGTATGGGGTTGCTTCGTATTGTTTCTGTGTGTGCAATGTGACAAGGGTAGCATCCATGATCTGATTCCTCACTCTATCCCTGCAGGGCTTATAATTATGCTTTGCACTCAGTAGAGGCTCAATGCATGAATGAATGCATGGGTGAATTTTCAGTTTGATTCCAGAAGCTGTTTAATTCTGTTAGTTAGATGCACCACCTAGGTTTTCATAAGACATTTAATTGGTACATTTTTCTTATTGCTTTTTAAAAAAATATTCATTATATGTTGGACATACTGGGTTTTACATTTACATAAATATATTTTATGTAAAATTCTGAATCTCTCTTTCACTTAACATTGTTTTCAAGATACATCCAAATAAATGTTTGTAAACCTAGTATTTTCATTTTAATTGAAGCATAATACTCCATTGTACTAAAATTTACACTGTGATTCTCTTCCTTATGGACATTTTGTTTTTTCCCAATTTTGTATTCCTACAAACAATGTTGCAATGAACATCCTTTAGATTCTTAGAGTTCTGTTTTAAAGAACTATCCCTGGAAATAGAATTGCTAGATGGGAGAATATGTGCATTTCAAAACTTTTAAAATATTATTAAATTGTCTTTGAATATGGAGTACCTATTTATAATCCTATTAGCTGTGTACAAGAGTTCCTATTTTTCTATATCTTTACAGTACTTCATATCAATCAGAACTTTTGTGTCATTGTGGTGACTGGATATAAATTAGTATCTCATAGCGGTCTTAATTTAAATTTCACTGTTACTGAGGTTATGTTTACTGGCCTTTCAGAATCCGTCTTCAGTTAATTGCCTTTGTCAACTGTTTCAATGTTTTTGTTTGTTCTTTGGTTTTTTTGTCTATTTATTATCTTGTAGTACTAATCCCTTCTTAGTGTTATACATTGCAATCATTTCTCCCAGATTGTGGCTTTTTAAACACATTTTGTGGTGTCTTATACTAAGCATGAATGTTATTTTTAATTTTAATGTAGTTAATTTTATCAGTCTTTTTCTAATGTGACTTTCCATCCTAAGAAATCCTTCCCTATACTAAAATGATCATATGAATTATCTCCCTTAATTTGTTAAACTGAGGAAATGTATTGAAAGATTTTCTGATGCCTGAAAGATCCTTGAGATAGTAAGGTAAATCCTACTTAGTCATGATGTACTTTCTAATAAATTGCTGGATTCAATGTGGTAATATTTTGTTTAGAATTTGTGCATCTATTTTCATACCAGAGATTAATTCATTTATATTTTTCTTATACACTCCTTGTCCAGTTTTGTAGCCAAGTCATGCAAGCACAAAGTTGGCCATTTACCTCTTTGTGAATTCTCTTAAACAGTTTGTACAGCCTTGATATTATCCATTCATTAAGGTTTGGCATAACTATCCTATCCTTTTTTTTTTTTTTTTTAGCATCTTTATTGGAGTATAATTGCTTTATAATGGTGTGTTAGTTTCTGCTTTACAACAAGGTGAATCAGCTATGCATATACATATATCCCCATATCCCCTCTTATTGCTTTTTAATACCAAAATGAATGGTTTGTGTTACTCTACTTTCAGTAGAGCTCAAATGAATAGAAATTAAAATATTTCCAATGACAGAGTTAATCTTTTCAATATCTTCCCACAAAATGGCATTCAGTCCATGAGACTCAATTCCTGGGTTTCATGGCCAGCTTGGTTGCCTAACTTTGTGTTCATGGGTCCTAAATTCCTAAACTCTCAGAGCTGCACAGGCTTTTAGAGATCCTATCTACATCCATATCATTTACAGATGACGAAGCTGACATATTTGCGTTCTTTATGGCTAGGGAATGAATTAAGAGTTTGCACTCTCCCTAATCCAGATACTCTGTGTATATTCACAATATGTTTTTCAGTACAAATGTAATATGACTCTGTTTTGTGACTGTTCCTAAACTGACTGGTTCTAGAGGTAGAGGAGTATTCTGGGCTACCTGCTTCATTTCCAGCGATGCTATTCTCACTATCAGGCAAGACCTCTGTCCTTTGTGTTCATAGCTAAATTGAGGTTGCTTTTGTTCGGGGGAAAAGAGAACAATAGTCCTTTTCATAACCAGCTGAGAAATTCATTCTATTCTGCTGACCGAGTTCATATTTTCTGACAAATCTTGAAGTTGCCCTTATTTCAAGTTTGATGGCCAGTGACTATTAAAGCCATGGTTTGTTTTTTTGCTATGCCTGCAGCCCTGCTTTCCAAAATCTTTTCCACCTTAGAGGTCTTTCTAAATACTGTCATTACTTGGAGAAAAATTAACAACTTAACAAGCTAGGAAATAGGAAGGGGTATTGCTCGAGTCAAAAAAAGGAGGCAGAATGGCCAGGAAATGAGGAGAGCCTTGCTTAGTTCTATAAAATCCTTGTCTGAATCCTTGCACAGTGTCCTTTTGGCCTTATGAGTTTAGGAACATCAGGAACCCTGGAAACCTTGTCGTCCTATCTATCTAGTATGGGAAAGTGTGGAACAGTTTCGGACCAGGGATTAACCTATGCAAACTCATATTATTAAAAACCGCTATCTCTAGTGGTTCCTATTCTGAATCTTCTTTGGTCAGGTAGCTTCTCATGAGTAACAATCTCAAAAGACAGCCAATATTTATTTAACATCTTATGACTTATACAGTACTTTATTATTTTATCATTCTATTATTGTTAATATTACTTAATGTTATTCTAGTATTAAAATAAATGTTCTCTTTTACTTTAGTATTGTATTACTGAATAATAGAGTATATTAGAATGTTAATATAGATATATATTACATTAATTAGATATATTTAAATCTAGAATGTATTAAATAATAGAATGTAGTAGAATATTGGATGTATCGTGATCTACATTTTACAGACGAAAAAAGAGAGACTGTAGAATAAAGGACTTTGTGACACAAGTTTGCTTCTGAATAATGGGCGAGATTCGAACCCACATTTTGAAACTCCTAAACCCAGGTTCTTTCCTAAGGCTGTGGAGCTCCTGAACATCTGACATGATCAGAGTCAGAAAGGCTTGGCTTACCCAGCCCCTCACCCCTCTCTGTCTCGTCTTTCTCACAATATATTCTAGAAAGAATTTTATTCCTTGAAAACATACAGCTTTAGGTTGAAAGCAGTTCCATTTCACACGAGTGGGTTTCATTCCCCATTTAAAAATGTGAAATGCAATTTCTTATAAGACTTTGGACGTTCAAGCTGGGAGATGGGAATGACAATTTGCAGTGGTATCTCCCACACCTCTGTCTGCTCACAACTTGATAAGAATCGCCAAAGAGGAGGTCTTTTTTACCTAAAATTCTTAATGAGAGAGAACCCTGACTGCACCTACAAGTAGGGAAAGGCATTTGGGCTACACAGAACCTCTTTAAACTCTGAAGCTGGGCTTCCCTGGTGGCGCAGTGGTTGAGAGTCTGCCTGCCGATGCAGAGGACACGGGTTCGTGCCCCGGTCTGGGAAGATCCCACATGCCGCGGAGAGGCTGGGCCCGTGAGCCGTGGCCGCTGAGCCTGCGCGTCCGGAGCCTGTGCTCCGCAATGGGAGAGGCCACAACAGTGAGAGGCCCGCGTACCGCAAAAAAAAAAAAAAAAAAAAAAAAAAAAAACTCTGAAGCTAGTGGACATTGTGGTGTATAAACAGGGAAAAGGTTTTATTGGTGCTTTTAATAGAGTCTTATCTAAATATCTAAAAGCTGCAAGTGTCTGCAAGTGTCAGCTGTTACCCTAGGTTAGATTTCAAGGCCCAGCTCCCTTATGAGGTCAACAAGGATAGCTGATGTTTATTCTGTACTTAGAGCCCCCAAGGTTCCAGCAAACATTTTGCATATCACTTCTAGGACTAGCAGTAAATGCAGTAATCATTGTCAAGACTGGGCTCAGACATCTGCTAAAAGGGTTATTTATTTGAGTCAACAGCAAGAGGAAGGGGGAGAAGCCATAGGAATGAATCAAACAGGCCTAAGTATAAAACCCAGCCTCACCACTTAACTGTTTATACAGCCGATCCAGGATAAGTACTTAACTTTTCTGAACTTTAGTTTTGCTATCCACAAATAGTAAATTATAAATGTCTGCTTTACAAATAAAATGTGAGAAAAATGCACCCATCAAGTCAATTTAGGGTGCTGGATATTATTCTAATCCTAGTTCCTAGAAAATTAAAAGACATAAAGATTTATCACGAAGCAGAGGTAGTTTCTTTTCCCCAACCATATGTTTTCCTGTTCCTTCATATTCGGAGAAACTCAAGATTCCCTTCCTTTTTCCAGCTGTTGGTGGAGGCAGGGAATGATATGTTTGGATCTTTGTAGCACCTCTTATCTATTTGGGAACCAGTATCTGTGAATTCAAGGGATAGTTGGGTGTGCAACTGTGTGTTAGGCTGTGTTTTACCTGCACACAACCATGTCTTCCTCTCAGACCTAGACCAGATGTTGAAATTGGGAAAGGAGGCCATACAGCTATTCCCCAAGCTAAGGAAAGATATTATGCCAGCCCTGGTAACAGTGAATCTCTGCATTTGGAGAAGCTGGATTTTACTTTCACTATGTCCCACAAAGGGACGTTATTATCTTTGTTTTACAGATGAGGAAACTATGGTGAAGTTACTTGCCCATGATATGAAATCACATGAGCCAGTAATAGCATCTTGGCTTGTTCCAGAATCCAGTAACGTTCTTTTCCACCTCCAGCCTTGTTTCTGGCTCCCTCAGGCCCGCAGAGCAAGCTCGGGCTCAGTTTGTACTAAAGGTGGAGCAGCAGTCTGATGTGGCAGCATCCAGACCCCGTGGGGAAATGGCACTGTCTTTGGGACTTGCTTTCCTTCTCAGGTCCCAATGCACGGGGTTACTGTGGGCTGTGGGGTCCTCACATCACCCCTGACCTATCAGGAGAATTAGGAGAGCGCCAGGGCTGGGGTTACTGTAGGTAACTGTAAGTACCGTAGGTTCTTCATGAGGACCAGCCTAGCGATAAAGTGTGCTTGTGAGACACAAGCTTTGTGGATCCTTTTTGTCAGCCCACATGGAAGACACATTAGAAAAGCAATCTCTATAACGTGTACCTGTATGCATTTAGTATTCTCAGTATTCTAAGCTGAATGTCTGAAGGCAGGCTAACTTTAAGGCATCTCTCAAGGTCATGAGCTAGTGTGGTACAGTGAAAAGAGCTTATCCTGAAAACTTAGAAAGCTAACTTCTAGTCCTGCCTCTTCTGGTAAAGTCACCTCCCCTTTTTGAATCTGTTTTCTCAACTACCCAGTTGTGTGTTGGAACCAGATGATTTCTCTGAAAGTGTTCTTTAACTTTTCTATGTTGATTGAAAGAGCTGATTGAAAGAGCTACAGATCTCATTATGAAAAAAAGGTTAAGTTATGAATAGGAGCTATTTAAGGCAGCAGAGAAATAGAGCATCTCTTTCTAATGATGTTCATCCTTATAA